>NC_058132.1:17092964-17138327 GCF_016433145.1 Gracilinanus agilis | reverse complement strand
GGGGGGGGCTGAAGGGGAAAGGTGGAGCATGAATCATGTAACCATGTCAAAAATGAATATTAATAAATGTAAAAAAAAAAAAAAGAATGTTGTCAGATCTCTTCCATTTTTTTATATCTTTGTCACCCTTTCTTTTTTTTTCCTTTTTTTCCCTATTATTGTGAACTTGGCAAATGGCCACAAGCATGATCATTTCCAACTCCAGAAAAAGAACAGAAAAGGAAAATTGTATATGAAACTGAGAACCTCTATTATATATAGCTTAGTTTTTTAAAGTATATAATAAATTTACTCCAGTAGTTCCAAAACTGTCCTGGCTTGTTTTTGTCTCTCTCTCAAGTTCCTTCCACTCTTTTCTGTTTTAAATGTTTTGTTGATGATATTTAAAAGAATTTTTTGCATACCACTATTGCCACCCTGCCACAAAAAAATAAAAATGAAAATCATCCCAATAAATAATAATAGTTAAGCAAAATAAATCCACACATTCTCCACCATAGTTTACTATTTCTCTATCAAGAGATGAATTGGGGAAAAGGGGGTGGAGAGAAAAGAAAAAGAAAAAAAAAGGAAAAATAAAAATAAATATAAATGGGGGCAGCTGGGTAGCTCAGTAGATTGAGAATCAAGCCTAGAGATGGGAGGTCCTAGGTTCAAATCTGGCGTCAGACACTTCCCAGCTGTGTGACCCTGAGCAAGTAACTTGACCCCCATTGCCTACCCTTACCACTCTTCTAACTATACACAGAAGTTAAGGGTTTAAAATAAAAAACAAACAAACAAACGAATGAATGAATGAATGAATGAATGAATGGGTAAATAAATAAATGGATGAATAAGTATAAATAAATTAAAATGTTTTTAAAGAGAGAGGAAATATGATTCATTATCAGTCTTCTGGAGTTATGGCTGCTCACTGCATTGACTGATCAACATTCTTTATTCTTACAAAGTCACTTTACAGTGTTTTTCTTACTGTATGTTCAACCTTTCCCTAAGTTCTATTCATCTCAATCTGTATTAGTTCATAAAAGTCTTCCAATATTTCTCTGAATCTACCATGTTTGCAGGAATGTTCTGGCAAATATATAATAACCAGTGCTCCTAAAATACATGGTATATTTTAAGCTTAATATGCATTATTACCTTTTCCTCCATCACTTCCTGAACTCAACAAAATAATAAATCCAGCCCTGACGTAGCATTTATTGATTTCCAAGGTGTAAATGCTCACAATGAAAATTTAATAACTGGCTCTTAAGAACCAGCACAAGTTGGCTACAGCAAATCCTTGAATATTTGTCACTGGGGCAGCTAGGTAGCTCAGTGGATAGAGGTCTAAGTCTAGAGATGGCAAGTCGTGGGTTCAAATCTGACCTCAGATACTTCTTAGCTATGTGATCCTGGGTGAATCACTTAAAACCAATTGCCTAGCCCTTACTAATCTTCTGCTTTAAATCTAATACATAGTATTGATTCCAAACCAGAAGGGTAAAAAAAAGAATATTTATCTTTTCTTATGGCATACCAGGATTCCATTACATTCATATGGCATGATTTGCTCAGTCATCCTTCAGTTGATGGGTGCCTTTCCTTAGCTTCCCGTTTTATGCCACTAAAAAGTGTTGCTATAAATATTTTTGTGCTCATTTCCTGTTTTTTTCTGTTTCTCTACAGTATATTCCTAATAATGATATCATTGAGTCATACCACAGTTTAGCGGATCTTTGAATATTGTTCCAAATTGTTTTCCAGAATGGCTGGATCAATTCACCACTCCACCAACAGTCCATGGACACCTGTCTGCCATTTCTTCTTTAACAACTGTTACTCTCCTTTTACAGATACCTTTTCTATTACGATGAGTATGAAGAAAAACCTCAGAGTTGCTTTAATTGCCTTTTCTCTGTTAATTATTTGGAGCATTTTCCCTAAGGTTGTCAATAATTTGCATTTCTCCTTTTGAGAACTAGAGACTTTGACCCTTTATTTGTTGGAGAATGCCTCTTGCTCAGTATGTATTTTTTAATCAAATTATTGTTTATAAACGATCAGATCCTTATTGGTGAAATTTGCTACAAATATTTTTCCCCATTTAACTAGGAAATGTCTTCTCACTTTAATGGCTTGACTTTATGTAAAAATTTTCAATTTTATGTGATCAAAATAGTCCATTTTTTTCTCCTGTGATTGATTGTCTCTATCCCTGACTTTTTCAATAATTCTTCCCTTATTCATAGTTGTGAAAAGTATCTCCTTCCTTGCTCCTCTATGATATGACCTTTTAAGCCTAGGTCATATGTCTATATGGAAGTTACTGCTTGGTCTAAACCAGTGATGGGCAAACTACAGCCCCTGGGCCAGATATGGCCTCCTGAAATGTTCTATCTGGCCCCCCAACATTATTCCTAATCTGATGAATACAGTGAGTAGGATACAATACGATGAAACTTCGAAAGAGTTGCCTCAGAAACAGACTGACAGATGAGCATTTCCTTTCCTTTGGCCTCCTCTTCAAAAAGTTTGCCCATCACTGGTCTAAACCCATTCCAGAGATCACCTCTTCCCCGAGGGCTCATGGGTTGATAGATTTCAGGGGGTCCATGAACTTGGAAGGGGAGAACGTACATATTTCATTCTGCTTGCTTCTATCTGAAATTTAGCATTTCCTTCTAAGAATGTTGCCCTGTAGGTGACTTTCTCACCAAGAGAAATAGCTGCTGTTTTTGTCAATATCTTGAAATAGCCTTTCAAAACATGACTGTAATTATTAGATTGACCACTAGATGGTATGTGATCACAGTCTTCCCATCCATAGATTCTCTTTCTTTTCTTTGGTTTCCTTTGTAATCCTACATATTTTCCTTTTGGCATTTCAAAACAGGAAGCAGAGAAGGAGGTCTATAGGCTGCACTGATCTCTCAAAGGGTCAGAACATTAGCCCCAAGTAATGAATAACCCGGAGCTAAACCCAATTTCTGTCAAACCATTTTCCAGTTTTCCCTGGAGTTCTGGTCAAAGAATAAGTCTTTGGGGGCAGCTGGGTGGCTCAGTGGATTGAGAGTCAGGCCAGGAGATGGGAGGTCCTGTGTTCAAAGCTGACTTCAGACACTTCCTAGCTGTGTGACCCTGGGCAAGTCACTTCACCCCCCGCCCCATTGCCTAGCCCTTACCACTCTTCTGCCTTAGAACCAGTACCCAGTATTGATTCTAAGATGGAAGGTAGGAGTTAAAAAAAAAATGAATCTTTAACCAATGGTGTCCTTACAGTCATCAAGTCCTGTGTTACTATGTTCATTTCCTTCTCAATCTTTTTACCCAATCTGCTCCCCGATCATTCTGGCTACTTTTTAAACCAAGTTGTATAATTTGAGATCCGGTGCTAATGGGCCCCCTTCCTTCCCTCTTTTTTTCATCACTTCCCTGGATGGTCTTAATCTTTTCTTTTTCTAGAATTTCACTAATTTTTTTTTGTTCTATAAAGTAACATTTTCAGTTTTGTTTTTGTTTTTAGTTATTTGATACCTTTTGCACTGACATCAGACATTCCAGAATGAGAGTAACCCTTCTTTCACCCTGCCCAGAGATCCTTATCTTGTTTTTAAAAAAGACTGTTTGAAAAACAAACAAAAGCAGCTGCCATATCAGCCCTGTCTGATTGCACATGCAGCCTTCCTCACAGTTCTCCATTTCTTCAACAGAGAAGGGAAATGGGGTTTCTCATCTCCAGTTACTATCATTGCAAAATATTCAGTCAGTTTTTCCCATTTACATTTTTGATGAAATGTCTTAGAATTGCCTGTTTTAGAATTGAGACTAAGTGGGGGCAGCTGGGTAGCTCAGTGGATTGAGAGTCAGGCCTAGCGATGGGAGGTCCTGGGTTCGAATCCAGCCTCAGACACTTCCCAGCTATGTGACCCTGGGCAAGTCACTTGACCCCCATTGCCTACCCTTATCACTCTTCTGCCTTGGAGTGAATACACAGTATTGATTCTAAGACAGAAGGTGAGGGTTTATTAAAAAATAAAATAAAATAAAAAAATAATTGAGACTAAGTATCCATTCCAAGGCAGAGTTGCAATAGTGAAAATTGAAGTCAACAAAAGGAAATTAGTGTAAGCAATGATTGCAACAAAGTAAATGGGAAGAAGGGGGCAGCTAGGAGACCAAGTGGATTGAGAGCTAGGCCTGGAGACAAGAGGTCTGGGTTCAAATCCAGCGCCATACATTTCCTAGCTATGTGGTCCTGGGCAAGTCGGCTAACCACTATCTAGCCCTTACTGCTCTTCTACCTTGGAGCTGTAGCAATAAATCTGTGATAATAATAGTCTGAGGCACAAAAGGTCCAAACTCTATTTATTAACAAGGCTATCCATTGCCAACAAGTAAAGGTCAATGGTCTCTTTGTGACCAAAGACCCTTGACGCAGTTAGAAAAGCTCTTCTAAACAGTTTAGTGGTTGGATATGTAATCCAGACACACACACACACACACACACACACACACACACAGATTGTGATTGGTTCTTTTTTTTTTTAATTTTTTTACATTTTTAAACCCTTCACTTCTGTGTATTGGCTCCTTGGTGGAAGAGTGGTCAGGGTGGGCAATGGGGGTCAAGTGACTTGCCCAGGGTCACACAGCTGGGAATTGTCTGAGGCCGGATTTGAACCCAGGATCTCCCATCTCTAGGCCTGACTCTCAATCCCCTGAGCTACCCAGCTGCCCTGTGATTGGTTCTTAATTACATTATCTGACCATCAGAACATGAGTCTTCATCCATCATGGTGACTGGAAAACCCATATTAAGTCAACAACTTCTTGACATCACAATGACAAGAAAACTCAAATTAGGCCAACATCTTCTTGTAAGAACCAACCTCCCCAATGCCCTCCCAGACCAGGGACTTTCCAGAATTCATGGCGTCAGGAAGGAGGGCGTAGAATTTGTCTTTTCCCCTGAACATTCTCCCAAAGATCTCTCATGTACCAGCGGAACCCGGCAGTAGGGAAGCATCTTGTGATCGAGTTGCCTCATCCTCCATCCTCTCTCACCTGGCATCTTACTTGGCTCGCTTTATCGAGGCTCGGCATCGGATCTGCACAATAATACTCAAAGACTCGGTCTTTAAAGCTTGGACCCAAAGATAAAGTTGGATCGTAACAGTTACTAACTCTTCCTGGTAAATCAGGAATCAGGAATCGATTTCACAGAACCAGTACACAGCAGAGATTCTGAGCAGAAGGTGAGGGTTTAAAAAAAAAAAAAAGCACCGGATAACAATGTGGCGAAACTGTTATAGTATCTGAGAACCCTTTTCAAGGAGGAGACGAACCAGATGGCCACCGAAGCTCCCTCAGCTTTCGAGTTTTAGGATTCTAGTATACTTTAACTGTTACAGTACATTATTTCTCAATAGCATAATTCATTTAGCCATTAATCAGCCAATAGATAGACATCTTGTTTCCATTTTTTTTTTTTTTGCTACTACACAAACACTTCCATGAGTATGTGTAGGGACTCTCTTTCTGTCTTTGACTCATTCGGAGTCTCTGCCCAGCTGCTGGATCTCTAGGGAAATGGGTTTAGACATTTTAGGCACTTTCTTTTGCATAATTCTCAATTGCTTTCCAGAATGTCTGGATCAATTCCTAGCTCGGTCGATAGTGTATTGACTTATGTGTCTTCTCACCACCCCTCTAACATAGCCTCTTTCCATCTTTTTGCCACCCTCGTCAGTTTTCTATGTATAAGATGAAATCTCTGTTGCTGTCATACACGTTCTTCTAATTTTTACTGATCTCAAAGTCGTTTTTCTTGTGGTTGCCAAAAATGTGTGATTCTTTTTAGTAATAATCATTCATACCTTCTGAGCGCTTGGGAAATTACTATCAGGTTTACATGTTTGTGTTCATTTGCTCTTTCTCTTGGGAATAAAACCTTTATCAGAGATTCTTCCTATTTCATCTATAAGGTGGCTTGCCAGAATACACCTCCATCACCTATCGCAGAGGCATTTCTTACTACGGGGTAGTAGTACCCTCTTTGGTTTGGCTGCATAGCCAGAAGAACCTGCGTCTTTTTTTCTTTTTTAACTCTTACCTTTCAGCTTAGAATCAATACTGTGTAGGCAATATAGAGTAAGAGGCAGAAGAGGAGTAAGGTCTAGGCAATGCGGGTTAAGTAACTTGCTCAGGGTCACACAGCTAGAAAGTGTCTGAAGTCAGATTTGATCCCAGGACCTCCCATCTCTAGGTCTGGCTCTCTATCCACTGAGTCACCCAGTTGCTCCCAAAGAGGATGCATTTTGTGTTAGTGGAAATTTGGGGTTCATTTGACCCTTAAATATTTAGATATATAACATAAACTTCCTGTGGACACTTAGGGGACTTTGAAACTACATTTCCCATGATTCAGTTGGTTTCCTGTCTTATGTGATGACGTGAGCCAACATAAAGCGTAGCTTAAATAGAGAGGACTTGATTGGGACGGGCTCTTTGGTACGAGGGAGCCAGGTGGGGAGAAGGTATGGAGGGGAATTTGAATTAGATCTTAGCAGGCGTGTGGTCATCTTATATTTTACCAATATGGCCTTAATTAAAATATTAATACTTCTTTTAATATCCATCTATATCAATTTTAATAATAACAATATTTAAGATTCATCAGACTGGGACAGTCTTTCTTTTCTGTGTTCTCTTTCCTACTACATATACAGGGGGAATGTAGCAATCCAGGTATACATTAATCTTGATATTATTTTAAGAGTGGCCAAAAACTGACTCTTGTATTGCTTTTGATTGATTTCTGTAACCTTGAGTTAAACTGAACCTCAACCTTGCCAAACTCCTAGCTCTTCCCTAAAGCTACACTCTGGAAGACTGGTCAGTTATCTCAGGCTCCTTGCCTTACCTTCAATCAATCAGTATTTGTATCAAGACCTCAGGCCTCAAGGACTCCTGATCTATGTTTGCTCTACCTGTTATTTCAGGTTCCAACAGTTTGTATCTCCTGATGATTACGTATGTATCAGACCACTTGAATCTCCCCTTCCCCCCATATACAATTGTAACCCCAATAAAAGTAGCTATAGGACAGTTGGCAAAGAAGCTCTTAACCATCAGAGCTTACTCACTGTCTGTCTGCCTTATGCCAAAACTTTCTATGTCTGCGTGTCTTTATTCTCGCCTTATGTTCTCTTTCCATTAGTCCTTAACCTGTAACCCATTTTCACTCAGTCCTTGGTCCCCCTTTCTGAGTGTCCAAACCACTAGGAATCTTCATGGAGCTGCTGGACGGCTTCAGGGAAGATCACGGTTCATCCACAGTATGGCTACCATGGAGTGAACCCTTGCCTTGGGAAATGGGCCTAATGTTTGTTTCTGTTCTGTTTCATTTGTCCCAAGTTTTAGCCATCTGTGGTAAACAACACAGATTTGGAGTTTGAGTCACAGGGGCCTTTGAGCCAGGATTGCAAGTGGGATATTATTGTCAAGTCCAGCAGGGAAACCTAGAAAAGTCAGGGTGCCTGAAACTTGAGTCTTGGGGAAATCTGGGACTTGGAACTGGGACTGAGCTTTATAGGAACCAAGCTAAGATGTTTGTACATTTGTCATTATACCTTTTGAAGTAAACTTTCCTTTGTAAAAGTTAATCCAAACATTAGCAAATAAATGGAAATGGGATGCAAGGAAAGAAGGGGGAGCAACTTCCTAGCTTTAAGGGAACTTCATTAGTGGGGTGTGCACCCATGTGCATAGATACCCCCAACCCTATCAGAGAACCGTGGGAGAGAAGCAAAATGCAACTTACCTGGCCTTGAGGCATTAGAGAAATCAATGAAACTATATAAATGCTCTTGGGATCACCTGGCCAAGTTGAGTGCTGAATGTTTTCTACATATTTTCCTTCCCTTCTATGAAATTTTTTCTGTTGTGGGTTTGTTTGTTTGATTGTGTTTGAGGTGATATCTGTCATAGTCTTCCACCATCTTGATCCCTAATGTTTTTTTTTTTTTTTAATATTTTTAAACCCTTAACTTCTGTGTATTAGTTTCTTGGAGGAAGAGTGGTAAGGGTAGGCAATGGGGGTCAAGTGACTTGCCCAAGGTCACACAGCTGGGAAGTGTCTGAGGCTAGATTTGAACCTAGGACCTCCCGTCTCTAAGGCCTGACTCTCAATCCACTGAGCTACCCAGCTCCCCCCTCTAATGTTTTCCAAATGAATTTGTAGTCTTAACTGGTGATGTTCTTTTGGCTGCCGTGTCTCTCTTCTCAAGGAAGAGTTCAGGTTTATTCCAGCTGAAGTGAGTTTCTGAACTCTTCTGGCCTCTTTGTGGTGAATGCTTTATGCTGATTAAACTTCTATAGGAAATAGTGATTACATAAGTCAATATTTGTGTCCTTATCTACTTCCCATTTTTAAGAGTCAGCAGCTTGCTTTAATAGGTCATGTCGGGGCTCTTTTCACTGAATGAATAAGTGAATGAATGAAATAAATTATTTAGTCATCTTTATTTGTCCTTCTAATCTGATGTTAATTTTTTCTCCCCTATCCAACTCAACCCTGGTTCTCCCCAGGCATCCTCCTCTGCCCCTCCTTTCATCTCTACCCTCTAAAACCCTCCTACCAAGTTTGATGTTAATTTTTAACTTTAACTGGAGTTCTATATACTACCTACCTGGTATTTGGACAGCACAAAGAGAGCTGATTTGGAAATGGCTCTGGTGTCAATAAATAGTTGTTGGTGGCTTCCATTTAAATCAAGACTATTTCTAGTGATGTTATTTGGTGTCCCATCCTATACCTTTGGATTCTCTTCTTCAAGAAAGTCAAAGAAACAAGTCAAGGAGCATTTAAGCACTTCCTATGTAGCAGGCATGATGCCAAGCGTCAAGAATAAGACATTTTAAAAAGAAAAATAAAAGGTGCCCCTGTCCAAAAGGAATTTACATTCTAATGGGAGATACACAAAAGGGAACTGAAATGTAGGGGATTATATGATAAAATGTGTACAGCCTAGATTATATTACCTGCCATCTTGGGAAAGGGGAAAGGGGAAGGGGTAGGAGGGAGAGAATGTGGATTGCAAAATTTCAGAAAACAATTCTTTTTTTTTTTTTTAACCCTTATCTTCCATCTTGGAATCAATATTGGTTCCAAGGCAGAAGAGTGGTAAAGGCTGGGCAGTGGGGGTGAAGTGACTTGCCCAGGGTCACACAGCTAGGAAGTACCTGAGGCCAGATTTGAACCCAAGCCCTCCCATCTCTGAGCCTGACTCTCAATCCACTGAGCCACTTAGCTGCCCCCTAGAAAACGATTCTTTTTTTTTTTTTAAACCCTTAACTTCTGTGTATTGGCTCCTAGGTGGAAGAGTGGTAAGGGTGGGCAATGGGGGTCAAGTGACTTGCCCAGGGTCACACAGCTGGGAAGTGTCTGAGGCCGGATTTGAACCTAGGACCTCCAGTCTCTAGGTCTGAGGCCGGATTTGAACCTAGGACCTCCAGTCTCTAGGCCTGGCTCTCAATCCACTGAGCTACCCAGCTGCCCCCACACCTAAGAGTTCTTAAATAGATGCATATGGTTTTCAAGATACAAGACTGGAAGGAAGTGGGGATTTCAAATTGGAGAGACAGCTTACCCTGCCCTGCCCAACTGTGCCACAGAAGCTGCTCCTCTAGGCTCTGGGAGAAGATTTGATGTGTATGTGTGTGTCCAGTATACATTCATATGTATATATATACACATATGCACATATATACACATATGTATTTATGCACATGCCTGGTCTTTTGTCCCCTTTTTGTCCATCTTTGCATTGAGTTACCACATTTTTTTTTTCAACCCTTCCATCTTAGAATCAATACTGTGTATTGGCTCCAAGGCAGAAGAGTGGAAAGGGTAGGCAATGGGGGTTAAGTGACTTGCCCAGGGTCACCCAGCTAAGGAAGTGTCTGAGGCCACATTTGAACCCAGGATTCCTGTCTCTATCTCCTGAGCCACCTAGCTGATGATATCGTTTGCAAAAACAAGTTCTTCTTAGAAATTCTCTTTTTTGACGGCAGATGAGTGGCTCAGTGGATTGAGAGCCAAGCCTAGAGATGGGAGGTCCCGGGTTCATATTTAGCCTGAGACACTTCTTAAATGTGTGACCACCCTGGGCAAGTCACTTAACCTCATTGCCTAGTCTTTACTGCTCTTCTGCCTTGGAACCAAAACACAGTATTAATTCAAAGACAGAAAATAAGGGCTTAAAGCTTCCTTGCTAATAGTCATATAACTAGCAAGACAATGCAGTACTCCTTTTCTCCAGTCCCCAATACCTCTGCAAAAAAAAAAAAAAAAAAAAGGCACAAAGAGAATTGTGTGTTGAAAGAAGAGATTACAGATGGAAATCTAGGAGGCCAAAGCCTGGATTGCAGAGTACATGACTGGGGAGGTGGGGGTAGAGAGCAAAGTGTAGAAAGGTAAGAAGGAGCAGGTTCTGAAGGACTTTGAAAGACAAACAGAAGAGAAAGCTGGATGGCTCAGTGGATAGAGAGCCTGACCTCGAGACAAGAGGTCCTGGGTTAAAATGTGATGCTAGATACTTCCTAGCTGTGTGACCCTGGGCAAGTCACTTAACCCCCATTGCCTAGCCCTTACCACTCTTCTGTCTTGGAACTAATTCTTAGTATCTATTCTAAGATAGTAATTAAAGGTTTACAACAACAAAAAAAAAAAAAAAAAAAAAGGAAAAGACGACAAGACAAACAAGATTTTCAATTTGATCCTGAGGCACTAGAAAGTCACAAGAGTTTATTAAGGCTGGAGATGACATGCTCAAACCTGCCTTTAGGAAGATGAATTTGTCAAATGAGCAGAGGAAAGCTTGGAGTTGACAGCAGGCTGTTACACAGAGAGCTTTTTCTTAGCCATCTCTTCACGTGAAACATGGCCAGAGAAGGAGGAAATGAGGGAAGACCTCATCAGTGATGTGAGACGAGGAGGAAAGATGAGGTTGCTCTCTGAGAATGGCCTCAATTTTACCAGCTAAATATGATGCAAAGGTTTTTAGTCGAAAGGGGAGGAGGCGCCACCGGAGGTTTAAGAAGGGATAAAAAGGTTTGGAAGAGTCACAGGGACACTGAGCCTTTTAAAGACTATAAACGATTGGCCTTGATGCAACGAGAACCTGGTTGGGATGATATAATACACATCTGTAGAGGGTGCAGTCAACCTAGCTCCCTGATTTTCTCCAGCTTCATTCAGCAGCAGAGGGACAGGAGGGAAGGCAGCAGGTCA
This sequence comes from Gracilinanus agilis, assembly GCF_016433145.1. Classification (NCBI taxonomy): domain Eukaryota; kingdom Metazoa; phylum Chordata; class Mammalia; order Didelphimorphia; family Didelphidae; genus Gracilinanus; species Gracilinanus agilis. Next base: position 17,127,043 of record NC_058132.1, on the reverse strand, counting down.
GAGGAAGCAATGGCAAATTTGGTGATGGGAGAGAGGGGTAATATCCTCTCTGGGCATGCTGGGTTTCTCTGGAAGTAGCCTTCTTCCCTGGGCTCGCAGCGCCCTCAAGTCTGCTGAGATCTGAACAAGTCTTGCTTTTATAAAGGTCCTGGGAAGAGGGGGTGACTCACCCCAATCTAGGCAGACTTTCTGGCACACCTGGGAGGTACCAGGCCTCGTTCTCATCGAGTGAACAACTGATGTGTGTTCTCATTGGCAAAATGGATCTGGAATTAACATCTGGCAGGGTGGAATGAATTGCTTAATTAAGTTAAACAATTTTTCTACCCTTACCTTTAATTCTAGGTAAAATAAGTTTCACTTGTTCCAGAAGTATTAGTATTGTTATTCCTCTCGTGCTTGTATTCTATGAACATATTTTTATTATTATTTAATCAAATAGATTTTTAAACAACTGCTTTGGGGTATTGATACCACCTCTACAAAAGCACCCGCTTTAATATAAGGCAGAAAAATAGGTAACCATTACCCAGGATGCAATCTCTGTACATGCCAACAGGTGGCTGGTACTCCAAGCCCAAGCTGTCCCAGCTGCCGGCTCCCTTCTGCTTCTGGAAATCACCTGCCTGCATTTCCCACAACATACTGACCCCTCAGGCTTCTATTCCTGGTCCAAGTCCTATCTCACCTCAGTTAGAAAAGGATTTAAAATAGAGTTTATCATAAAATATTTCATGTTGCTGTTCAGTTGTGTCTGACTCTTTGTGACCCCATTTGGGGTTTTGAGGTGGTTGGCCATTTCCTTCCTGAGGAAACTGAGGCAAACGAGGGTCCAGGATCATACTGCAAATATACTATAGGGGTTAGTCGTTTTCTTCCTAAGGAAACTAAGGCAAACAAGGGTAAGTGACTTGTCCAGGATCATACAGCTAATAAGTGACGGAAGCAAATGCCTGAGCCTGGCACTGTCCCTGGAGCATGCTAGGTCAAAAACATTCATTATTTCTCTTGTCCCTTTTAGACAGTTCTAGACTCTTTGCCTTCTTTGTGATATGAGTCTTGCCTGAGATCTTTATGGACTGCAAATCCATATGATGTGGCTTGTTTTAGCTTAGAAACTCCCGAGATAAATCAATCCCAAGGGTTTCAAGGCCACCAGTGGGCAGATTCTCTTTGCCATTCCTGATACTGTATTCTCTCCTCAAATGGAATCAGTTGTGCTACTGTGGGGCAAATTAGCGCCCCGACCCCCCATCCCCACCCCATAACCCCTGTAGAAGCCGGGTCCCACTGGGGGAAATGTCTGAAGCTCTGTGGAATAGGGTGCCAGAGGAAATGCGCCTATCTACCGCTAATGGGAGGTGGGGAGTAGGAGGGAGAAAACCATGGGATAGGAGCCATCCCTGAGCCCCAAGACGCTGAGCTCATCCTCTGGAAATTACCGGCAATTGCCAAGGCTTGCGGGAACTACCTTATACCTGGTCGTCTGGGGGTTTCCGTAGCGTCCTTATATTCTCTTTCGAATTTTTTTTGGAAAACCTCAAAACACCTCTAGGATCTCAGGAAGACAAATGGAGGCTGGGGGGAGGTCCCTAATGTTCCCAATGGACATGGACAGGCCGATCCAGTCCATACCACTCTCCCGCCTTTGTCCAACCCGAGAGCAACCCTCAGTGCCCGTGGCTGTCCAGGTGGAGCCTCCCAACTCCAGGTCAAGGTCGGGTGCACCCGGGCATTTTCTCTTTCCCTCTCAGTCTCTTCTCCGCTCTTTTTCTTTGTTTCCTCCACTCCAAAACCAGGTTTTCCATCGGGTCCCCCACGACGCATGCAGGGTTTCGCCCGAGAGCCCGGCGGCTGGAGACAAGTTGTAAGAGACCGAACCCCGCCTTCCCTCCCACTCCAAAGCCAAACTCCCTCCGCACCCCACACAGTGAAATGGTTCATTCCCAGCCAAGGCGGGTTACCTTCCCTTTCAGGCCCCCCCACCAGCGTGGTCACGTTCAATAGTTACGTCATACATATGCCTGCGCCCCCCAAGGCCTGCCCAATGGTTCTATCCAGCGTGCTACTCCCTATCCCAAGGACGGTGCCTTCTCGTTCCACATCAAGGGAAATCAAGAGAGTAAGCATGTATATGGCGCCTACTGAGGCCTGGCATTGTGCTAAGCTCTTGGCAAACGTTCTGTCATGTGAGGAAGGTGCTCACCCTAATGCTAGAACCCTCCCTGCCCAATGGTTCCGTCCAGAACACCCTCCCCAGCCCCGCAGTGGTACGTTCCATGCCGCCACACGGCCTGGGGAGGGGCGCCCTGTACAGCAGACTTGGAGGCCGGAAATACTAGTACTGGACTGACACCTCATAGCGCGTGACCCTGGCAAGGCCGTTACTTCATCTGTAAAATGGGGAGAATAGTAGGACTCGTCTCCCAGGGTAGTTGGAAGGATAAAATGGGATGACGAAGCGCTTCCTAACCCTGTAAGCGCTCTCTGCATCACACATCTCTGCACGTCATTGTGTTTCCATACTAACCACAAGTGACCCTAGTCAGGACCCTGGATGTTCCCCACCCAGCGATCCTGAACAATGGTTCCATCCAGCCTCTGGCCCCACCCTCACCCTTTCCCCTTCTCTCCAGGGGCGCCACAGCGTCAGCCGGACTGGGGCCTCGGCGAATGAGCCCTAGAGGCCCCACCCCCTTCTCCAGGCCGACCAATGGGACCGCAAGGTGGCTCCGTCCACCAATGGGCGAGGTCGCTCCTTGTAGGGTGTCCAATGGGCCGTCGCGCTTACTGCCGCCTTGGGGATGCCCAGGTGGCCCTGGTGGGTTGGCGGTACACAGAACCCTCGCTGTGCCATTTGCTGCTCCGCCAGTGCTGTGCGGGAGCTGGGCCCAGCAGGGTGTTCGGGACCCGGGCTTCATCCCTGCCCTGCCACATGCTTTGTGATGTCCGTCTCTCTGACCCCCCAAGCTAACAGCCTCTGGCCATCTATAGACCATCTCTGCCACCCCCTGCGTGTGCACGGCCCGCCCCTGCCGCACCCCAGGCCCTTCTCTGCAGCCCCAGGATGCTGGCGGTCAGGGTATCCCAGCCCCCACATCTTCCCCCATGCGGGTTCCGGACAGAATAGAGGCAACTGAGGGGTGACGCCCACAGCCCCAAGCCCCCAGGATGCTACCAGGAAATCATCAACCTCCTAACCCGTGAGAGGGGCCCTGGGTGCCCGGGGTGGGAAGGTGGGTTTAGGATCTGACCGCCACCTGTCCCTCTCCTACAGGCAGCCTCTCCCTGCCACCCACTGTCCCCCGGCTGGCTGTCCGGGGCCAGGGTTCGTGGGCCAACTTGGGCCTGCTGGATGGGTTCTGGACACTGGGCTGGGCATCCTGAGTGAGACTTGGGAGGAAAAGAGGGAAATAGGGCATTGGGGGGGTCGTGGGACTGTGAGAGACCCCAGAATAGCCTGGGAGGTGAGATGGGATCCCTGCGGGCCCCTTCCTTACCCTGTGACCCCCGTGACCCCTGCCTCTAAACATCTCTGTTTTCTGCCCACCGCCTTTCTTGAGTTTAGTGCTTCGTGATCTCTGAGCTCCAAGTCACTGGCCCTTCCATAGAACATCTCTGCCTCCTCCTGGCCCATATTCTGGCCCATATTCTAATCCCTGCACCTGGGAGGCAGATCCATTTTACTTTTGATTATCCTATCCTGAAATCCTGGGTTGAGGAACCTGACAGGAGTGGGGGGAGACTGCTCCCCTCCCCCCTTGGACATTTCTCCCATCCCCTGCCCCTCTGCCTAGCATCCCAATGGGAGCCCTTCCTCCCTCCGCTGTCGGGAGTAAGTGGGGTTCACATGCCATGTGGGGGTGCAGTTTAGGCACTGGGGCTCTAAAAGGTTTGCTTTCGCTGGCCTAGACCCACCAACCTGATGGCTCTGGTCTCTGTAAAAGCCTGCACATCTCTTATTACTTATGCACTTATTTAGAGCTGAGGGTGGGCAGTGCTGTGGTTCAGCAGAGTGGGAGCCAGGCCTAGAGACAGGAGGCCATGGGTTCAAGTCTGGCCTCAGGTACTTCTTAGCTGTGTGACCCTGGGCAAGTCACTTATCCTCAATTGCCTAGCAGTAAACACAGTATTGATTCTAAAACACTAAGGGATATTTTTTTTAATTTTTTTTTTCTTTCTTAAAGAGCTATGGGTTCTCTCCCAGGTCTCCACCTCTTTCTCCTGCCCGGGGCTCCCCTCCCTCCCCAGGGTTACCTGGCATCCGAAAGATTACTTCTAACCCCTCCCGCTGGCCTGTCTGGAGGGCTCTGCTCCTGGAGTACTGAAAGATTCAGTATGTCTTGGCCTTAAAGCACTTCCTCTACCCTAGCAATTTCTGTGTTTCCCAAGAGCTGGAGAAAGGATGACACCCAGTTGGCTCCTGGTACTCTAATGAATCCCGGCTCCTCTCCCCAAAGCCATTGGGCAGGATTTAGACCTAGGCTCAGGGACCTTTCCTTTTAGGCTTTGGCTTTACTGTTTTCTAAGCTTTAATGCTCCAAAGAGATGGATATAATATAACCTGTGTGCCACGGTCCTCCACCAACATAGTTGTGGGCAAAGCCACTTCTCGGGGCCTCACTTGTCTCATTTATGAAGACGATCCAGGGATCTTCGATGGCAAACAATTCACAACAGTTTAGTGACCCCAGCCTCCTTGTTGTTCCTCAAACAAGGCACCTCTGACTTCTCCCGTTTCTCTGGGCACTCCTCACAGTCGGGGCAGCTGGGTAGCTCAGTGGATTGAGAGTCAGGCCTAGAAACGGGAGATCCTAGGTTCAAATCCGACCTCAGACACTTCCTAGCAGTGTGACCCTGGGCAAGTCACTTGACCCCCATTACCCACCCTTACCACTCTTCCACCAAGGAGCCAATACACAGAAGTTAAGGATTTAAAAAAAAATTAAAATGCCCTCCCTCCTTCCCTCATCTCCATCTAAAATCCCATCTTCCAGGATAAGCTTTTCCTGATGCCCCTCTAACGGGAGAGCCTTTCCTCATAATTGCCTCCAGTGTATCTGGTCTGTAGCATATTTGTACATACTTGTTTGCACATCATCTCCTTCAGTAGACTTGATGAGTTCCTCAAGGGTAGGGATTGTCTTGTTTTTCTTTGTATTCTAGGATTTAACATGGAACCCACCACATAGTAGGCTCTTAATAAATGAATATTTCTTGACCTAGTTCCGTGCATCTAGCCTCAGTCTCATCTCCTTAGACTTCTAGCCTGCAGCCCCATAATTCCTACAGTGGCTTTGATAAATATGACTTAGTTGCTACAGTCAAAAAATCAATCCCCTGCTTTGGCCATCTTGAACAAAGAGCTCCAAACTTAGCTAAGCTTGTCCTTGAATGACACATATTGGCCCTTCACAGACCCATTCTTGACAGACTTTCTAGCTGGGCATAGGACTTGTGAGAGACAAGTTGGCATGACCTTCCATCTGATCTTATTATAGACTTAAAAGCAAGAAAAAGCAAACCTGCAACTTCCTGTAGCAGCCTCTTTCTGTTATGCAGATGCAAATGCTCATTCTCTTTGGTTGTTGGTAAGTTTAAAATTAAAATAGTTTTGAGGGCTGCTGAGTGGCTCAGTGGATTGAGAGCCAGGCCTCGAGATGGGAGGTCCTGGGTTCAAATTTGATCTCAGACACTTCCCAACTGGGTGACCCTGGGCAAGTCACTTACCCCCCATTGCCTACTCTTACTACTCTTCTGCCTTGGAACCAGTACACAGTATTGATTCTAAGAAGTGTGAAGATGGGATTAACTCTCTCCTAGTGAAGGAAGGGAAGGGGTTAAAAATTTTTAAGTTCATTTTTAAAATCTTTTTCTTTATAATGATACTCTATATGAATTGCTCTCTGGTTCTGCTCACTTCACCCTGCCTCCATTTGTACAAGTATTCCTAGATTTCTCAAAAACCATACATTTAAGTATTTCTCCTTGGGTAATAATATTCCATGGTAGTCATGTCATAATTTAGTTTCTAGGTTTTTGCTAGAAGAAAAAAATTATTTTTGTACACATGGTGGCTTCTCCTCTTTAATCCCTGTGAGGTATAGGCCTCCTACCGTGTTGCTGGGTCAGAGGGTAGGCCCAGTTTAGTAACTTTGGGGGCAGGGTTCCGGCTTACTTTCCAGCACAGCCAGGATACCAGTTTTCTCACAGCCCCTCCAGCAATTATTCTTTTCCTGTTTTGTCATCCGATGCTTGTGAAATACAATCTCAGGGTTGCTTTAATTTGCATTTGTTATTAAGGATTTGAAATATTTTTTCATATGGTTTTTGAGAGCTTGGATTTTTTTCCCTGTGAAAACTGCTCATTCATATTATGTGACCATTTATCAGTTGAGGAATGGCTCTTATTCTTCTAAGTTGTAATCAGGTCATTAGGTATGTTGATTAAACCTTTATCAGAAAAATTCCTTAAAAGATTTTGCCAGTTATCTGTTTATCTTCTAAATTTAGCTGCATTGATTTTGTTTTTGTAAAAACCAACTAAAACTAAACGATTGTGTTTTAAGCTCTTGACATTCCCTTTCATAAATAAGGATCTTCCCAGCTCTGACATTCTTTGACCCTTTGGCCATAAGTCCCCTTCCACCTCTGCCATTGTGTGTTCTAAGGTAGTGAGGTGACTTCGGATAGAAATGCAGCCACGTTATTACCTTCGTTGTAGAATGTACTGACTGGTATTTGATAGATTCTGAGACCAAAGCCCCCTCCTCCCACCCCATCCCTTCCCCTGTACCTGCTGAAACTCCAGAACAAAATAAGCAGTTCCACTTCATAAGGCCTTGTTACTGCCCATGCTGTGACCTGACAAATCCATGAAAGATTGATGTTCTGGTCTTATACTATCTGTAACATACCAAGGCCTATGTAAGCCTGGGAACCAAAAGCCCCCACCCCCAAAGGGACATCCAGTCATCTGGACACAAGTACCCAACTCTGCCCAGTAGAGACAACCCAGACCACCACCCTATAAAAGATTGGCCCCTTCTCCACCCAGGTGGAGACCCCTAGGTGTCTCCTGGTTGTGGCTCTCCCCTTGCTCTGCCCCCCCCCTTCCTTTCCCACAATACTCAATTGTGGGACCATTTACTCAACACATTACTCAATCTCTCTGTCTCATTAGTCTTGGGTTGGACACCCCCTCCTATCCCCATCAGCCACCTCTGACAACATTTATGCTTTATTGTATTTTTATTGATTTTGTTAAATTTTCCCTTTTACATTATAATCTGGTTTTGGGCTGTGTTCTGGAGTATTTCAGGTTGCATGTTTGACAACTGTTCTAAGGCTTCTCCAGCAAAGTGTCCTTCTCAGCCCCTCAACATGCTGGGCTCTATTCTCAGTCATCTGCCCTATTCTTGGCCTTGGTTCTTATTGTCAGCAGCTCCTGGTGTTCAATTTGGCACCTGGTCCATGTCCATTCTCTTATTCCCCCAAAAGCCACATGGCCTATCTCTTAAGAAGACCGTTTTCTTGGCTTTCTGTGTTTGATTTCTCAAAAGAAAAATTAAATACACATAATAACAAACATAACACTATTCAGTGTCACTGTGTAGTTAGTGGACAGTTGGCCCTCCAAGACTTGCTCCTCTCTGCCCTTTCCTTCCTGCAATAAGGCAGAATTGAATCCTTCCCAGGCTACATTGATCTCCTCCCAAAGGGGAGGGAAGCAGTGGATTAGGATGTGATCTCTTCTATTATCAAGGCTGACCTCAATACCTCTCTCTTTTTTTTTTTCCTGGTCAATCAACCACATCCTGGTACAATTACTTTCTATCCTAGAGGTGATATATGACTCTCTGGTCCACCCAGTCCCCCCTCTGCCACTTTATGGAGTTCATATCAGTCAAAATTACTAGTATAGTCCCTCTAGCTCAGAGCCCCTAGGAGCAAATTCCTAGTACTGAGGGAAGGGTTTGCCTCTTTGCCCTTATTTAAATTTGTGCTGATTTCTAACTAACAGCTTCTTTGAAGCAAAGTTTAGGATAGGAGAAATACTCAGGTAGAAGGAGTGAAGAATGACTGATGAGGAGGAGAAACTGGAGAAGGAGCAGGCTATTTTCCCCCCCAGATTCCAGAAGTGGACAATTGTTAGCTTCACATCAAATCTTCTCCCAGAGCCTAGAGGAGCAGCTTCTGTGGCTCAGTTGGGCAGGGCAGGGTAAGCTGTCTCTCCAATTTGAAATCCCAACTTCCTTCCAGTCTTGTATCTTGAAAACCATATGCATCTATTTAAGAACTCTTAGGTGTGGGGGCAGCTGGGTAGCTCAGTGGATTGAGAGCCAGGCCTAGAGACTGGAGGTCCTAGGTTCAAATCCGGCCTCAGACACTTCCCAGCTGTGGGACCCTGGGCAAGTCACTTGACCCCCATTGCCTACCCTTACCAATCTTCCACCTATAAGTCAATACACAGAAGTTAAGGGTTTAAAATTTAAAAAAAAAAAAGAAGAAGAAGAAGAACTCTTAGGTATAACTCTAGTCTGTCATCCAATTCATGAGCTGACCCAAATGCCCTAGAATGGAGCTCGATTTGGGGGTTCCCAAAGTGACAGATCTTTTATCTGTTTCATCTGACAATGTGAGTCATGGGACATTGTGGTATGTCATCCAAGATAGAATAGAAGTATCTGGTGAAGTGAAAAGGGCACTGAAGTTGGTCAGGAACCACATATTTATGTGACCTAAGCTCTCTGATCTTTGGTTTCCTCACCTGTAAGACGAAAGGGTTAAACAACACTGTATTTGGGGAAGCAAGGTTGTACAGTGGATAGAGTTCCAGGCCTGGAGTCAGGAGGACCTGGGTTCAAATATAGCCTCTGATCTTTCCTAGCTATGTGACCCTGGGCAAGTCACTTAATCCCAATTTCCTAGCCTTTGCCACTCTTCTGTCTTAGAACTGATACTACAGAAGTTGAGTTATTAAAAAATAAAAATAAATGATCCTGTGAAGCTGTTTTCCCCAGTTAGCTTCCACAATTCATTAGAAATCACAATGACAGTGGATCTTCATATCAACTCTGCAGTTTAAAATGAGACAATATATGTAAGTTGCTTGGGAAATCTCAAAGTATAATCATACCATAGCAACCCTATGCTAGCTATTATGATTATTTGACGGACAATTCACTTGCTTTCCTTGGACTTCAGTTTCTCCATCTGGAAAATGATGGGCTTCATTAGGTGGCCCCTATCCTCAACTCTGTATTTCTCTAATCAGTTTTGTTTTTATTATGAAAATCACATGTAGTTATTTCCTGTTCACTTTGGTTTGAACCCATAAAGGACTGGCTTGGAACCTTCAGGCTGATGCATCAAATGTCAGATGTGTGGTCAGCTTTACTGCCCTCAAATATAAGTGCTCAAGGTACAGAACTTATAGTCCTAAAACATGCCTGTATAATTGCCAAAGATAAAAAGGCAACAATCTATACAGATTCTAGATATGCATTTGGAATCAGCAAACAATAGGAATGATCAACCCCTAGTTCTGGAAAAAACTTTTGTTAATGAGGCCAAAGATTTTTTTTTTTGGTGGGCACCAGATTTTCATTGTTCCTTAAAATGATCATGGGTAAATGGAGTTCTTGTTACCTCAAATTTCAGAATCATTCCCTCCAGTTCAGCCCCAAAGTTCACCAAATACAAGCTATTTCTTACAGGCCTCTTTGCATTAAGTCATACTCCCTCTCACAGCCTCACTCGACTTCCCAGAGACCTGGGATAGTGCTATTCAGGATTTTGCCCTTGACATGCTGCTTTGTGACTTTGCAGAAAGCTCTTTACTCCTCTGGGCTTAGAACTCAGAGTCAGAAGGGCCTTTGAACACGGCATGTCAGAGTGACAGCTAGGTGGCCCAGTAGATAGAAGCAGGAGGGCCTGGGTTCAAATTTGGCCTCAGATACTTCCTAGTTGTGTGACCTTCAGCAAGTCACTAACCACAATTACTTCACCTTCACCACTCTCCTGCCTCAGAACTGATACTTAGTATGGTTTCTAGGACAGAAGAAGGCAAGGGTTAAAATAAAACAAAATGTGGCATGTCAGAGCCAGGAGGACCCTTAAACCAGGGAATGTCAGAGCTGGGAGGGGCCTTGAAAATCAAGTCAAACCATCCCAATGGGCTCTACTCTTCTTCCCTTTCTCCACCTCTTCTGCTCAACTGGCCAATAAATCCTTCTCTGGAGACCCCAAATTGAACCAGTTGAGAAGAACCACTAGACCACCAATGTGGGGTATCAACTTTACCACACCAAAAGGAGGCTGGGCCTGCCTCCAGCTCCTGTCACTGCCACAGGAGGGGATGTTATCTCAAACAAGCATTTTTCCCATCTCTCTTCTCCTCTTTTTGGCCCTTCCTAACTGGTAGATACACCAGACTATGCGGTAGCTATCAAGTCTTGCTTCCAAGACTAGGAATTCTAGACGGTAGGACCCAGGCATGTAAGGCTTCCTGGGTTCTCTGCCTCCTGAGAACTGCTCTTGCCATCCCAGGTGGGTGCGTGGACTAGAGACCCCCCCCAGTTAGTACCCTCTGTAGAACCTTGATTGTCCTGGCTGCTTCCTTCCTAGGAGCCCTCCTCTGGAACTGAGATGTAATGATAGAACTTGGAAAACTCCCCACAGAATTCCTGGCAACTGGACATTCTCTAAAGAAGAATGTGAAGAAGAGGATCTGTGTCATGACACTATTCTAATCTTGGAGACAGATAAACAGGAGGTGGAGAGCTCTGGCCCAGCCTTGCCCTCCCAATTTTCCTTTAAGCCTCTATGCCTACCTAAAATCAGATAATCAGACCTAGAAGGGGCTGATATTCCCTGTTCTAAGGCTTCTCCCAGTTCTGACCATCCCAACTCTAGGTCCCCTCCCAGCTCTGGCATTCTCTGTTTTAGATTTGTTCCCAGTTCTGGTATTCCCTACTCTAAAGCTTCTCTCAGCTCTGACATGTAGCATTCATGGAACCAGTAACATCTGGAGCTGGAAGGAACACTAGGCAACATCCCAACCATGTTGGCCTTACTCCTGAAATGGAAAAACAATTACCACCCTTGGAAGCTGCCCATCCCACTTTGGGACTCACTCATTGTCAGGAAACTTGATTTGAAATCTGCTTCCTTTGATTCCCCCATTGCTCCCATTTCGAACCCAGCAAACTTTTGTAAATAGTTTACACGGCATAGCACTGCCAGGCCCTCATGGGACAAGTATAAGAAAATGGCAGTGCCTGCCCTCACAGAGCTTGCATTTTATGGGAGTTGTGGCCCTTCCACAGAGATGGGGAGCACCAGGGAGGCAGGGAGGAGTCAGCAAAGCTATGATCCAATTCCAGGAAAACATGATGATGGAAAGAATGCTGAGCAGAGAGGAATCAAGACAGGCTTCCTGAAAGAGGTAGCACCTGAACTGAACTTTCAGACAGGAGCATTCTGGGAAGGGGAAAAAGGAGTGCTGATAGGCATTTTAACCAGGTGACCCTTTGATGTAGGAGAAAGTTTTGTTGTAGGAGAGGAAAGGCTGGTTCTTGGCTAAAGCAGTTCAGCTCAGACTCCATCTTAAGGCAGGAAAGTATTTATTTAAGGATGTTACAGATAGTATGACCAGGGCCATGGAAAATGCCATAGCAGGGAGGATTTCAGGTTACTAGTTTTTATTATGGGTCTGGGGTATTACCTCCCTCCTTCCTAGGAATTTTCCAGCCTCCCTCAGATTATTCCTCCCATTGGCATTCCAGGGAAGGAGTACAAGATGCTCCCTCCCAGTCCTGTTTGTCAAGCTTTTGATGTTTGAGTATCTTTTCTCAGCCTTCGAACTCTTATCAAAATCATAACATCCCGGTTGCTTCACCTCCTCCCTTCAGCCTTGACCTTGCCAGTTCTTGTCAGCTGAGGGTTGCTGGGAAAGCATGCAGTTTCTAATGTGTGCCAACTAGTAAAAAGCATAAGATCTAAAAGCACCATTAAAGAAAAAGTATTTCAAAGCATTTCTAAGATTTTAAAGCATCCCTTACCACTGCCATCTCTCATCACCTCACCTGAGCCAATACCAGATGAGAGTCCAAATACACAAGGATGTTGGGACATTAGGACACTGAGCTAAAAATGAAATTCTGTGGCAATCAATGTAAAGTCTTGCAGTGGGGTACAAAAAATCAGCTTCCCCAGTCCAAGGTAGAAGAGGCACATTAGAGGGCAGTAGCAACAATCTGAATGGAGCAGAGAGTAGGTAAAGAGTTAGGGATATCTGGAAAGGCAAATCAGAGCCAGAGTGTGGAGGGCCTTCAAGGCCAGGCTGAAGAAAAGATTTACTTTACCAATAGGGAGCAATTGAAGGTCTGGGGCAAGATGTGATATGGGCAGATCACGAAGATCCCTTTGGCAGCTGCACAAAGGAAGCTGAACTGGAGATGCAGGAGACAAATACGAAGGTGATTAGGGATGATCAGTGATAAGGGACTGGCCCATGAGAGGGGTGGCCATCAGAGTTGGATGTGAGGCAAGTGGTGAAGGTGGAAGGACTTGCTGATGAGTGAGGATGTGTTGAGGTTGAGATATGGGTCAAGAATAGCCCAGGACTAAATATGAGGGCCTGGAACTCATCAGAGCACTCAACAGAACATGGCTGTTGGAAGGGGGGGCCAGTTTTGTGGCTCTTCATCCCATTTGATTCTAATTTAATTCCACATCCTTCCTAGAAGGATTGCACAATTCCACCAACAATGCCTTAGGTGACTATTCTAAGATTTTATCAGTGAAAGGATGGAAGCAAGAGATTCAAGGAAGGACTTTTTGTTGTTCTTTTTTAAGGATGGGAACAACTTGGGTCTATAATAGGCTACAGAGAATAGATTAGGAGAGAGAAGAAACTGAGGACATGAAAGAGGACATACTGAGCCCTCTTTGGAAATGACTGAAGTGCTGATGGAACAACCCACTGGAGGTGTCTAGCAGGAAGTGAAGGTTGCAGAGGAGAGATTAAGGCTGTCAATGTAGGTTTGGGAATCGTCTTTGCTTAGACCTGTGGGAGCAGTCATAGATCAAGAACAGGAGGAGACCTGAGATGCCTTTGGTGACACCCAAACTTAGGAAGGGAGATGGAGGATGATTCAGCAAAGGAGGCTAAAAAGGAGAGAGAAAAGAAGGGCAGCTGGGTGGCTCAGTGGATAGAAAGTCAGACCTGAAGACAGGAGGTCCTGGGTTCAAATTTTGGCCTCAGACACTTCCTTGCTGTGACCCTGGGCAAGTCACTTAATCCTCATTGCCTTGCCCTTACCACTCTTCTGCCTTGGAACCGATTCACAGTATTGATTCCAAGACAGAAGGTGAAGGTTTGGGGTGGAGGAGAGAAAACTGGGATTTCTTTCAGACCTCATGGAGGGTGACCCCAAGTTAGGAAGAGAACAGTGGAATGCAAGCTCAGTCCCTAAGAAGGCCGTATCGGAGCCTCAGCTTCTGTAAATTGAGGCACTTAGACTAGCTGGCCTTGAAATCCTATCACGAGCTAGACAAGGTTAAATGAGTAGAGCTGGATTGTAGAAGACCTTGAAGAGAAGTTGAGGCTTGGCTTGAGATGGTAGGAAATGTCAAGCCCTCAAAACCACGTTAAAGAATTTGAGCCTAATCCCTGGCTGCAGATGAAGTCTCAGGTGTTTCTAACATGGGAGGGTTGGGAGAGGTCCCATGGTGGGTGTGAAGGCTCACTGGATTTAGAACCAAGGGATCTGGGCTTGAGTTTGTAGCCAGCTGTGTAACCTTGGCAAAGTCACCCAAATCTCTTGGGGCCTCAGTTTCCTTATCTATAAGATAAGAGCTTTGACCTAGACGGTCTCCACGGTCCCTTCTAGCTCTGATAGTCTGAGCCAGATTTTAGATACATGAATGTTGCATCTGGGTTGTAGTGGGCAGTGCCTGAGTGCCCACTCTCTACATTCTCCCCAATGAAAAGGTGCCTTTAGGTTCCCTGCACCTGCAGCAATGCCAATTCTGAGAATGTCTCTGGAGACCAGAGAAAGAAAGCTTCCTTCTAGCTTCCCAGCCTCTGCTCCAAAGACCTCCGAAGTCTGAACATTCCCCTTTGGGGCCCTCCTGATTCTGACATTCTGGGTTTTCAGGCACTTCCGGCTTTGGGTCATGATTCTAGAATCCTATCCACAGCTCTAACAGAGAAGGAAAGGGTTTAAAAAAAAGAAAAAGGGCAACGACAGGCATTTCAGAAAAGGTGTGGCACTAGCAAGATGTCCCTGATTGTCTTTTTCCTCTTCTTCTAGGCAGTCCCCACCAAGAGGGCTTCATGTGCCCCACTTGTGCCTCTCTGGGGCCCAGCATCCCTGGCTCTCTCATCCTACACTGTCCCAAGTTCACTCTTTCCTATGACAGTGAATCGTCCTAATTGAAAGAGGGGAGAGAGGAGGTATTTAGGTCCCTGGGACTGGGAGGAAAATTCCCTGGGTCTTTAGAACTGGGGAAACAGAGGCCCAGGCCCCTAGATGAGCTGGGAAGAGAATAACTGGATTGTGAATGGGATGGGGACGTCTGAAGGGCTAAGAGAACAGATGCCTTAAGTCTCAGGAGATCTGAGATGGCCCAGATGGTTGCTTGAGTCACTGGGAGCTAGGGATGTAAATGCATGGGTCTCAGAGAAAACAGGAGTGGGAAGTAGGGATACTTGGGACCCCAAAGGCTGAAGAATAAGGTTCCTCGGGGTTTAGGGGATCTGAGTCCCTAGATGTCAGAGACCCCACTGATGGTTGATGCCTGGAGATCAGAGATCCTCTGCCGAGTGCCCCTTTTCCCCCCTGACCCCCAGGGGGCATTCGGACTCCTGGGGACAGGGAGGGCTGCCTGGGCAGGATCAGCTGCTGAGTGCTTAACAAAACCTACACAATTGGACCCCTAGGATTGAGAGAGTTGTGACAGGAGAGGCTTGTCTGAGGACTTAAAGATGGACTGTGGCAGCTGCATCCTCTCTGCCTTTGTGTGGGCTCTGGACCTGGGGTCCCTGCTAATCCTGGAGCCTGGAGGGGAGGGGAAAGGAGCAATGGACCTGGCTTGTGCCAAATGCACCCACTAAAATCTTCTCCTGCTCCTTCCTCCTCTTTGCCTCCCCCTTTCCCCTTGGCTCTTCCCTTCTGCCTCCTCCTCCCATCTCCCTCTTCCTTCCTTCTGCTTCCTCTCTCCTCTGAGTCAATGGATGACCCCCCAGGGCAGGTAGGGACCTAAGTTGGCATCTGTTCTGCCCAGGCACAGCTAAGCCTCTCAAATCAATCCATGACAGTCCCCAAAGGTAGAGCCATACTTTAAGCACTATCATCACTCCACCCCCAACCACAGTAGGTACACTTTCTAAATTAGCCCAAGCCTCACAGTGCAGCTAAACCTAAATTAGTGGGAGACCCTCTCCAAACAGGTAAACCTTCCAGATTAGTATATGACACTCCCACCATCCCCACCCCAACCCCCAAATGTACTCAGATCTCCATCAGGGCATCATCCCCTGGCCTAGCTGATGTCTCATGATCTCCAAGTACAGGCTTACTAAGAAAATGGATGATCGTCCACTACAGCCAACCCTTGTAAATCAATATGGAATTCTCCCTCCTAGCACAACTCAACCTTAAGTAATGTAGAAAAGAGAAAATTGTCAGTGATACATTTATACATGATATAATCTCTTTAACTTAATGCTTTCAAATTTGAATTCAATTTGTCTAATCTCATCCCCCATAACTCCAGATTTTCTAGAATCAGTTGAAGCATGGTACATTTTAATCCCTCCTGCCATCTTAACTTTTTATGTAGCACCTGAACTGTGTCTTCCCAGTAGGCAACATGGTATCCAGTTATGTTTGGTAATCCATTGAGTGATCTTTCCTCTGATAGAGGAATTCAGTCCATCTGCATTTAAAGTTATTGTTCAGGGGGCAGCTTGGTAGCTCAGTGGATTGAGAGTCAGGCCTAGAGACAGGAGGTCCTAGGTTCAAATCAAGCCTCAGATACTTCCCAGCTGGGTGACCCTGGGCAAGTCACTTGACCCCCCCATTGCCCACCCTTTACCACTCTTCCACCAAGGAGCCAATACCCAGAAGTTAAGGGTTTAAATAAATAAAAACAAACAAATAAATAAATAAATAAATAAAGTTATTGATCACTTTTGTGAGGGGGTGAAGGGAGGAAGGTAGGAGGAAGGATGGATGGGAGAAAGGATAGAGGAAGGTAGAGAAAGGGAAAGGAAGGTAGTGGTTCCCAACCCTGGGAAGGGGGAAATTGGCCAGAGCCTTTTGGGGCTCAAATAAAAGATCAGAAAGCAACTAAGATTTAGAATAGCTAGGTTTTGTTTAGATTAGGAAAGGGAAAGGTTAGGTAAGGAAAGAGGGTCTCTTCTACCTCTTTGGTAGAGAGAGTCCAGGATCTGAGAGCCTCTGGACTGGAGAGAGCCAAAAGGTGCCAAACTTTCTCTTTTATCTTTCTCCAACACCTCCCACAAAGGACGTGGGAGGTGTTGGGGGAAGTTGTAGCAGGGAGCCCTGGGAGTTGTAGTCTCCCAGGGCTTACAATAATTTTAAATGACACAGTTTGATTATATTTTGTCATTTGTTAAATTACTCATTTTATCAGTAAGAGCTATAATAACTCACTGGTACTAATCCCATCCCAACCTTAACATTAACACAAACACACACAGATGCCCCTAAACACTGTATTTCTGACTACAAATTGTTTTTTAAAATCCAGCTTTCCAGCTTAAATCTATTTTTTGTGAGATTCTCTCTCCCCTCCTCTCCCTTTTTCTGTCTCTGCTGTCTCTGCCTCTATTCCTCCCCTCTTTGTCCATCTGTCATAATGATAATAGCTTATAGTAATATGTTGCTGATAATGTTCCAGGCACTTTACAAATATTGTTTGATCCTTGCAACAGCCCCAGGAGGTAAGTGCTATTATTATTCCCATTTAGCAGCTGGAGAAACTGAGCCAAATAGAGGTTAAATTGCCCAGGCTCACACTAGTATCTAAGGCTAGATCTGAATGTTTCTCTCTCTCTCTCTCTGTCTCTCTCTCTCCCTCCCTCTCCCTCTTCCTTTCCCCCTCTCTCTCTCTGTCTCTCTCTGTCTCTCTCTCTCCATATCTTTGCTAGCCTCTTCTCTTCCCCATCCCCCTTTTTAGCTATGATTCACATAATCAATTTAGGAATTTGTCAGCCTGAAAAAACACAGAACTATCAAAGTAATTACAATATGTCTTTAACCAGGCAGATTAATCTGAGAAGATGCACGGAACCTCAGACCTGGGATTTCCGTAATTTTAGGGAGAGAAAGTGATGGAGCGTATGTGAGTTTACTCTTGGGAACTAAGGGTTAGCCAGTGGCAGATTCTTGGGGAAAGATGCCTTTGCCTGGTCCCAGGTACTTGGGTGATAGAAATGTGACTGCAGGTGCCTAAGGGGTCATTGTGTCTAGGAGTGGCTAGAGTGGCTGGGAGTGGATCTCGGGGTCTTCCAATCTGATCATTTTTCCAATTCAGCTCTCCTATTTCTGGGAACTAGGCAAGACTGATTCCTAGTCCCGTTTCCTCAACTGAGTTCTCTCTTTGAACCTGTGGGACAGTCAGGAATGGGATTACCCAAGATGATGCCCACAGATGCTAGCTTCAGAGATGGGAGGGCCCTTGAGGTCACCTCTCCCAAGGTACCAGGGAGTAAGATGATGCCAGAGGGCCTTGGCCTCTGAATCACAAACCTTTTTTATTAGAACAAGCCACCTCACTTAATCTTCTCCTTCCTCCCCCTCCATGCCTGTTTCTAATCATCTTCTTATTCCCCATAGCAGTGGCCAATTCATCAGAGTTACAAGATCCCCATTGGCTCTCCTACCTGCATAATGTCTGCAAGCTCTACTTCTTGCTGGCTATGACGTCATGAATGGCTTCGCTGTTGGCCATCTCTTCCACCCATTCTTGGAATGTCTGTGGACTCTTAAAGGACTCTCTCTCTCGTGCTCAAATGTGTTTGACAGAGTGCTGATTTGGGGAGGCAGACCTCTCTCTTCATTTGAGGGGTAGCTTAGTTCTCATGTTCTTGGAGAACTTGATGCCCTTCCCTGAAGACCCTCTGAGGCCAAGTCTGGGCCCTCCCTCTGTGATGTCCACAAATAGCCAGCCTTTCCACACAGAGTGCCAGCACTGGGCACACAGGAGAGGATCAGTCCACAGGCCCTGAGAAGCCCTTCATTTGGCCGCTTCTGTTCCAGTCCGATATGGGTTTCTTTAATTGGTGGTGATTCTTGCTTCCTCTCTTCTCCCCAGGGTGTCCAGTCCCAGCTCAGTCGTCTCCCTAGTCCCAGACTGGGGTTCTTTGTGCCCCCTACTCTCCTCCCACTGCCCCGTTTCCCTGAAGAAGTGTCCTGAGGGCTGCCTAGAATTACGAGAGGTGTGCCAGCCCCCTTGTGCCCCTCCTGCAGGCTAGAAGTGGGGGCGGGATGGGGCAGGAAGCACATCTGGACTGTCCAGAAGCCAGACTGGAGCTCGGATGGCCACCAAGAGTCTAAGGGACTCCCACTGCCTTGCTAGGTGACCGGAGGCAAACGGCTTCCCTCCGAAGCTCCTCTGTCGAATAGGAGTATGGAGCATTGGCGTTGGCGTGGAGGAGTAGACCCCAAGCTCTCAGGCCCCAGCTAGGTCACTTGTCTCCAGGCCTCAGCCTCCTCCTCTGAGCACTTACCGTAGCATTACCTGCAAAGACTCGGATTCATAGAGCGCTTTAGACCCCATTTGGCCCATCTCTCTTTATAAGATGGAAACTGAGGTCCGGGGAGGGGACAGGTAGAGGTGAGATTTGAATCTGGGACTCCTAACTCCCAAGTCGAGGGCTGGAGGGACCATCAGGCCGAGAATACTTTGCAAATCTTAGAGCCTCATAAAAGTAAAGAGAGGGGCCATTAGGTGGCTCAGTGATTTGAGAGCTAGACCTAGAGACGGGAAGTCTTGGGTTCAAATCTGGCCTCAGATACTTCCCAGCTGTGTGACCCTGGGTGGGTCACTCAACCCCAATTGCCCATTTTCTGCTATGGAACTGATACTTAGCATTGATTCTAAGATGGAAGGTGAGGACTGAATTAAAACTAGAAACCGGCTCCCTTTTACCAGTGTTTGTATGGTGAGGAGTTCCAGCTGAAGGGAAAGAACACATTCCTAGGAAGGCCGAGAATTGCTAGCCTTATTATTCATGATTAACAAAGCCTCGGAGTTCTTGAAGACAAGAGAACTCTTTATTTAGCAGCTGAGCAGCACACCGGGCTGGGGTTCCTGGGGACTTTGGGCCCACCTCCTGCCCCTGCGATCTCAGGGCCTCCTCTTCCGGCCCCAGAGCACTCGGGCCTGCGTACGGGGCTCCCCTCTGCACCTCTTCCTGGGAGGCTCAGAGGGATGGTCGAGAGTCTGGCCTGAGGTCGCCTACAGAGTGAGCAGTAGTCCCAGCCCGAGGGTCCAGGCCCAGGCAGGCCGAGGGGCACCCTGGTTCCTTGGCCACAAGAGATCGTGGTGGTCCAGACACTTGTCACTCAGGGTGAAGGGCCCGATTTTCCCAATGCCCAGGAACAGCTCGCACTTGGGCAGAGACGAGCAGCCGAGCAGGCTCAAGTTATAAGAGGCGCTTTCTACAAGGGAGAAGGGGCGGTCAGAGAGAGAGGAGCAGGTGGGTGACGCGCTGCCCAGAGCCAGGACTCTTCATACAAGGCCTGTTCTCAAGGCCCCAAGTCTGCCCTAACCCCCACGGTTCACACTGGCCAAGTGCCTCCCCCTCAGGTAGCTTATCTGTAAGATGACTTGGTAGCCTCCAGGGGCCTGTCCAGCCCCGTGATCCTCCCCTCTGGCTCAGGTTCTGCCTTTGTAAAATTAAGTTGGGCCGTGTGGCCTCTGAGGTCCCTCTGAGCTCCGACAATCTAGAAATCTCTCATTATGGCCTAGAGGAAATCATTCTGAGGTGGAGGTTCAAGGACTAGAGTTCGAATCCTGCCTTAGGATTTGAGCAGTTCTCGTGGCTAGAAGGCACAATCGCATTTCTTCTTCACAACCCCCTGAGAGGGAGGCCTTCTTATCCCTGTTTGATAGAGGAGGAAGCCGGGGCTTCCTGGAACCCCCAGACACCCCACCTTTCTGACCGACCAGCACAGGCTCGAGCAACCCTACCTCCTAGGAGCTGCCTTCCAGCTAGCCCACGAAAAGGCTGGAGAGACAGCGAGTGGCAGAGCTGGGCTTCAAACCCAGGGCCCTCACCCCGGCCCTGCTACCAGATGAACGGCTTTAGGAAAGGTGTCTCCGGGGCCCAGACTACCTTTTTTTTTTTTTAACTTTCTGTCTTGGAATCTGTGCTATTGGTTCCACTGATAAGTGACTTGCCCAGGGTCAAGTGTCTGAGGCCGGATTTGAACCCAGGACCTCCTGTCTCTAAGGCTGGCTCTCCCTATCCCTCGAACCACCCAGACTATCTGGCAGGAGCTCTTTCTGCTCCGTCAGCACCTCCTTCCGTCTGACACTTAGGGGGCCCCACCATGAGCTGCTGCTCACCTCCCTTGATCTGGATCGTTCCATTGTAACAACTGATGGCATCCTCACTGCACTGACGGAAGCGGATCTTGTCGGGACAGGAGTACAAGGCCAAGCAGGTCGGGCAGTACAAGGCTTGCTCAGGGTCTCCTGTGACTAGGGAAAGGGAAGGCCATCAGAGGGGCCTCGAGCTGAGCTGTCACCCCATGGAACGGAGACGGGCATCCTGCACAGAGGCCGGCCCCCTCCCCTCCTGCAGTCACTGCCAGGAAGCCCCCAGCATGCTGGCAGCCAAGGAGAGAGCCGGGGCTGCCCGTCTCCTCTGGGCATGCCTGCATTTCTCAGGGGACAGCTTGCTCGTGCTCGGCCGCTTCATCGAGCTGTGGATGTGACTCTGGCCTCACAAACGGACACGAGCTAAGGCAGATTCTACTTTTGCCAGGGAGGCCCTCGAACACAAAGCCGGCCACCTGAACCCGTTTCCCAGGGACCAGCCTTGCTAAGGCATGCCAGGCTCCTCAGTGCTGCGAGGTTGGCCGCCCGGGGAAAACGTCTTTGGGAAGACCGAGCCTCACGGGCTGACTAGCCAAAGTTACGTGGCTGATGAGCGTCGGCACCTGAACCCGAACCCAGCTCTCCAAGGCCCAGTTCGGCGCTCATTGGCAGTCTGAGAGACGTGCCCAGTGCCCGCTGTTTAGATGGCTCGTCTGGGAGGCAGTGCCGTGTGAGGACACCTGAGCAAAGACTTTGAATCCCTGCTCTGCCCCTGACTCGTCCGCACCCTCGGGGAAGTCCCAGCCTGAACACTTCCTTCTCCAGCTATCAAATGAGGGGGCTCCCATTATGGGGAAAGCAAGCCACCCCCAGATTCACCACAACACCCTCTAAAGCCAAGCCTTCTGGCTGCATGCTGGCTAGAGCAGGGGGCTGGGTCAGGCTGGCTTGTCAGCTAGCTTCTGGGCTATAAAAATGGAGGCTTTCCAGCTACAATAAAGGGGGCAGCAACATAAAATAAGGGTCAGAGCAGATGATCTTTGAGGTCCAGAGAAGGGTGGCCCCCCTAAGCAGAACTCCGGAGAGATGCTGTGGGACAGGCGGGCCGAGAGAACCCGGGGAATGTCCTGGGGAGGGACAAAGGGAGAGGGAAATTGGTAGAATGGGGAGGGAAGCTTTGGAGAAAACCAGGAAAGGGGCATCTTGGGGCAAGAGGCTCTCAAGGCATGACTGGGCTGGGGGAATGAAATTATGGGGAGATCAAGAACTCCAGGAAAAAGTGCCAGGAGATCCCACAGGAGAGACGGTGCAGCCATGACAGGCGGAGGCAGGGAGACCCTGATCTACGCTACCTAGGGGTGCCCTGGGGGTGAGCACAGGGGCCGTGTTACTGGAGTTGTTGCAGTAGTTAAGGTTGCAGAAACGGACGTAGGAGGTGACGATAATTCCTGTCGGGCCCAAGTGGTGGGTGACCCGGGACATCCGCATCCCCGCTGGCGTGCAGCCCTTACTGCCCATGATCAGCGTCTGGGGCCCTAGAAGAGGAAGGGAAGGTTGGCACCGGCAGGGATCTCTGCATGAAAACCCCCAGACCGCAGTCCTTGTCCCCCTGCCTCCAGCTGCTCCAGGACATGAGCCCTGTAGCTGTCCATAGTGAAGGCAGGAGAGAGGGCAATGCCCCTGCCTTCTTCATCTGCCTTGGAGACTGCCCACGTTCTTGTGGGTGGCCTGTCCCATCCCAGAACTTCATGCCAACCAAGCGGGCCGTCTCATCTCTTCACAATCCTCCCAGGGTCTTTTCTGGCCCGAATCTTTGACATAAGTTTGGGCTCTGGGACTCTGATCAGGGACATTCCCAGAGTTAAAGGGAGTTTCTGTCCCCTAAATCTGATAGTGGCTGGAATGATGGACTCTTGAGTCGGCTCCCGACAGGATAGTGGCAGAGCCTTAGCATGAGGGCGCTCTGCTGGCCTTTGCTCCCTCCCCCTCTGATCTCTGTCCTCAGAGAACTATCAGTCTGTCCTGCAAGGAAGATCCTTCCCCGCCCCCCCCCCCCATCCACCTTACTTTCTGCCTTAGAATCAATACTATATGTCAGTGTCAAGCAAAAGAGCAGTAAGGACTAGGCAATGGGGGTGAAGTGACTTGCTTGGGGTCACACAGCTAGGAAGTGTCTGAGGCTGAACTGGAACTCAGGACCTCCTGTCTCCAGGCCTTTAAATCAGCCAAGCCGCGCCCCACCCCTTACCCCCAAGATCCTTTTTGACTATGGCACATTGGCATTGACTAGGAGCCAGCAGGGGGTAGCAGAGTCACCGCCACCAAGAGATGCTGCGGGGAGCAGGGGGGGGCGGTGGGAGAAAAGGCAAACTTGCAGGGCCAGGTGTGCTCCCAAGAGGCTTCCCTATGGCCGCTGGCGCTTCCCCCAGGAGGCTTCATTTATTTCCATCCTTGTGCAGGATTTCGGGGAGGGGGGGGCCTTCATCCCAGATCACTGGTTCTGAACGAATGAATCACTTCGGGTGAGGTGGGAGCCCCCCCACAAGAGGGGCCTCGGGCAGACAGACAGCCCCCCAGGAAAAGGAGGAAGGCCTTGGGGGATCCGGCAATAAAGCGCTGAATTGTCCAGTTAGGAGCTGGGCCCGGCGCGGCCCCGCCTCCTCCTCCGGGCCGGCGGCCGTCCTCCATTTACCTGTGTCTACCATCACCAGGGTCTCCTGACACACCTCCCAGCTCTCACAGCGCGCGGTTTGGTTCAGGCCGCGGCTCCAGTGCACGGGCTTGGAACTCAGTTTCCGCCCGATGTGCAGCATCTCGGTGCGGTAACAGATGACGTGCCGCAGCACTGGGAAGACGGGGCTACCGAAGCGGTCCTCTGCAAAGCGGGGAGGGCAGCGTCAGCGCAGGGCCTCGGCTTCCCCGCCCTGGGGGCGCACACACATGCACGCACGCACGCACGCACGCACCAGGCTGGCCTAGGGAGGCTCCCACGAGGCCGAGAAGCAGCTGGAAGCTCGGACATCCCATGGCCGCTCCGGATGCTCCTGGACCTTCCCGTCCGTCTTTGGTCCTCCCTGGCCCTCGGGCCCCAGGATTCTGGTGAGAACGAACGGAGAGCAGGGAGATGAAGGGGAAATGCCATTGTCTCCCTCCAGGACCCCCTCTTCTCCCTCCTCCCTCGAGGCTCGGCTCTCTAAGGGCCTCTGAGACAGTTGGGGGGGGAGTCCCCCGTCCCCAAACCCCGCGCTCCCGCTAATCCTCTCCTCCCTAGTCAATGAGCATTTTCACAGCCCTACCCAAGACCCTCCCCGCAAGCTCGGCCTCCTCCCCTCCCCCTGCACCCAGCTCCGCCTCCACACTCCCCCATAACACAACCCTGCCCCCACCCAACCCTCAGCCCTGCCCTGCCCCGCTCCCACAAGTCCTGCCTCCTTCCCTTCCCCCATATCCAGGCCCACCCCAAGAGACCCAATCCCCTTCTCCAGCCTCGCCTTTCTCTCCCGCCCATGCCAAGCCCCGCCTCCTGTTCCTCCTACCCTCCCCCTCCCCAACGGCCCCTCCCTCGAGCTTGCGGGGATAGGGGGCAGGGCCTGTCCTCCTGGTTCCCCATGGTGGTGGGAGGGGTGGGGACCAGTCTTTAGCGTCCACCCCCAACCCCCCCCACCATGTCCCATTGGCCAACGCCATGAAGAGCCGTGGGTTCCTGTTGGCTACCTTAAGGAGTGGGCGGGGAATCCGTCCGCATCGCAAGGGAGGTGGGTTCCAGGGCGGAGCTTCTCTCCCCATTGGCCGATGAAGCGCGTGATCTGCATAGCCCCCACGTGCTCCATTCCTCTCTTCGCACCTCTTTCTTCTCTTCACACCCGCCGCCATTCGCGGCACCAATAGGAGAGCTCCTTACAAAATATACTGGGGAGGGCCCAACTGAGACAGACCACCTGAAGTTACTGGGCGGGGAAAGTAAGCAAGCTGCTTTTTAGGCCTCCCTATTTTCTTCTGCCCCATCTCTCTCTGTGGTATCTCCCAAAGTGCCGGGAAGATTCAGAGGGTGGAAGATACCATGATGGAGGAATGGGGGGTTGGAGGTCGCGTATGTCACTAAGGTGGGGTGCACCCAGGCACCCAAATGCAGCCGCCTTCCCATTGCAACCTGCCTATTCCTCAGGATCATAGCAGCATCAGATAGCTCCCTCCATAGGAGATCTCCCTGTAAGGGAGAGGCGGTGTGCTGTTTGCACCCCATTTTGTGGATGAGCAAACTGAGGCTCACAGAGGTTAAATTTGACTTCCCCAAGGTCACAAGGCAGAGGCAGTATCCCAACCCAAGTCTTCTCTTGGCTTTACACCCTCTCCATTATGCCCCCCTGCCTCTCTGTCCCAGAAAAGGCCCCTAGGAATTCCTTCCAACTCTAAATTTATGCTTTTATGAGCTATGGTTCCTCAGGGGAATAACATTATCTCATTTTATCCTCACAACAACCTTGAGAGATAAGTACTCTTATTATTATTCCCATTTTACAGATGAGGAAATGGAGGCAGGCAGTGATTATGAGTCTTTCCAGAATCACAGAGCTATTAAGCATCTGAGGCTGGATTTGAACTCACAAATTCCTGACTCCTTGTCTCACTTAGCTGACCCTCCCCCATCTGTCATCAGCCAACCTGGCACCCCATGCTCTGGCAAAGATTGCCCCCCATCCACACACATGCGTCGATCCAAATTCCGTGTCTAATCATCTGTAGCCCCTCCAGCTCCAAGGGCAGCATCTCCTGATGGAACTGTTTTGCCCTCTCCTCGATGCTTGACAGGCGGCGAGTCAGAGAACTGGCCAGAGGCAGGCAGATACAGCATGAGTCCTTGTCTCTGACTCACAGAGCTCATCAGCAGAGCTCCAGGCTCTCAGATTAGCCGTTCACTTGTCTGACTTTGTGACCTCATTTCGGGGTTTCTTGGCAAAGACACAAGAATGGTTGGCCATTTCCTTCTCCAGCTCATTTTACAGGTGAAGAAACTGAGTCCAAAAGCATAAAGTGGGTCACAGAGTAAATATCTGAGGCCAGATTTGAACTTGACCTGACTCCAGGTTTAACACTCAGACTACAGGTTGCAAAAGAGGTGCTGACCTACAGTGGTAAAAGGAGTTTGCTCACATGCGGATGTACGTTACATAATCTCTACTGGGTCCTCGCCACCGCTAGGCAATCCTTGACACCTCCCTACGTGACTCATGTTCTCACCGCATACACAGGCTCTTCCAAACCTCCTCGTCTTTCTTTAACCTCCCATACTATTTCACTCGGTGATCTCACAGCTCCTGGAAATTCGGTTATCTCTCTCAGATCTTTTTTCCCCCAGCCCTAACCTCTCTCCTGCTTTCCAGTCTCAAATATCCAACTGCCTGTTAAAGACTTCATGCTAGTAATGGCTTGTAAGCATCTCAAGTTCCACCTATCCGAAACGGAACCCAGTTTACCTTTTCTCCCCAACCTCTCCTCTTCCTAACTTCCCTGTTACTGCTGAGGGTACCACTATCTTCCAGTTGCCCACGTTTGAAACCTTAGTGTCATCCTCAGATCTCTACCTTCTCTCATTGCCACCCCAGCCTCCATAGCCAATTAGTTGCCATATCTGGTTGATTGGCATCTCTTGTCTACCTCGACTGCTACGTGTGAACTCCCTGCGCCAGTCCCTGCACTCTACTGTCTGTGTGATCTTCCATGTTGCTTCCTATTTCAAAAATGCTAGTGGCTGCCTGTCTCCTCCAGGATCAAACACAAAATCCTCTGTTTGGTGTCACAGCCCTTTATAGAATAACCCGGCCTCTCCCTCTCTTTCCAGTCTTCCTCCGGCTTAGTCCCTCCACCTCTCCAAGTGCTCTTGGGATTCACGGGCCTCCCAGCTGTTCCTTAAATGAGAAACTCCATCTCTTGACTCTGAGGACTTCCTCTGGCTGAGTTCTCTTCTATGTCATCCCTGCCTCCTCCCA
Source organism: Gracilinanus agilis (assembly GCF_016433145.1). NCBI lineage: Eukaryota > Metazoa > Chordata > Mammalia > Didelphimorphia > Didelphidae > Gracilinanus > Gracilinanus agilis. The sequence continues at coordinate 17,100,473 of NC_058132.1, read as the reverse complement.
GCTTCCTTTGATACCCAGCTAAAGAAGCCTTTCCTCCTCTTCTTCCCAGAATGCCTTCTCTTTGAGATTATCTGCAGCTCTTGTCTGTACATAATTGCTAGGCTGTTATCTTCCCTATTAGACCAGGAGCTCCCTGAGAGAAGGGACTGGTTTGGGCCTTCTTTGTACCTTCTGTGGCTAGTCCAGCATCTGATCTCTAGTAGATGCTTTAGAAAGGGCTCACCTGTAAAATCGGGCTCAGTTCCTATCCTTCCATGTCATCTCATTCATTCTCTGATATTTTTTCTCCCATCTACCACATGCTGCCTGTCACCACTGTCCAAACAACTCTTGTCCCCGAGTGGGAGCTGCTGCTAATTCCAGACTACCCTCTGACCCTCCTTCCCAAGATCTGAAGTATTTCCCCAGAGGAAGAGCTCTAAGGACAGCGGGGCCACTAAGGCTTTGTACAAGACACTGATATCAGGAGTGTCTTTGCCCGGCATTGGGCACATGACTGCCGAGAGGAGTAGGCCGGCCCCGGGGAAAGGAGCAGGACACGTCTGCTGGAAGCCTGGCGATGGGGCCCAGGCACTCAGGAGACAGTACCTGAGACCACTTTCAGAATGTAGAAAGGGCCATTCTGGGCTGGAGGTCTACTTCTCTGATGGTCTTTCTGCCCAGGGAGAGGAGGCCTCCAGGGCCCCTAAACCCAGGAAGACAGGCAGTGAACCCCCTGGAAATTGGGAACCTCTCTTCTGGCTGTCATCTGCCAAGGAAGAGGCAGGACAAGGACCAGGCTGTGAAGTTTGGAAGTTGCTTCTTGGCCCTGCGGTCATTCTAGAGCGTAGCAAAGTATTTAAAGCAGGTAGAGACTAGGGAGCTCTCACCGTCCACTCAACTGGATGGCTGGCAGGTGACCGAATTCTTGGATATGCCTCTGCCCCAATGGTGGCACAACGGCTTCTCCTCTTCCTGGTGGTACCTTCTGCTCCCAGCTCTGCCTTCCTCCCTCCGTATTCCCTGCCACCCTCCCCCCTCCCCATCACCGACATCACTTTGGGCCCTTCCCGAAGGTATCCCTCCGGTTCTCTGTGACCAAGAAATAAACAACTTGGGCGAGTACTTAAATACAAGGTTATTTTATTTCCTGGACTGATGAGACCTGCTCAACCTGGTGAGGCGGGACAAGGAGAGATTGTGGCTTGGGGTGGGACCAGCCCAGCCCAGGGAACAGAAGGGGATTTGCGTTTAGGGAAAGGTGTCCCAGGACCACAAGGGGAGAAGGATCGGAGGGGGAGGAAGGGGATCACAGGAGGGTCCTAGCCAAAATAGCTGCCACGAACAGCACCAGTGGAGTGCCCAGGGCCCTGGCACCCGTATTACCTGGGTATTGGGAACCTCCCTTAGGGGGGAGCTGCCCTACATTGCTTCGATCGCTGTGGCCAATGTGGCCTCCCTCCTCTCCGAAGGTCTCCACAGATCTCTCAGAGTGGGAAGTTGATTCCCTGGCTGGGGCCTGGAGGGTGGTGGATGGGGCTGGGCTTGAGGAGGCTGAGGGGCTCGGAGATGAAACTCGGGTGGATGCTGGGGTCTTTGTCACTGTGGAGTTTTGGCGGGAGGTAGCTGTGGGCCGTGGCACGGGCAGCACCACGAGGGGCGGGATGCCAGGGGCAAAGTAGGTCTTGTTCCGGAGGTCCGAATTGCATCGAGTCCCGCTGCAGCAGGAGCCACTGAGGGAGAAGCCTGGGCCCATCACCCCGTCTCTAGTACACTCCTCATCCTGGACGCAGCCTCGGACGGGTAAGGACACTGTCACGTTGGCTAAGAGACACCAAGCAGGTGAGGCAGCTGGTTAGTTTGGAGCGCCAGGAGGTGTGCCAGGCAGAGCCCTGGCAGGGTGTGGGGAGCCCAGGTCCTAGCCTCAGCTCTTCTCCAAATTGGCTGAGCAACCTCAGGTGAGTCCCTACCCCTTCCAGGGCCTCAGTTTCCAAACTTGTAAAATGGTAGCATTGAAAAGAGACCCTCATTCACCACCAGTGCCTGGGTAGGACATGTAGGGTGCCCTGTCGTTGTTCACTCATTTCTGTGGGTCTGACGCTTCAGAACCCCTTTGGGGAGTTTCTTGGCAAAAACAGTGGAGTGCTTTGCCATTTCCTTTTCCCTCCAAGGGACTCTTTTCCCACTGGAGGGGAAAGGAAAGGCCTTGAGGGGTAGGACATGAGTGGAAGAGTTCTTGGTCTCCCATTAGGCTTTGCAGAAGAGGAAAGGGGGCAGGGAAACCTCCTCCCCCTTCCCTCCTCAGATCTCCTTAGCTGATCATCTCCACCCGACTCGTGAGGGCAGGACTGGCAGGGAGTGCCCGCCCTCCACGGCATCCTCGGGTGAGGGAGGAGGCTACTTCCAGGGAGGCCCTACGAGGAGGGGTTCCAGTTCCCAAGATGCCCAGGACCTCCCCGCTCACCGGCACTCAGGGTGACGTTGCCATCGAAGCAGCCCTTGTGGATCTGGTCGCCTGCGTTGTAGCACTGGGCCACGGGCGGCTTGGTCCCCGTGCACGCCTCCCGGCTCAGCCCCACGCAGCTGTAGCACTGGACGCCATTGGGCTGGTGGGCGCTCTCATTCCCTGTGTGGGTGGTGGGTGGGGAGAGGAGCCGTCAGTGAGGTGCCCAGGCCTCCCTCCCTTCCCTTCTGTTGGAGGCCTCTGGCCCGGCCTTTAGTCCCGATCCACCCCACAGGCAGAGCCTTTGCTTGCAGGCCTCCAAGGAGGCAAAGCTGCCGTGTCCTGGGGCAGCCTGTCTGGCTGCTCTAATTGCCGGGTGCTTTGCCTCTCATTCACCTGACTGCCACCCCACAGCTCCTGGCACTAGGCTAGGGCCAAATGGAGCCCATCAAATGCCTCTGGCAAATATTTTCAAAAGACTTCCACTGGGGGGCAGCTAAGTGGATAGACTGCCCTGCCGGTGCTGGAGCTGGGAGGCCCCAGATACGTCCTAGCTGTGCGACCCTGGGCGAGTCATTTAACCTCCTTTGCCTAGCCCTTAGCCTTCCCTCTTAGAGTTGTTACTCTAAAACTCTAAGGTTTAAAAAAAAAAAAAAAAGCACTGCCACGTCCCCCACTAAGTCTTTTCTTCTGGGTTCATAATCCCCGTCCATTTCTTCAGCCGATGTCCGTAGGCCGACGGGCACGAAAGGGAGCTTCTCCGCAATCTGGTCACCTTCCTCTGGACTGTCCTTGGCAAACTGGAGTGCCCAGACCAGAGCCTGGCACTCCCCTTTGTAGTATGTAACAGCTGCCAGCTTGCCCCATGAAACATGGCTATATGATTTTACATACTACAAGGTGTGCTTCCTGGGCCCTGGACGTTGTCTCTCCGGATGCAACTGAAGATCAGATTGGCTTTCTTAGACCTCGACCCTATTGACTTCTCCTGGACTTGTGGGCCACTAAAATCCCCAGATCTCTTTCAGATGAACGAGCTAGCCGTGCTTCTCCCGTTCTGTACTGGAGAAGATCTTTTTTTCTCACGGAAGTGCGAGGCTTTACACGTAGTTTGAGTACGTGCCATCTTGGGAGAAATGGATTAGAGCACCGGTGTGAGAGTCAGGAGGACCCGAGTTCAAATCGTGCCCTGGTTAATTCACTCCACGTCTGAATGCTCTCTAGACAGTACTTTAAGACTCTTAAGTCCTGGGCAAGTCACTTAACCCCCATCGCCTAGTTCTTCTGCCTTGGAACCAATACACAGTCTAATTCTCAGACGGACGGTAAGGATTTAAAAAAGAAAGACTCAAGTGGTTGCAGAGAAGGTATGATTCTGTGCGGGGAAAGGAAGCTCCTCGCTAGGAGCTCCCTCGCACTATTACGCTTAAAAAAAAAAGTCATCTTGTAAGAGTCGGCTCAACGGTCTTTGGGAATCCAGACACCGTCATCCAGCTGCCTCCAGTGGGGGGCAGGCCGCATCCCGGGGGCCCTCAGCCATTAAGGACAGCGCTTTGGATGGAGCCCCAGTGGGTGTCTCCGTCTTGCCAGGTGGGCGCCATTGGCACCTCTACCAGCCGCAGTCCCCTGATCTGCCAGCAAGCCCGTCAGAAATGGAACTTGGCATCCCTTCCACGCTACCTTCTGGAAGAGTGTTGGGAGTCAAAGTAGAGCTCACTAGACTATGATTTGTAGGTGCCGTTTCACCTTTCGTGTTCCTCCTGAGTCTCCCACTCCGCCCCCAGCCCTGTCCCCCGTTTCTGGGCTCCTTATCCCCGAAACGTAGGTAGGACTTGAGAGTTGGATTGCATCCCATCTCTTCCTTTTACAGAAGGGGAAACCAAGACCCAGGGAAGGCAAATGACTTGCCCAAGGTCATACAGCTAGTGAGCCTGCACCACCTCCCTGGAGTCCTGGGACTCTTCTTCACTTACCGCTGGGGTTCAGGGGATGAGAGGTAAGGTTGAGCTGGGCGTTGCACAAGTCCTTATCACACTGCTGGAGCTGGACGAAGGCCAGGACCCCGTGCAAGTCCAGCCCTCGGTCATTCTTTCCGGAAAGGCCCAATCCACAGCCTCTTATGGCCAAGGAGAACTGGCCGTGAACTGGAGGGAGAAGCCAGGGCCCAGAGTGAGAACGACAGGGGAAGGGAGGATCCAGAGAGGGGAGCAGGCAGCTGGGTTGGGGTCTGGGGGCTCTGAGGCAGAGGTGGGAAGGGTGCTTTGGAGTGGGGCCAGCTGGATGCCCAGGGCCGGGGGGGGGCAGGGTTCCATGTGCTAGTCAGCAGGCTGCGTTCTCAGCCCAAACCTGGGTGAGCTGGACCACCCAGAAGCCTCGTCTTCCTCGGGGAAAGGAGCTGAGGAAGGGAGGGGACTGGGGTGGGGGTGGGTGAGACCCAGAACCCCCCAACTTCCCGGAGTCTGCCCATCTCCAGATCTTACATCGATGGCCTCCAGGCTCCCGGACCTCTCCGGCCCTGCTCACTTCTATTGCCAAGGAGACCCCGGGCCAAGCCCGCTGGAGGAAAGGAGCCAGGATGGGGGCCAGGGCCGGGGGGTCGGTCGGGGATCTGCCTGATGAACTCATCGCCCGCCCCCCTCCCTCCAGCGGCCTCACTTACTGGTCTCCACGGCCCCCACCGTCTCTGTGCAGACCACTTGGCCTGCCGGGCAGGTGACCACCTTCATCTTCCCGGAGGAGCATCCGTCATCGGCTTTCTGCACGCAGCTGTAGCACTTGAGCGCTGAGGCACCTGGAGGGCAGGCGAGACAGCGCCGAGGTCAGGGCCTCCCTCCTCTCCCCACGCTCAGAAACCTGACCGGCAGCCCTGGAGGCACGAGCTTTCCTGGGACCCCCATCTTTGTTCTCTAGGTGGAAGAACTTTTCCTGGAAGCCCTTTGGGGGCTTCTCCACTCGCTTCCCTCCTCAGTTGAGGAGAGCCTCCTCTCCCCCTGGCTCGATGCCAAGCCCTTCTCGGGCGCCCTTTCAGCCGAGTGAGAGCCTTCAGAGCCCCTCTCGCCGGCTACAAGGGACCCTCTTCCCTGGGGCTTGGCTTTCCTAGATGGGAGAGCCACATGAGGGGCCACCCGGCCGTCTCCGGCTCTTGGAAGTGGGAGAAGCCCACAGCCCTCTCTCCTCGGGGCAGGAGAGCCTACTCTCCCACGGCTGCCCCTTTCCTTGGGACCGGAAGGCCCCCTGGCCAGCAGCCCCTTCCCTTGGGCGGGAAAACTTCATTCCCTCTAACTCGCCCTCTCCTGGGTGGGAGAATCTCTCCCTGCCCCCCCCTTCCTGCACCCTCACAGTTCTGAGCAGGGCTGAGTGGGAGCCCCCTCTGGGCTCATCCCAGCGTTCTCCGCTTCTCCCTCCGGCCTCACCTGGCCCAAGCAAGGACAGGAGGAAGACGGTGGCTCTGAGGAGACCCAGGCTGCATCTCTCGGGCTCCATGGCTGCTCCGTGTTGCTTCTCCTGAGTCCCCGGGGTGTGTGGGCTCTGCACCGGGCTGGGGCCCTCTTACCTGGGCCCCAGGATGAGTAACTGCCCCCAGGGCCCCACTCTCTCCTCCCCCAGCCCAGCCCGACCCAGCCCAGCGTTCACTCTGGGGCGGGTCCCCCCTTTTCCTTGCGTCACAGCCGCCCAGGCCTCTGAAAGCATCTGTGAGAGGAGAGGGGAGAACCCTGGCCCAGGCAGCATCCGAGCCCTGCCCTGCGGCCACTGGCTCTGGGAAGCACACGGGTGGGGCGGGAGGGGAGGAAAGCCTAAGCCACAGCCCCTGCACGGAGAACGGAGGCCTGGAAGAAAATTGGACCCAGACCCTCATGTGACAGATGAGGAAACTGAGGCCCAGAGAGGCTAAGGGAGGGGTCCGAGCAGTTCCCTGAGCCTTACTTCTCTGTAAAATGGGGGTAATCGCAGCCCCTACCTAATAGGGCTAAAGGAGATCACACACAGAAAGCATTTTGCAAACTTTAAAGTGTCCCAGAAATGCCAGGTGCTCCTCTCCAGAGGCCTAGAGAGAAGTTTTCTGCCTCTCTGGGTGTCTAGTCCCGGCAGGAGTGCCCAGCGGCCCCTGAGGAACTCATTTCGGGGTCTGAGGGCTGAGAAGTCCAGGCTCTTGATCCTCCAGGCCATGAACACAAGGCCCAGATCTCCTCACACTGGGTCAGGAAGTCACAGAAGAGAAGGCTTCCCTAGGCCAGAGATCAGGGCCTCTAATTACCAGAGAATGGGTAGCCCAAAGCTGTCCCAGCACCCTAGGAGCCAGCAGCCAGAGATAGCTGCAAGGACTGCCCTGGGCCCCAGGCTCCCGATCCCCCAACCCCCTGGTTTTAAGCTGTAGGGGCCCAAGAGGTAGGAGGGGGAGCGTGGGAGCAGGAGTTTCGAGGGCGGGCCCCAAACCCGAGCTCCCTCCCCAAACTGGCTGGACCGGAGAGACAGGCATCTGGGGAGCAGGGCTGGTGAGGGGTGGCTTCTGTCTGGGCCTGCAGGACCCCGTGGGTGACTCCCTAACCCCAACTCTGCTCCCAGGAAAGAGGAAACCGCCAGGTCTGACCACGTCATTTTACAGGTTTAGAATCTGAGGCCTGGACAGAGAAAGAGAGTCTGAAAGCTTGCTGCATCACCTTGACCAAGTCCTTTCCCTTTTGGATTTATTTCTTCCTCTATTAAATGTGAGATCTGGACTAGTTGAACTCTCAGCACCCTTCCAGCTGGCACATTCTCTATTCTAAGGTCTCTCTCAGCTCTGACTTTCTATGGACTATGATCCTTCCCTGTTCTGGTTTTCCATGTTCTCTGTTCCAAGGAGGACCCTTCCAATTCTGACACATTGTGCTCTATGTCCTGAGGAGTTTTACAGGTCTAAACTCTTATAACTGATTTTCCTTCTCTTCTTTCCTTCCTTCTTTTCTTCTTCTTTCTTTCTTTATCTGCCTTTCATTCTTTTTGTCTTTCTTTCCTTTTCTTTTTCTCTGTCTCTTTTTCTCGTGTCTCCTTTCTTTGTCTTCCCTTTTCATTCTTTGTCTCTTTTTGTCTTTTTATTTTTCTTTGTC
>NC_058132.1:17052266-17063031 GCF_016433145.1 Gracilinanus agilis | reverse complement strand
CCACATCCCGAGTCCCACAGCCCTGAGAGGAGCCAGGCCCAGAACGGCCCCCAGACCCATCTCACTTGGAGAGGCCTTGCCGACCCGACTGAAGAAGAGGGCCCCGGGCCGGAGGCTGCCGCTCGTGCCGTCATCCTCCCTCACTCGGAAGGCTCCCAACTTGGTGACCTTCTGTGGAAAGACCCAGTCAGAGAAGCGCCGCCCCCCCCACCCCCGGGCCCGAGGTGGGACAGACAGGCGGGGCCCACTCACCGGCGGGGCAGCCTCGGGCTCCTCCTTGTCCTTGTCTGGGGGGCTGTGAAGCCTTATGAAGCTCAGACCATACGGAGAGTCCTGGAGGACCGGAGAGAGGAGGGTCCCAGGCTCTGCCACACACCCCCAGCCCAGGCCCCCCAGCTTCCCTCTTACATCCCCCAGCCCTGGCACCCCGGCCTCCCCCAGCCTCCCTCAGACTCCCCCAGCCCTGGCACCCCGGGTGTCCTCACCTTGCAGTAGGGCTGGCTGCACACAACCTTCACCCGGTCCCAGCGCTTCTCAGCAGTGGCCCGGACCAGCTTGTCAGAACCAAACAGCCGGACCCGATTGGAGTTAGTCCCGCTGCGGCTCTCAGTGGGGGACATGAATGAAGAGGTCACAAGGAGGACCTGGGAAGAGAACACGGACAGACAGACACAGATAGACACGTGGCTCTAACCTCAGGGCCTCCAGAAGCCTCTGGTTGGCGGAGGACATGGCTCGAGCCCGGGCTCACCTCGTAGTCCTGCTCCCCACTTCCAGCAGCAGAGCTGCCCGCCAGCACCTCGACAAAGGCTGAGCCCTCGTTCCCGACATCGATGCTGTGGATCTGCTCCTCCTTCTCCAGCTGGGGGGAGGGAAGGAGAGGCCTCCGGGTCAGAGAGGCTGTAGCAGCCGATGCTCCCAGGCCCCCCTCTCACAGGTGACCCTGAGCGCCCCGGCCCAGGCAGCGGGGTCCGGGGGTGTCACCTGCAGGATGACGGAGATCTGCTTCTCCCCGGCCTTGGCCGATCTCCATTTCCGATAGGTGTCGGCCTTCAGCAGGTTGTCCGCCGAATGGGTCTGGGGGGGAACAAACAATCACTGGGGCCCTGAGCTACGACAAATGTCAGCTTGTGGATCCTCCCGATCCTGGCCCAGAGCCCCACTATTATCTTCCTTCTACAGCTGAGAAAATGGGGGGTAAATGCCCAGGGTCACATGGCAGATTGTAACTTGGAGCTCCCCAACTCCAGGTCTAGAGCTCTCCGAGTCTTCCCTGGCCTCCTCCTTCTGAGGCCTTCTACTGCTGGGGAGTGGGGGTCCAGGCTGTGCCCCACAGGGGACATGGGAGACCTCCTGATCTTGCCAAGAGCTCTCCCCTAACTCCTTTCCGAGGTACCTGGTCCCTCTCCCCTATATCAACACGTTAACTGCCCAGAAACTGCCAGGTGTCCTTGTGGCACCCTGAGAAATCATTACAGACATCGTGGGAGTTCCACAGAAGATCACCCTGAGGACTCCCTAGGGCTGCTCTGAGGGGTCCCCCTGCTCCCACAAGAAGCCATCCCATTAACCTCCAGAAACCCCCACAGATGGGCCTGGGAACCTTTGACAGCTAGATCTTCCCATCAGCCCCTTCAGACGACTTGGAAAGCTCCCCCAGACACACTCCTGGAGGTTCTTTCCTGATACTGCCGAGGAATCCCCCACAGATACCCAGTGTCCCCCCATAAACACACCTAAGCCCCTGTAGAGGAGCCCCCATTGATAAATGTCTGCCACTCCCAGGGGTCCCACTAGATCTCCTAAGATGTATCCTAGAGATGTTCTCAGAAGCACCCCTGAACCATCCCAGAAGTCTTCTAGAGACCTCCACGTGTCTCTTAGCCCCACCCCCAGTCTCCAATGGGCACCCTAAGCTTTAGGCCAGTCCCATCAATGGAGTCTCCTGGGGATGCCTCCAGAGCCCCCCTCTGCCCTCTGACCCTACTAAACATCTCAAAGCCACCTGGAGCCCTCTAGGGAAGCCTAATTCTCCGCCCCAGAGGGGCTGTCCTGATCCTCCAACATCAGCCCTGGTGGGGGCCACAGAAACCATCTGGTCCAGGCTGCACCCAAGCAGAAATGTCTTAGACTAGTAGGCCCAACGATGGGTCCTCCAGCTTTCCCTCTAAGACCTTTGGGGCAGGGCGATGCCCACCTTCTGGCTCAGCCCACTCCACTGTTATACATCTCCAAGCTCCTTCCTAGTTTGGAGTGGAAATCTCCATCCTGCCAAATGCCTAGTTCTGCTCCCTGGGGCCAAGGAGAGGGTCCTTCAAAGACCCAAACACACCAGTTCAGGCCTCTCAGCCAGCACTGGCCTCTTGGCCGGCCTCTCCTGGGCAGTCTCCAGCCCATCTCTATCCTTGCTATGCCAGAAGGGAATGGCCTCGCCGGCCAGCAGGACCATCATGCCCAGGTAGCCTTTGTTTTCTTAGCTCCCAAGGATGCCGGGAATGATGTCAGGCTGGCAGTCCAGCGACCGGGTCAGAGGGTTCAGAAGAACTGTCTACCACCTGCCCGCAGGGGTTACAGCCCCCGTGACCCACAGGAGGCTGGAGCTGGATTCCTATTTATATTTAAAGTCAGATGATATGTAGCAGAGACTGGCGAAGGCTTGCCTGAAATCTAGGTTTAGACTCTGGCCTACAGCTCAGCAACCAAGCCAAAAAAGGGGATGGGGCCTTGTGGGAGCCCACACTGACCCCTCCGGAGGCCCCCAGGCGTCACTACCAGGCCCTCCGAGGCGGATCTTCACATGTCCACCTCCTGAAAGACGTCCCTGAAGCACCCCCCCCCCCATTCCTAAGGGTCCCTTCGGGCACTCTTGAGTGTCCCAGACATTCCTGGAGCCTCCTTGGATGTATCCAGAGCCACAGACCATAACGAGGGCTTAAACAGCCTCCTTAACCCCCGAGGAGTCTCCCGCAGACATCCCTGGAACCCCCATAACCACGACAAATACAGACACCCCCAGGTGGACCCCACAGACACCCGGGGGAAGGGGGTCCTCAAAGATACTCCGTAGAAACATCAGCTGCTTCCCATTGACACCCTTAGATGGTCCCCAAAGTCGTCCCTCAGAACTCCTCAGCGGTCCTCATAGACACCCTTAAATGCTTCCTATAGATACCCCAGATGGCCCTTACAGACACCCCCAGGTGGCCCCTATAGACACTCTGGAAGTCCCAGAGACAACCGGAAGTCCCTCCTGCCGGGCCTCCGTAACCGGAAGTCCGTAAGACCCACGCCCCATCCCCTCCTCTGGCCCTCACCGGATCCTGGCTACTGCACGACACCACGTGGCGGAGGCGGATCTCTGGCATGGTGGGGCCGGGGTCTAAACAGGACGAGACCGCGGATTCCGAGGCCTCTAGCCAGGCCGAAGCCTGGGAGGGAGGAAGCCACTCTTTCGGGGCAGCACTAGTGCGCAGGCGCACCGCCTCCCGGGACCTGTTCAAAGTAGGGCGCGCGCTCCAGTGGTTGCGCAGGCGCTCTGGCTCCTTGCCCCGCCCTCATCTAGCCGGTGCCGCCTCCCATGGCCGCTCTAGCCCTTTCCTCTATGGCCCGCCCCCGGCTCTAGGCCCGCCCCATAACCGAGCCGTTCCTCTAATTAGGCCTTCAATGGGCAGCCTCTATTTGTGGCCTCTCTAACTATGCCTCTCGACTCTATCCAACCCCGCTCCTTCCAATTAGCCATTCTAGCCCAGGCTCTCTATGACTATCCCCTTGACTCCACCTCTTTCTTATGGCCTCTCTAGCCCATCTTCTCGCTGACCCATCTCTCATTTCCCGCCTCCCGAGCTCCGGAGCCCATTTTCATTGGTCACGCGGCTGGGGTCCAGGGCCAATCAGGAGAGCCAAGTGCTCCTCCGCGCCCTTAGTCGGCTCGGTTTGAAGGGTGTTTTGAGAATAGGGGGCGGCCGTCTCACGTAGTTCCAGTTTGAGCCCCATTAAAACCGGGCAAGCGCAGGTCCTGGGAAGCCGAGCTCTCGTGGTCGGACTCCATCCCGGAGAGAGGCAGCCGCTTACTCGAAATCGTACACCAAAAGGCATTGCTTGAACCCAACACCTCACCCAGGAATAGATACAATTTTGTGCAGGGCTCCCTTAGACAACTATTTGCACGCCAGGTGGTGGTTATGCCTAATCCATCCTCTGAACTTGCCCGGGTGAGGTTCTGTTGGTGGGGGGTACAGATCAATTAAGACAAAGTTAGGGAGCAGCTAAGTGGCTCGGGATAGAGAGCCAGCCTGGAGACTGGAGGCCCTGGGTTCAAATCTAACCTCAACCACTTCCTACCTGGATGATCCTGGGCAAGTGACAACTCCCATTGCCTAGCCCTAGCCTTGCATTCTAAGATGGGAAGTGAGGGGTTAAATCAATAAATACAAAGTAGGCAGGGACACAGATGGCACCTAGGAGGAGTCAAGGGGGCAATGTTCAGTTTTGAGGGGCACTTACACCCTAAAATTGGCAAATGCTGCAAATCAGGGCTTGAAATGATGACTTAAGAACGGGATGGTGAAAATGTTAATGCCAGTTTGATTTGTATCTAGTGTGTCACCTCTTAATCTCCAATGCACCCCTTTGTGGACGCCAGGAATGGACCCTTCACAGCCTGGTACCCCAATTCATGACCAGTTTGACAAACTCAAGGGGACCCTTTGGTTTGGGACCTCTGAAATTGTCTCCTGGTAGAGATCTGTCCCTCTAAGGCCAGGATATTTCACATTCCAGAATCCCAGCTTTCGGGGGAATCCTGAAGAGGTTCAGAGGGTAGCCCCAGCCCTGAGGACAAGAGTCCTGGAGTTTGCCCTTCCAGCCTTAGCAATATGTGGAGGGCTGAGACCCCAGTGGAGTTGGGGAGGCTCTAGTGACCCCCCCCAAAGCACAAACCAACGTTTTTGTAAGACAAGTCCCAGGGGAGAAGAGCTGGGGCCCTTTGAGTTCACATTGATGCGCTGCCCCCTCCTATTGGTATTTATATTTGTGTCTGGAGGTGGGGGCTTCAGAGACCCCACAGAGCCCTCTCTATGACTGGTTTTACTATTTTTGCTCTCTGCTTTCATTTTTTTTTTTTAACTTAAAAAAAACCTGCCTCAGAGGATTTCTTTTGTCCTGGGGCTTGGTAGATCTATTTTTATTTTGGGAATGGTTTCTCCAAATCTACTGCAGCCAGAGCTGGGACATAGCCCTGGTTGATGTTATAAATCAACTATGGAAACTCTCAGAATCAGGCAAGGGGTTTATTTAAAACACAAGGGTAAACTGAGGGAAGAGGGTTAGGGTCTGGGGAAGCTGTTGCTGTGAGTGAATGGCCAGTGCTGGCAGAGGGCCTCAGAAGGCAGGATCAGGCTGAGGGAACGGCCCCCTCAGCCAGGGATAAATTCCACTGCCCAGATGTAGAGTGGTCTACCAGCTTGACAAAAGAGGGTAATGACTTGGCTTAGGGGTGTCCTGGCTAGCCTAACTTAACTAATTCCTTTCCACGTTCCACAACCCACCAACCACACCTCCTGGGGCCCCAAGGGGAAGTCCAGGGGGTAGCTGGATGTCTGGCTGAGGTCAAGGAAATCAGAACCCCCAAGAACCAAGGGAATTTATAGTCCCAGCTCCAACAGCCAGGTCTTGAGACAGGCACTTGCTGGGTCAAAGTTCCATTCCCCTAACTGCCAGGATTGCCTAGGGTGATTTTACAAATGCAAGAGATCTTGCATCAATCCTGCATTACAGACTTGGGAAGACCCCAGAATCCAGCCTGCAAGCCAGCATTAGGGGGGGTGAAGGGGGTTCTGGCTAACATTAGTCTTGGGGTGCCTTCTTCGTGACCCCAAGTTTGAGAAGGGAAGGAGGTCTGAGGTTGTTCTGAGCTATCAAAAGGCAGGAAGCACCCAGACAGAGAAAAGCACCATGGACGGCTCCCAGTATGGGGTGAGCTGTGGCAGGTGACCTGGATGTTTGGATGGAGTGTGTTAAATAGGTGGGGCAAGTGGCCCCCGGGTGTTTTTCCCTCTTTCAGGAGGCATTTCTGTGGGAGTAAACAACAGTCACCAGAATTACCGGCTCTCCACTGTCCAGCCTCAGAATAGAGGCAGCCTGTGTGGCTCCTTGTGGAGCAGCTGGACTCCTCAGTGCTTTGAGTGCTGAGTCAGGAAGAAGAGCTCAAATCCACTCTCAGATCCTGACCAGCTGGGTGACCTTGGGCAGGTCACTTCACCCTTGCTTTGGCTTCCTCATCTGTAAAAAGGGGGTAATAATAGCCTCCACCTCCCAGGGTTGTTGTGAAAATCAAATGAGAGAATACAAATAAAATGCCTGGCACTATATTCATGTTGGCTACTCTTTTTGAATTCTGCATTATCTGTGAGGTGAAACTCCTCCTTCTCTCCTCTGACACTGACACCCACCTTGCAAAGACCCTTATCACCTCCCACACGGACTCATGTAGGTGGGTCTCCCCACTCTCCCATCCATCCTCATTTGGACACCAAAGGGATTTCCTAAAGCGTCCCTCTGATCATGTCCCCTGCTCGGTAAACCCCACGAGATTTCTACTGCCTCCAGGAGCAAAAAGGACATGTTCGGTTTGGCATTCCAATCTTTTCAGCATCTGCCCCTTCCTACCTTTCCAGGCTTCTTGAGCTTCACTCTTCCATCCAGTGACACTGGCCTCCTGTCCCCTCCAACTACTGACCTCCCTGCCTCCCTTTAAGTCCCATCTTCTACAGACAGTCTTCCTCAACCCCCTATTAACTCGGTCCTCTATGGGCTGTCTATCACTTACTCTGTACATCTTTCTCTTGTCTCCCCCATTAGACTGTAAGCTCCTGGAGGGCAGCGGCAGTCTTGCTTCTCAGCACTTAGCACAATGCCTGACTTACTGAGTGACTGAAATAAAAGGCGTCTTGTATCCTCTGTAAATGTTACCTGGAGTGCTTGTAAAGGATCGGCGGGACTCTCTTTCTAACATCTATGGAGCCCTCACCAGGCCACTATATTCTGAGATTTCCCAGAATGAACCCTTTTTGTGGGGGATGGGGGAGGAGTGGGAGCCAAAGAGTTAGAACACCTGCTCCCTTCCAAGCTCAAAGCCAGGCTACAGAAACCCAGAGATTTGGTCCTCCAGTACAATGGCCTAATAGCACAACAACTGCCACTCTCTGGAGAGCAAGGTGCGCTCTGGGGACTCCCCATGAATTTTAGCCTGGTCTCTTGGCCTGAATCACTTCTTGGAAATCTGCTGATGTTCCTGGCTCCAGACATCCAATGGAAACTGCAGTAGGAACTGAACGTCCCTGGGAATCTCTGGACTCTAACTGACCAGCAGTTCCTTTAGGCCCCCAAGAAGATGGCCCTGGTAGGATGGGAACACCCGTTCTTGAGCAGAGCTAATGGATCCAAGGCTGCTCCTGCAGGTCACCTCTTCTTGGGATCCTGACTATACCCTCTCCTGTCTCCCATGACTATGCCCTAAACTTTAGTGCCTGAAGCAGTGATTCCCAAAGTGGGCGCCATCGCCCCCTGGTGGGTGCTGCAGCGGTCCAGGGAGGCGGTGATGGCCGCAGGTGCATTTATCTTTCCTATTCATTGCTATTAAAATTTAAAAAATCAATTTCCAGGGGGCTAAATAATATTTTTTGGGGAACCACTGGCCTAAAGGGCCCCCCTTTCGCCCTCCCTCTGCAGGCATCCCTGTCTGGAAAAGGCAGTGCGCTGTCCCAAATTGCAAATCCTGGAGCCTGAAAAAAGGCGGCACTTTATTTACTGTTCGCATGGTTGGTTGGAGTTTTCCCAGGAGTTTTCTCCATCGGTGTTGAGCAAATTCTCTGTGGCAGCCCAAGGCTCGGGTCCTCCCCAGCCTGTGGGGGGCCTCCTTTCCCCTTGCACCCGGGGGTGGGGGGGCAGTGCTCTGGGAGCCAAAGGATCTCCAGACACATCGGCCCGTCCAGTGAGGTAAGCAGCCCCTGTCCGCCATCCCATTTTACAGGGACAGAAACTGAGGGGAAGGGAGGGGGTGCCTCCTGCTCAGGGCAGTGGCTAGAAAATGAAGGGGTGGCGCCTTTAAGGGTCTTCCCCAGCTGTGACATTCTAGGTTCTAGGGTCCTCCGATATTCTGTTTTCTAAGGTCCCTTCCAGCTCTGAGCCTGGAGGATTCTGTGAAGTGACTAGGGGGTCCCCCTGCCCCCCGCCCCCCAGGAACGTCCTGCCTCACCACTGGGAGGGGTCAGGTCTGGGGGCCGCAGGTAAAAAGGCTTCACACAAAGGAAGGAGTGTGAGCAGGCCCCGGGGGGAGGAGGGCCCAGACGGCGTGGCCCCCACCGACGTGTAGGGACAAGCTGAGGGGAGAGCCGGGTGGAGAAGTGAGCCGGGTGGGGTGTGACTCACACTGGGGAATTGTCTTAGGAAAACTGGGCTTCTGGCCCCTCCCAGCCCGGGCCTCTCGTCCCCAGCCTCGCCGGCCGGATGGCAGGACAAGAGCGAAGAAATAAGGCCAGGGAGGAGGGAGGGACGGAGCTGGGGCGCCAGCCAGCATCCTCTGAGGCTCACCTGGTGACCGGGAGCCGGCTGGGCTGGGGGCTGGGGGCGGGGGCTGGGAGGGGATTGGCCGGCCGGCCCTTCTAAAAGGCCTCTGGGCCCTCTTCTAGGAGCAGACACAGCGCCATGATCACCAGGAGCCCCACGCTGGGCCTGCTGGCCCTCGGCCTGCTCTATGCCCACTGGCCCCCTGGTGAGTGCCGCCCCAGCAGCCCTGGGCTCCAGGATTTGGGGAGGGGGCTCCCAGGGTCCCCCAAAAGTAACTCTCTGCTGGGATCTGGGTCTCTGGACTTCCCTGCTCCATCCCTCAGGGGAGCCCCTTAGTGTGGGGATCCCGGGCCTGGAGCCTCCATTCCTGGGGGGGAGCTAGTCTCCCCTCCAGTCCCCCATTCCCAGGACCCTCTGGGGCCTCCGGGGCCAACAAGAAGGGCTGTAGGGCTGCCCCCGCCCACGCCAAGGAGGTGCCCCTCCTCCAACCTCTAGAACCTGGCTGCTGCCCACTTTGGCCCAAATTCTGGCCCCGGGGCTCTCCCCTCCCTCCCCCCCAGACCCAGGGGTCCTGATGCTCCCCCCATCCCACCCCAGCTCAGCCTCTGTCCTGTGAGACGTGTAAGAACTCGGGACCATCGTGCAGCGGCCGCCTGAAGCTCTGCGAGGCGGAGAAGGATGCCTGCGTGACTGTGGTGGGCTTGTCCGTCACAGGTATGGGGGCGGGGAGGAGCGCTGCGCCCCTGAGGCCGTGGGGGGGGGGGCACTGAAACTGCCCTGGAGGGCCAAGCCGAGCCGGGGATCTCTCCGAAGCCGCGCAGGCAACAAACGGTTATGAAGCACCTAAGAGGCATCAAAGCCACCCGGGGCGTAGGTGGCAAGGCTGGGATTTGAACCCAGATCCGTGGACTCCGAAGCTACAGCTGCCGGCTGAGGGATGGGGAGAGACTTTAAAGGAAGATCCTCTGCGAGGCTCCCTGAGAGGCTTTCTTTCCCCCCATCCCCAGGGAAGAAAAAGTCATTGGACACCTCCAAAAGCTGCATTAAGTTCAAGGACTGCTACTCGGGCCTCATCTCCACCTCGCTGGGCCCACAGGACCACATGGTGTCCAACTCGCACTGCTGCCAGGAGGACGGCTGCAACCAGGGCAGCATCCCCAGTAGGGCCCTTCCCTTCCCCGCCTGCCCCAGCCCCCGCCCCACGGCGCTCCCAGGTCCCTGGGCCCCGAGCTCCCATTCCGGCGCCCACCGCCCCATCTCGGCCTCTTAAGAGGCTCGAGCCTCCTTCTTCCTCACTTCCAGCCTCCAGCAGGGTACAAGTCGGTGACGCCTGACATGCCTTTTCCTCGGGTCTGCCTTCCCCTAAGGGGGCTCCCCCTCGTCCAAGCTCCCATCCCTCGGCTCTCACATCCAGTATTCCCGGCTCCTGGGCCGCTCCCCGCCCGCCCTCGGGGCCCTCTGGCCGGGCGCCCAGACTGCCTGACCCAGTCTTTTCCTCTCCGCCCCCAGTTCCGGAGAACAATAGCACACTGAACGGACTGCGCTGCCCGTCGTGCATGGCCGCCTTCCAGGACACCTGCGCGGGGGAGAAGGTGGTCCAGTGCGTGGGCCCCGAGACCCGCTGCATCTACTTCTCGGGGACGGTGCAGACAGGTGGCCAGCTTCGGGACGGACGGACGGACGGAGGGAGGGAGGCCGGGACGCCTGGGTCCTGGGGCGGCGGGCTGCTGGGCGTCCGGGAGGGAGGGGGCGGCTCCCGGGGCCCAGGCTCACCCGAGCCCGTCCCCGGCAGGCTTCTTCACCACCAAATTCGCCACCCGGGGATGCGCCTCGAAGAGCGCGTGCCACGCGCAGGTGGGCGCCCAGGTGCCCTCCGTCACCTACACGTACGAGCTCCGGAGGGCCGACTGCGTCCCAGCCCAGGAGCCCCAGCGCAGGGTCAGGGAAAGATCGCGCAGCCCAGCCTCGTGAGCCTTCCGGCGGCCCCGCGGCCGGGCCCTCTAGTCACGAAATCCACAGTTCCTCCAGGACCAGCTCTGCGTGCGGCTCCGGGGAGCCGCGGCAGCACGGCGGGGAGGGAGGGGAAGGGCGCAGGGCTCCGGCTACCGGAGTCTCGGGAAGTCCCAGGATAACCTCGGCGCCTCCCCCTTCCGTTTCCAAGGAGATCCCCTCCCCCTCCCCCGGATTCCGCCCCCCCCCC
>NC_058132.1:17023288-17042648 GCF_016433145.1 Gracilinanus agilis | reverse complement strand
GGAAGGAGAGCGCGCCCAGGGCGGCGCCGCCCGCGGTGCCCTCCCCTGCCCAGGCCCGCAGGCGCGCTTCCACCTCCCCGCGGGCAGCGCCATCCCGCGCCAGCCTCGAGCGCTCGCGGCCCGCCAGCGTGCCGGCCTCCAGCCCAAGCGCGCGCTCGCGTCGCGCCACGGCGGCGGCCTCCAGCCCCAGCGCACGCCGGTAGCCCGCCAGCTGGCCCCGCAGCAGCGCCACGTCGCACGCATGGCCCAGGCCAGGGGCCGGGGAGGCAGCGGCGGCCACGCTGGCCAGCAGCGCCGCACGCCACGCGCCTGCCCGCAGAGCATCGGCCTTGGCCCGCGCGGCCTGTGGGGACGCGGGGGGCAGCGCCAGCAGTAGAGCCGCCCCCTGCGCCGGGGCCAGTGCCCGCCGCAGCGCGGCCTCCAGGCCCGCCAAACCCTCGGGGCGCAGGGGGAAGGCCGCAGGCAGGGGAGGCGGCTCCCGGGCTTCCTCAGCGCCCAACACCTCCCAGCCCTCGTCCTCCCCAACCCAGGCTGCTCCGGACCCCTCTTTGGGCTCGGGCTCGGGTTCATCACCGCCTCCGTCCGTCCGCACGAAGAAGAGTGGGATGCTGCTGCCCACCAGCGCCCTCCCGAGGGCCACGTCGGCCGCCGTCGGGGGCCCTGACAACCCCAGCACCAGGGCGTCGTAGTGAGCGCGAGGCTCGGAGTCCGCTGCGGAGTCGGGGGGCAGCGCCCAGAGCACCACGTTGGGCCGCTCCGGGGCGGGGTAGGGGGCCGGCCCCGGGGTTGAGGGAGCGGGCTCAGGGTCCTGGCCCAGAAGGGATCCAATGACGGAGGGGGCCTCGGGCCCGGCCACGGCCAAGTCCACCCGCGCGCTGCCCAGGCGCTCCAGGCCCGAGCGCAGCCAGGTCATGGCAGCCTCCAGGCCGCCCGCCTCGAAAGCCTCGCGCACGGCGTCCAGCTCGGCGCCCCCCACCACTTCGAAGCCTTCCTGGGCGGGAGGTAGCAGCCTGGAAGAGAGGGCACAGAAAGGCTGGGGTCAGCGAGCCCTTTGGGGTGCACCCCGCCCCCTCCCTTCCAGGGATGCTCTCCTCTCGGGGCTGCCATCCTCACGATTAACTGGGCCCCCTACCCCTCCTAAATTGCGGGTAGCGCTGGGAGGGGCATTAGGGAGGAGGCGTTCAGGCCTCGGGCTAGTCTTTCACTTACCCCTCCAGGGCCGCCCCCCGGTCATGGAGCGCCTCCCGCAGCCTAGCCAGGTCAGCTCCCTGGGGCCCAGGTCGGCTGAGTATGTAAAGGGGCGCCGCCCCCAGCCCGGCAGCGGCCAGTTGGGCTGCCGCCTTCTTTCTCTCCTGCTCCAGGTCTTCAGGCTCCTCCCGGGTCGCGGCGTTCCCGTTCCTGGGACCACGGCTCCATACAGCTAACAGGGGGGCCCCACGGGCCAGGGCCGCCCGCCCAGCCGCCCCCAGCCCCTCGGGCAGAGACTCATCATCCCCTTCCTCGGCTCCGTTCCCGCCCCGGGGCCCCCAGACCAGCACTAGCACGTCAGCTTCAGCTGCCCAGGGTTCGGGCGCTGCAGGCGGGCAGCTCAGCTCGCCCAGGAAGAGCCCGGGGCCCGCAGGGTAAAGGGCAGGGACGCGGGTCTCCTCATGCCAGGCCTCGGGAGCCTCCCGGAGCGCGGCGATGAGTTCCGATTTTCCCGAACGTGGAGGACCCAGGAATAAGGCGGTCACGTCACCCCGCGGGGGAGGCATGGCTGGGGCTGTGGAGGGGAGAGAAGGGTCACTAGGTGACTGGGACCCTGGTCTCTGGCCTCATCCCGAGCCCTCTTCTTGCCCCCCAGGACCCAGGCGATTTCCTCTATCTATCTGCCTGGCATTCTGGCATGGAGAATCCCTAGTTCCTTGAGGCTTAGTGCCCAAATCCTCAACCTTCCAACTTCTGCCCCTTCTGCACATTTGGAGCTGGGGTCTCCCTTTCCCATCCCTAGACCGGTCCCTTGGCTAGGTCCGAAGGGCCCAAACATCTTCTCGGTAGGGCTCAGGACTCCCGGTGGCCATCCTTATCCTTCATCTTGGCCCTTAAAGCTCTGCAGAGCCAAATCCCAGAGCAGCCCCCGGCTCCCTCCCCTCATCGCTCCCGAGGGTGACTGGCACTGAAGAGCTGAGCGGCCAGCTTGCTCCCCTGGCACCTTAGCCCCCAGCCTGCCCCATCTCCAGTCCTCAGTCAGCCCCAGCCCCCGGTTCTTCCACGGAACATCCCAGGAGCCAAGATTACTTCCTGCCTCCCTCCCTCCCTCCCTCTCTCCTATTCAGGACCCAGAAGAAGGCTTTCCCCCAGATCACCCTTGGGCACTCGGCCTGGGTTCTGGAGCCAGCACCAGCTCTTTCAGGCGTGGGAACCCTTCTGTCCCAAGGTAAAAACCTCCCCCAACCCTTTCGTCTTCCAAGGAACCCTGGCACCCCAATTCCCATCCTCTGGACTGGACAGCCAGTCCTCCACCTGTCAGAAACTCGGCATCCTCTCCCTCCTCACCCCCGCCCCCCCATCTGGTAAAGACCTAGGTGTTCTAGCCTCCTCCCCACACACACCAGGCAAGGACCCAGTCCCCTCCCCCTCCTCCCCACACCTGACAATGACCCAGGCACCCTGCCCCCCCGCAGGGCCCCAGAGGCATCCTGTTTCCCTCTCCTCACCTGGCAGTGACCCCAGCATCCTGTCCCTCCCCCCACACACTTGGCAGGGTCCCCGGGTCCTGTTCACTCCTCACACCTGGAAGGCTCCCGAGGTCCTGCCTCCCCTACCAAGCAGGGCCCCAAGTATCCTGTCCCCACCCCAATCTGCCAATGACTCCTAGGCACCCAGCCCCCCTCCTCCCCGCAGGGCCCCAAGTATTCTGCCCCTCCCTAACCTGGCAAGGACTCAAGATCCAGGCCAGTCCCCTGACCCCAGGCTTCCTGCTCCCCCCCAACCTGGCAAGGCTGGCAGTATCCCTCCCCCACCCACCCACCTGATAAAAGCACCCAGGGATACGGGGCCCCCCTCCTCTCTCCCTCCAGAGACTCCCGGGTCCACCTCACCCCCACCCCGCCCGGTATCCTGGCCTCCGCTCCTTACACCTGGTAAGGACCCAGGCGTTCTGGGCCGTAGCCCCTCCTGCTCCTTCCTTCTTGGGGCCCCGAGTCCCGCGCCGGCCCCGCCCTCGTCCGAACCCCAGGCGCCGATCTCGCTGCAGATAAACAGCCGGCAGCCGGCGCAGTCCGTGGGGCGGTCCGCTCCCCGAAGTCCAGCCCCTTACACAGGGAGGGTTCGGAAATCTAATCAGATGACGTCATGGTCCACCGGTTATGATGACGACACCGAGGAGGCGGGGCTTCCCAGGAAAGGCAAGAAAGGCCGAAACAAAGGCATTGAAGGCTTGGCGCGTGCGCAAACGCTAGGCCCGGCCTGCCCCCACCCCAAGTCGGGCGGAAGGGGAGGAAGCCGAGACGCAGGAGGGAGCCAATGAGGGAGGGGGAGGAGGCGCCGGGTCAGAGGTAACGGGGGCGGGACCCCTGGGGAATGGTGGTGCAATCACGTGGGGACAAAAACAAGTGACGTCATCTTGTGATCAAAGAGGACCGGATAGGGGTGGGATGTGTGGAAAGTTAAGGATCAATTGCTGGGGGCCGGGGAAGGGGGTCTTTGGGTGACCCAGATGGGGACGGAGGACTTTGGGCCCAAAGGTCGGCGTGCACGGGGTCAGAGATGGCAAAGTCAAATAAAGGTCAGGCGGCCGAGCTGGCTGGAGGGAGGCCCCCAGAGTCTCCTAAAAGGATCAGCCGGGAGTCCGCCCTTACTCAGTTTCTTCCTCTGTAAAGGGCCAGGGGTCGGACGTATGGGGAGGAGGAGCTGCTGACGTCACGGGGATCCCCTTGGGCGCCCCCCCCTGCTCCTGCCCTAGGCTGAGGGTCTCGCTCCCTTTCTCCCCAGGGGCTCTGGGTGTGACCCGGGAGCGCGGGCTCTAAGGACCTCTGGGCATGTGCTGGCGGCAGCAGATCCGCACTGGGGCTCGGGGCCACCCTCCCCAAATCTTCGCGGCCCCATTTGGGGTTTTCTTGGTACAGACACTGGACTGATTTGCATTTCCTTCTCCAGCTCATTTTACAGATGAAGAAACGGTGACGTGGAATCTAGAAGCCCCCAAACTTGTAGCCCAGAAAGACTGGATGACCCCTAGTTTACTTAGCCTAAAAGGCGAGAGCCCCAGGCTTGAGCTTGTGGCAGGAGGGAAAGTCCAACTTCACTAGTCTCAGACTAACAAAGGGCTCTAAAGGAGTTTAGGTGGGGAGGGCTAAGCCCATCAGGTGTTCAGTATCTCTTTTTGTCCCCTCAGGCCAAAGTCCTTTAATGGGTGGCCCAGCCCTGGGCTGGGGTCTTTCCCTTTTGTATCCTTTGTAAATCGTGGGCCCCTCAGTTATTCGGGCTGGGAACGCCTCATTCCCCTTCGTTACTATAGTAACACCCTCTGTCCTCCCCACCCCCCATTCCTCTAGAAAAGTATTTAAGCTTCCTAATGGCTCCTGGGAGTTGTCAATCTAGTTGGCTCTCCCTGGAGTCAGTGTCCAGACTAGCATCCAGAGTTCAATCCTTGGACTCTGCATGGAGGCCTAACTCAGCCCTTGTACCCCTTTCCTTAATTAAAGAGTGGCTTTTCTGGCTACTTAATAGTTCTGCGTTTTTTTTCTAGTTAACAAAACTGAGATAAATAGAGCTAAGTGACTTGCCCAGGGCCACACAGCCAGGAAGTGCCTGCAGTGGCCAGCTCCCCATATCATTCATTATATCTTTATTTTTATCTATATATGTCATTGGCAGCAGCCGTAGGAACTTTAAACATCTGTAGAAGTTTACAAAGCACTTGGCTCAAAATAACCCAGTGAGGATATATGGGCAAGTTATAGGTCCATTTTACAGACAAGGAAAGCGGGGTCAGAGCTCCAGTGGCTTGCCCATTGGATCACCCAGACAGTAAGGAGAAGAGTAGAAAGTGTTCCCAGCTCCTGGGTGGCCTCTTGGCTCTGCTCCTTGCTAGACACACACACACAGGACCTTGGCCCAGCCTAGTTACCCTCCTCCTGGCCTCGGGTTCTCCATCAGTAAAATGAGGGGACTGAACTCCAGTATTCTTCAGCCCAATCCTCCCATCAGCCCCTTCTCCCCTTAGATCTGGCCCTGATCCCCATCCCCTGAACAGGCTTCCAGGCCTTCCCAGCCCCCAGGAAGCTGCCTTCCTGCAGTGGCTACAAGGGGCTCCGGGAAGGCCCCATTACCTGTGTCCATCCTTCACTTCCTCAGAGTCCTGGCTGCCCCCCAACAGGGTCATGGCCTCCGTCCTTGTGATTTCCTACCCCTGCCCAGAGCATGGCAAGACCTGGGCATTCAGCCAGCCACAGCACTGCAGGTTGGTCCACCACCGTGCTCTGGCCACCAGCCCAGATCCTGTCCCTAAGGAGAGAGCATAATGCCAATATGGCACTGGATCAGCCGGGCCTGCTGGCAAGGCCATCCCTGCAGGGAACGAAGGGACAAAAAGAAGTAACCCCAGAATTAAGGGCGGCTTCATTTATTCTCGTTCTGCTTCTGCTGGCTCCCCAGGGAAGAGGGAGGATCCTTTCATTCCTTGTGTGCACCCAGCACCCTGTCAACAGCTACTTACCTGCTGACTGGGAACGTTCTTTCTGCTTTGCCAGGATCCTTTTCCCCTTCAGTAAAGTTTTGTTGTTGAGTTGTGTCCAACACTTCATGACCCCATTTTCTGGGCAAAGAGACTGGAGGAGTTTGTCATTTCCCTCTCCAACTCGTGTCACAGATGAGGAAACCGAGGCATAACCGAGGGACTTAACAGGCTCACAAGCTGGTCAGCGTCTAAGGCTGGATTTGAAACCCAGGAAGAAGAGTGTTCCTGACTCCAGCCTCAGTCCTCTCTCCACTGTGTCACGAGCTGCCCTGCAGGAAAACGGCCAGGTTCAACTGTGTGGCGGATGGTGGTTTGTGTGCTTGGCATCTCCGGCACTCAGCAAGCCCAACAAATGTGAGTGGATGTGACTGCAGCAGTCTGCTGTGAGCCTTTAAATGTTACGGAGTGAGGGGATGTCGTTAATACTGGGGACAGAGCCATCCAATGGCCCGTCTCTGAAGGGCTTCAAGATGAAGCTCTACCACCACTAGTTGGGAATGATGGAGACCCTGTCATGTCATGTACGGGCTAGACTAGGTGCCCCTCTTCCTCTTCTGAGATTCTGTAGACACGGGGCTAGAAGAATGGCTGGCTGGATGGGCAGATAGAGAGATGGATGGAGAGCCGATAGAGGGTGGAGCAGTGGCTAGAGCTGTACCTGGAGTCAGGAAGACTCAGCTTCTAGAATCTCAGTCCACCCTCAGACACTTACTAGCTGTGTGACCCTGGGCAAGTCCCTTAACCCCGTTTGCCTCTGTTTCCTTATCTGCGACAGGAGCTGGAGAAGGAAATGGCCAACCCCTCCAGTCTCTTTGCCAAGAAAACCCCAAACGAAGTCATGAAGAGTCAGACATGAGTGTGATTACTGAACGGCTTGAGAGTGATCAGAGCTGGGTATGTGAGAGATGAGGAGGAGACAGGAAGATACCCTGGATGGACGGACGGACAGGTAGAGAGAGAGAGCTCATAAGCACTGTATGTGCCAGAAACCCCACAAATTCAAGCCAAAAGGCAGCCGCGGTCCTCACAGAGCTGAGCTGGCCTTCTGTAATTACGCAGCTTTTAATCACGTAGAAGGATTCCTCCCCAGTAGTTTGGGAGGCTCTAATTGTGGGGTTTAAATACGATCCAGTAGGAGGAGCGATATTTGAGGCCTCTGCAACGATCACCCACTTCTGAATGCCCAGGAAAGGAAAGGCCAAAGGAGGGGGGCCTGGAATCTGGTCCCTAAACCCTGTCCGGGCTTGCAAAATCTGGAGGGCCCCAAGAATCAGGCTCTCAGTCCTCAGCAGCCTGCAGCCAGGATTGCTCCGACCTGTGCCTGGGCTTCTCCCCCAGGCCCCAGGAAGCGCCTCACCTACCAGTTCCCACCACCCTTGGTGCCCAGCCCCAGCCCCTGTCCAAAGTAGACCCCTATGCCTTCCTTTGGGGCTGCCCGGCCTTGCCCACCCGGGCCCAGCTCCTCCTCCTTTCCCAGCTTCCCCCGCCCCATGGGACCAGCCCCTTTCCTGCTTCTGGGTGCCCTGAGGCTGGGGCTGTCTTCCTTTTCATTTTGAAATCCTTTTACCTTCCAGGATTAGATCAATACTAAGTATCAGTTTCAAGGCTGAAGAGCAATTGAGGTGGTGACTTGCCCAGGGTCACACAGCCAGGAAGTGACTGAGGCCACATTTGAACCCAGGACCCCCCCTCTCTAGGCCTGGCTCCCTATCTTGAGCTATGTAGCTGCCTGTCTTCTTTTTTCCTCTTTGTATCCCCAGCTCTGGGCACAGATTTGCAGCCCAGGAGAGGGGCTGAGAAGCTGGAGGGCTGGGGGGAGGCAGGACAAGGACCTTGTAGTTGTCTTGTCCACTGCCAGCCAGGAGCTCCCCCAGGCAAGGACAAGGTGGCTGTCCTCAGCCCAGAAGCTCAGGCAGGGCAAACCTCAGTCTCCCCCCAAGAGACAGGGCGGCACCATGGAGCACAGACAACTGGGCCTCCCTGGGGAAACCCCCTCCTAACTCTGGGCCTCTTTCTGCAACTGGAAAAGCCAAGAAGTAGGCCTGGAGGCTCTTTTAAGGGCCAGGCACCAGGCTGGGGAGGCCCATAGAACCCGGAGTGCCACCCACAGTGCCGGGGGGACCAGCTTAACAGACTGCTTTGTGGCCGAGACAGATAGGGCTCCTGGCCTGCTTCTCACCTCTAAAGTCCCTGCCTGCTTTGGCCCTGTGGTTCAATGGTTAGGAGCCCGGGCCCGGAGTCGAGAAGACCCAAATTCGAATCCAGCTGTGTGACCCTGTATGTCCAGAGGCAGCAAGGCGTGCCAGGGATAGAGGGAGAGACACCTCACTCCATGAGCCGGGCCAAACCACTTCCTGGCCTTCCTTCTTGGGGCCTTCTTTTGCCCAGGTCACCCGCGCCATCTGAGCAGGGTCTCCATCTCCTTGACTCGAATGTGATCAAGCCTGGACACTTCTCTTGGGGTTTGACCCTTTGTGCCCCACCCTAAGCCCCCGGGCCCCCAGAGAGAAGCGGCTTGTGAGGAGCGCCCTCTCAGCTCTCTCAGTGCCTAAAGGGATGCCAAGTGCAGGAGGAGTCACATTCGTTCTCGGATTCCAGGTTGGAGACCCAGGTTTGAATCCTGGCCTGTCGCTCTCCTCCTGTATGATCTCAGGGTAAACCATTTAGCCTCTCGGATATTCCTCTGCAAAAAGGGAGCTAGATTAGACGAGCTTCCTGCATCTGGGAGGCTGCGATGCCAGAGGCCAGGGCTGGCAAGGGCGGGGGCAGAGCTGGGCTTCCGAGAGAGGAAAACTTCCTCACCAGCGATGCCCGGGAAGGTCCAAATCTTCTGGCAAAGGGATGTTGGGTAAGAGAAGGCAACAATGCCCTGGATAGACTTTGAGAAGATGCTGGATCCCTGGGAAGCGGATGGGGATCTTCCAGGCCGGCCCCAAAGACCTCCTTCTCCACAGTCTACATGGGGCTCCACCCCATCATTACAAAGCCTTCCTTTGATCTCACCAACTCCTTGAAGGAGGGCCACTTCCCACCGGCTCCCTGACAAAGGCCTCCACTTCCTGGCTCCTTCTGGCCCCCCTGGCTACCTTCCACCCTCATCCCCCCCCAGCTTTCTCCAGCTCCTCATTGGGCTTAGTTCATACCTGCCTTGACTCCTCCTTGGCAGCTACTGATACTCCTGACTAGCCCATCTTCCTGCCACAGAGGTGGTGCATGGATCTCTCCTGGTTCTCCTTCCCACTGTGGACAATTAATATTGAATTGTGATACCTTTTGTGAAATATTTCCCCCTTTAGCTCCCCAGAACAGGTCAGGAGGTGGCAGTTTCTCCTCTAAGCCATGAATTTGACTTGGGACCTTTCTTTTTGTTTAGATCTGAAAGGATGAAAGAGCAAAAAGCGGGCCAGCATGGTGGCCCAGGAAAGGGTCTGTTGGCGTCTCCAAGTCTGCCTCCTCAGGGGCTCCTTACTGCTGAGGGAAGTCTTGGGCTGCCCAGGGGAGGGACTGGGGGTACGCCTTGGGCTGCGCCTCTTTGGCCCTGCTCTTTGGCATTTGCTCAGGTTATGGAGAGTCGACTGGCTAGTTTAGATTTTCTTGAGTACTCAACAAATTAACTTAAAACTAAGCAATAAGCAATACGGCCTCTCGAGAATTCCAGGTGCTGCACCACCACGCGGTTCCCTGTTGGCAGCAATATCGCTCACCTTGTGCCTTGCACGGGTGGGTGCTCTCTAGGGCACTGTCTTGGCCCTCATCTTGTGGCTTGATCAGCTCTCGTGGGTTCAAGCATCATTTCACTGCAGACGACTCCCAGATCTCTCCTCTCTCTTCTGAGCTCTGGTCCCTCCTGTGCCGGCCATCCTGTGGGCATCTCAAATTTATTGGGCTCAAAAGATTCTCTTTCCTCCAACTCCCCTCATTCAGCTTCCTTCTCTCTGCTGAGGGTCCTGCCATCTTCCCAGCACCCAGGTTTGCAACCTGGATATCCTGGTGGACTCCTCTCATTCTTTGATGTTCCTTACTTAGTCAGTGATGGTGTCTTCTTTGTTCTACCAGCCTTTACTCCACTCACGTGCCTGGCCACCATCCCAGTTCTGTTCTCAGAGCACCTCTGACTTCTAATAGAGGCTCTGGGCCCCCCCCAGCTTTCCCTTCTTCGGGCCACCCTTCACACAGCTATTAAAATAATCTAACCATGGCTCGGGTGTGACCGTGTCACTCTCCTGCTCCAAACCTCTCCAGGGAATCCTGCTGCTTCAAGGATAAACTACAAACTCCTCAACCTGGCATTTCAAGGCCTCCACAAAATCTGAACTCCCTTTGTGCTCCTCCTCCCCTCAGGCCATGTCCCAGCTGTTTGAGGGACATTCCCAGCCATCTCCCATGTCTCTGCCTTGTCTAAGCCACCCTCCTCACCCGATGCCCATGACTACAGAGCTCTCATCCCCTTGCAATTCTGGTTGGCCCCACCAATCAACAGAAATGATTCTTTCCAAAGCAATTAAAAGATTATTGGGGCCATTGAAGGAAACCTTCCAATGGACTTAACACCCAAAAGCCTTTTCTCATTGCTCAAACATCCCAAATCTCCCTTGGCAGGATTTGACTTAGTGCCCCCTCCCTCCTCCTGGAGACGTTCTCCACCCTGGGTTTTTATTATTGGGTGCCCCTCCTACCTAGCTGACCTTTCTTTTTCAGTCTCCTTTGCTGATTCATCATGGAAGCCCATGCTCAGCCCCCTAATCCTGGGTGTATCCCAGGGCTCTTTCCTATGCCTTCTCGCCTTGGCTTCCATACAAATCTCTGTCTCCAGCCCTCATCCTTCCCCTAAACTTTAACCCTGCACCACCCCCTTATCATTAGTGCTCTAATGCCACCCCCACCCCCAGCCCTGATGGAAGATGGGGAGACTGACTCCTTGACTCTGAGGCCCACTGCCTGGAGCTGCACTCATTGAATCCCGACTCTTCTGCTGTACTAGCTGGAGTCTGAGGGGTCCAAAAACTGTGAGTGAAGCCCATCACTACTCTGGGCTCAGGTGAGCCATCTGGAAGAGGAGGGTGACCTCAATGTCTAGCAGGATGATCTAATTGATGTTGGAGGAGATGGGAAGGAGCCCTGGCCTAGGAAGTGGCCTAGAAGCCAGGATAGTCCTGAGGAATGAGTAATAATATTTTTGTTGTTCAGTCACATCTGGCTCTTCATCATCCTAAGGACCACAGCACAATGCTGGCCACGTAGTTTTCTTAGCAAGGATACTGGAACTGGAACAGTTTGCCATTTCCTTCTCCAGTGGATTAAGGTAAATGGAAGTTAAGTGACTTGTCCAGGGTCATACAGCTGGTATATGTCTGAGGCCCAATTTGAACTCAGGTCTTCTTCACTCAAGTCCAGCATTCTATCCACTGAGCCACCCTGCTGTTTCCAGTAATAATAATAATAATAATAAATATATAAAATAGCAGACATTTATATAGGATTGTAAGGTTTGCAAAGCACTTAACAGAAACCATATCCCTTGCTGATGAGAACTCTGGGGGAAGAGTAGAGTGTGTGCTTGCCTGCTTTTGCTCATGTCCTACAACTGGGTGAATCTCTCTATAACTTAGCTTATGATGACAGAGGGATAGAGTGATGGGGAGAAAGGAAAGAAAGAGCAGAGCAAAGACAGGCTTGGGGGTCCAGAGGCAGAGGTAACACTACAAGACTGGAGAAGGTAACCAGGGGTTGAGGGCGGCCTATCTCCAAGTCTGGTGCAGATTCTGTGATGGACAGGGTGAGAAACAGGAGAGAAGCTGTAGGGAAGGCAGAGAAGAGCTTCAAGGGTTCAGAGACCACCTCCGAGACCTCAGGCAAGTCACAATCTCCCTGGAACTGTTTTCCCATTGGTAAATTGTGGGGTGGGGCCAGAGCAGAGGGTTGTAGACTCCCTTCCAGTTCTAGAGAGATGATCAGGAAACCCAAGGCCAGGGCTGAATCCCTCACAGATGGTTGGTTACTAGCACCACCTGACACTAGAGATGGCAAACTGGCTGCAAGGGCTCTGGAAGCCAAGTGGAACTGAAGCCTCAGAGCATGAACAAAGACCCCCAACCATGGTGGGAGGACAGAAGGGTGATCTGTGCCCTTCAAGATCAGTGGAGGATCCAGGAGGGAAGAATCAAGAGAAGAATGAAGAAGGGGGAACATGCAAGTATGAAATGAGCCATCATGGGGAAGTGGGAGTAGGAACCTATTTGGTCTGGCCCCAGAGTAAATAACAAGGATCGCTGGATAGAAGGTAAAAAGGCTAGTGATTTCCTCCTGATGGAAGGGAAATGCTTTTAAGAAAGAACCATCCTAATGTCCCTTAGGAGGCAGCTATCTCCTCCTTTATGGGGTCCTTCAACATTCTCAGGGGTGCTCTTAGGACTGCCTGGACTTGATATTCTGAGATCGCTTCTAGGGCTGAGCTGGTCTGGCATGGGACTTCTCAGGGGCTGCCAATATGTGTGGCTGTGACACTCAGACTGGGGTCTGGCACTGCCCCTTCAGAGCTGACTGACCAGTCACTCTGCTATAAAATGGCTATGGGTCCTTCCTGTCCCAGAGACCTTTGGAGAATCAACATTTATTAAGCAACTATTATGTGCTAAGCTCTGGGGATCTAAAGGGAGGTAAAAAATGGTCCACACCCTCTCAGTTTAAGAGAGGAGAGGCATGTGAACATCTATACAAACTATATACAGGATAAAGTGAAAATAACTAACATGGGGAGGACAGGAGAATTAGGAGAGTTTGGGGAGGACTTCCTGTAGAAGGTGGGATTTTAGGTAGGACTTAAAGAAAGCCAGGAAGGTCAGAAGTCAGGTTCAGGAGAGCAGCCTGGGCACAGAAGACACCCAGAGCAAATACCCAGAGCCAAGAGATGGAGGGTCTTGTTAGAAGAACAACCAGGAGGAAGTGCCACTGGGTTGTAGAGTATATGATGGGACTTATGGGTAAGAAGACTGGAAAGTAGGATGGGGGCTAGGTGATTGGGGGCTTCAATGCCAAGCAAAGCATTTTCTATTTGATCCTAGAGGCAACTGGGAGTCCCTGGAGTTTACTGAGTGAGTGTGTGTGACACACTGGTGACAGGATCAAGACATGCACTTTAGGAAAATCCTTTTGGTGGCAGAATGGAGGATGGACAGGAGTAGGGAGAGGCTTAAGGTAGGCTCACCCCCCAGCAGCTACTGCAGTAGTTCCGATGTAAAGTGATGAGGATCCACACTAGAGCAGCAGCAGTGTCAGAGAGGGAGGGCGGTATTCAAGAGTTGCTGAAAACCTAAAATAGACAAACCTTGGCAACAGTATGGATGGGGAGGGGTAAGAGACAGCGAAGACAACCCAGGATAAGGTCTGGGTTGTGACTACTAAGAGGATATCGGTGCCCTCTACAGTAATGAGGAAGGGGAGAAATTGAGAGGGTTTGGGGGGGAAAGATGATGACGTCCGTTTAGGGCATGTTTAAGATGTCTTCTGAACATCTAATTTGAAATGTCTGAAAGGCACGTGGAGATGTGAGATTGGGGGGCAGCAAAGGCAGTTTGGGAATCAGCTGCATAGAGTCAGTCCTTGGCAGCTGATAAGGTCAGCAAGTAAGTGGTGTGGAGGGAGAAGGAGGCCCAGGACAGAAGCCTGAGGGACACCTGTGGCTGGGGGGTGGGGAGGATGTGGAGGAGGATCCAGCAAAGAGCTAGAGTCAGAGGTAGGAGAAGAACCAGGAGAGAAAGAATGGTGTCCCAAAAACCTAGAGGAGGAGGAGACACTCACAGATTCTAAGGCTGCAGAGAAGTCAAGGAGAATGAGGACTGAGAAGAGGCCATTGGATTTGGCCACTAAGAGATCACTGGTCACTTCTGAAGAAAAGTTTCAGTGCAATGATTAAGGACAGAAGCCAGATTCTTAAGAGGCTAAGGGGGGGCGGGAGGGGGGGGGGAGAAGGAGACACTTTGTTGTCTTCAAAGTGCCCTAAAAATGAGGGACAATTATGAAGTTTCCCATTAGACCGTGAGCTTCTTGAGGACAGGGATTTTGTTCCCTTTTCACATTTGGATTCCTAGTCCTTAGTCAGGTGCCTGGCATACCGGAGGTGCTTAGTAAATGTTAACTGACCGATTGGCTGTGTGGTATCTAAAATATTGAAAGAGTAACCATATAAAGCGTGACTGTAAGGAATGCACTGAATCCCCACTAACTCCAGCAGCCTAGGCCCAGGGCTCCCATTCCAGAAACAGCCCTGATGTAGATCAGTTGGACAAGGCCCAACCTGATAGTCTAACAAAGGGACCCTAAAGCCATCTAGCCCACCTAGTCCTCTGCAGGAACTAATCAGGAATGGCTATTCCTTTTTCCTGCCTGCTTGGACATTCAGTTCTCCTCATAAACTGATCACAAGCCCATCCTCCTCTTCCTCCTTGTGGTGTTAACCTTTAAAAGCCCTGCTTACAGCCCCCCAGTGGGCGGTTTCTTCTGCTAGGAGGGGCTTAGCCCCACATTCATGCTTAACTTTTCTTTCTCGATAACTGATTTTAAGATAGATTTGTCTTCAAAATTATTTCCCAAGTTAATAGCTGATGAGGCTAATCCTATGTGATCTCATGGAGACTTTGTGGTGGAAACATATATAAAACCTTTTCTCTCTAGAAATGTTAAGAAATGTGAATTTTCTCTAAAGCCCTTTCCAGACTCCTGCCTGGGAAAAGACATTTGGAAAGGGGGGATGGCAGATAAGAACAAAAGAAAGAAGACCTTAAGTACAGGGTTATGTGTGATAAGAAAGAATCTAACAGAGTAACTCCATTCAGATAGCTCGCCCTACCCACCCCACTAGAATCATGATACATTTAATTTAAGGTCAATCCCTTCAAGGGATCTGACTTTGGTCCCCCGGAAAGGAGATACTCTATTATTCCAACAGGGAACTTGTATTCTCCCAAAAGTGAGAAATCCCCTACCCTGCCCTACCCAATGATTGTTTTATAGCCAATTTTAAGTCTGCTTTAATTAAAATTATAGCTTTAACATAGTTAATCATTGTTCACATAGTGGGTGTATTTGAGCTTCCCACTTGAATAAGAATAGGGCCAAGAACAGATACTTTTTGGGGCTTTTTGGGTGACCTTCTGTAGATTTACATCCGGCTCAATGAGCTCTGGCAAACTCCTTTATTTTACTGTTTGGGGATGATATGTATGCTCAGTGTAATTTTATGAGAAGGTAACTTTCACATTTACTGACCTTTTGCAGCTGCTGACCTGATTCCTTAGGTAATGTTTTTATAAACACTTTACTTTTTCAGTTGCTGACTCTTATTTTTGCATTGCTAAAGTTATGTTTTTCAAAGTACTATAGATTAAATATTTGAGTTTGACAGTTGTAAACCTGTAAATTTTAGTATCAGTTTGGTGTATGAGGAGGCCACTCACAAGGCTCAGGGTCTCTGGTCTTGACCAGGGTCCAGCTTTATTTTGAGACCGGCCCTCTCTCAATAAACCTGTTTCTTTTGGGTTTGGAGACACCGTTTTACTTTTTGGTGTTTCTGCTAATAAATTTTCACCATGCTCCTCTTCAATTTGTTTTCTGGTTATGGATCTAAGGGAAAAGCCTCAAGTTTCTCTAGATTCCAAAAAAGAAGTCCCAAGAAAGGAAGGGGTCAGAGATATGCCCACTTGATTCTGGACCAGTGATGGCAAATCTTTTAGAAACCAAATGCCCAAACTGCAACCCTCATGACACACGTGGGCTACCCCTTTACCCCAGGAAATGGAGGGAGGAATCGCTCCTATCGGGCTGCTGGCAGAGGGGCAGGTGAAGTGAAAAATGTCCTCAGATGAGATGGAGAGGAGCAGCCTAACTCCTTGGGTGCTGTAGGGTGCTAATATCTGTCTTCAACAAGATGGTTCTCAGATCAATGTTTCTGGCCTCTTGTCCTAGACTCTAGCCCCAAGATTCCGAGTACTAACCGGACATTTCAAAGGAGACATGCCATAGTCAAGACAAACCTGGCTGTCTGAAAGAGAACTCAGTATGTCCTTCCAAGTCCTCCCCCTTCTGAACATCTAATACATGCTGGCAACCCTTCCTGCCACCATCCTTCCAATCACCCATATTCACATTTTCAGTCACCCTCAACTAATTTTCCTTCCCCTACATATCCCATCAGTTACCAAATCTAGTCAGTTCTATCTCCAGTTTTTCTCCTAATCCTCCCTTTTCTCCACTCACAGGGTTTTAAACTAGTGTCTCCCTGCCTCTGATCTGTTATTCCTCCAATCTGTCCTCCACACAACTGCCCAAAGCATGCCCCTGCCCTTCTTCGTGACCAACACTGTCTCTCTATTAGCTCTGGGATCAAATACAATGTACATTGGGCATTTAAAACCACTGGCCATCAAGCTCGAATAGACCACACCCACATATACATACATCACCTCATGCCATGGTCTGGCCAGACTGGACTTCCAGAACTTCACTGATCATATATTCTATCTTTGTCTATGTGTCAGCAAACCTGCAAGGCATACTCTAAGAATCTCTGGTGTCCTTCCAGCCCCATTTCCTGAAGAAACTTTTCCCACGCTCCCTCTGCTGCTCCCCTTGCCCATTCCCAACTGTCTTAGGATCTTGTTCATGGTTACAGTGCTGAAATATGGCATGAGGGGACCTCTGAGACCAGTTTTATAATTATCACACCACCCCAACTCTCTGGAATGCCTTGCAGATAGCATTTGTGTAATCAAGGCTTCCTGAGTAATGATGCCAAGAGTCTAAAGATCTAAGGCTTCTGAATCTGAGGCTTCATTACCTCTATGATTTGTCAAGTTACTATTGTCTCTGGATCTCAGTCTTCTCATCTGTAAAATGGGAAGATGGTGAAGGGATCAAACTGGATGTCCTCTACTGTTCCTTTTAGTTCTAGATGTTAAAAGAAATGTAAGAGCCCAAATCCATGACTGCAAGATGAGAACACAATCCTAAAGTCCTAAGTCTGTGGTTCTAAGATTCAGTTTATAGCCTCAGGATTCTTGGACTCTATTTGAGGGGACGTGGGAGGCCAAAAGCCAAGGGTCACACTTGCACAGACACCATCACACACACAGAAATCTGGCTTTATTTGAACCCTAACACAGCTACTGTCCAGAAGATAAAGACTTAATTGGTGGCTCCACATCCCCCAGTGATCCCTTGTCTCAGCCCTACACCCACTGTACTTGCAACCACCCTCCAAGGAGGGGTTGGCCTCACACCTCCCCTCGGGCATGAAGCATGAAGTGGCCATGCAGCTCCCCAAGGTCGTCGAATGAATCCTCACATTCTGTGCAGTGGTAAGCACCCCCCTCATCCCCAGGGGGCCCATCACCTCCAGTGGAGGTGGCCCCTTCGTCCTCATCCTCTTCTTCATCCTCCTCACCCACCTGGGGTTGGGCAGCACTTCGAGCAGGGGCTGTTGCCTGAGGGGCAGCTGGGCGGCAAAGCCGACAGGGTGGGCCCCCAGGGGCTGAAGCACCCTCCCCGGGGGGTGGGCGGCCACACAGGGCACAGGGTTGGGGCCCTGGGGGCGGGGCAGCCCGAGCGGCCCTCCGAGAGGGTGCCCCCCGCCCCCCACCAAGGCGCTGCTTCACCTTGTAGCCAGGATCATATTCTGGGTCGTCCGTTGTTTCTTCTTCTTCGTCTTCCTCTTCCTCATCCTCCTCTGAGTCAGGCTCCGAGAGGGTATAGTCTGAGTCAGAGGGGTGCTCTGGGCCTGACAAGAAGGGGGAAAATTCAAGTGAGGCACGCTCAGCACAAAAGGATTATAGAACTAAAGTTCCCTCTGAGGACCAAGGCTCTCTCCCATTTTCTGAATACCCTGGCTCCTTGCCTGTGTTGGGAGGTGGCAAAGGTGACTTCATTAGAGAGCTGTGTTTGGCACCTCACCTGGGGACAGCTCCTCATCCTCCTCCTCGAAGCTGGCATAGCCCCCAGTCTCAGTAGTCTCTCTTGTCTCTGTCATGGCTGGGGGAGGGTGCTAGAAGGGGATGTCCAGCGGTGACAGCAACAGCAGGATGGGGGTCCCCCCACCCCCCAGCCAGCTTTCCACAGCAGGGCTTCTTCTCTCCAGTAGTTCAGGCCTTTACACGAACACTTAGCAGGAACCGAAGGGAGAGCTGCGATTCAGGAACAGAGCTGGGTCACTACTCTCCACATTCCCTCAGCATCTCCTGCCTGCCCAGTCCCAGGCTGGCTTCCCAGTGGTGCCACTTTAGAGGCAGAAACTAAAGTTCAGAGTGGGGAAATGCCTGCCCAGGCAGAGCCTCAATGAAAAGGGGTAGTCAGTAGGGACTTGCTCGGGAAGGAATAACTAGGTGGAGGGGCCAAATTTATTTAACAGTTTGATGACACACCCAGGCACCAAGACCCTGTAATGTCAACAACAAGCTCCAGGGCAGCTGGCCTTGCTCTCCACTATATCCATTCGTTTATACTACTTGAAAGCAGGGGCAGTCTTGCCTCCTTGAATAGGCCCAGAGCTTAGCAGTGCCTGGCACACAACAGATGCTTAATAAATGCTTAAATCAGGGCCTGTTGGGTGGCTCACTGGATTGGAAGCCAGGTCTCCAACACTTCCAGCTGTGTGACCCTAGGCAAGTCACTTCACCCCCATTGCCTAGCCCTTACCACTCTTCTGCCTTAGAACCAACACACAGTATCCATTGATTCTAAGACTGAAGGAAAGTGAAGGGAAGGGCTTAAAAATAAACAAATAAATGCTCATACTGAATGAATGACCCCACTCCCAGAATAACCTGGGGCCAAGGACGGAGGGAATGCCAAGATGTATATGGTCAACCTTCCTTCTAGGGATGACCAGGGCCCTCCAGTCCAGCTCCCAAGAGGGCCTGGGGCGTCGAGGGTCAGCTTCCATAGGGCACTGCTCTAAGGACCAGACAACAGGGACACTATGAGGGAGCTCCCACAAAGTACTAAAGCACCACGTCCCTGCTCCCAGAATGCCCCAGGTTCCTATGGCCCCCAGCTGCCACATCTCCCACAATGCGTTGAGCGAATCTGACCCCGCTCTCAGGAGGCACCGAGGCAGAGCCTCGGCTCCAACAACGCAAAGGGCTGGCTTGGTCCGGCTCCCAAGACGGCCTAGGGTAGTGTAGCCCATTTCCCACCATTCTCCAGGTCACAGCGACCCAAATCCCAGGATGCATCTGACCGCGGTGGTTCAGTTCCCAGGACGCAACGGGGCACCGCGGCCCCCAGTTTCCCACAATGCAGCGGGGCCGCCTGCCCTAAGCTCCCAGGATGCCCCAGGGTGGCCCACTCCTCCACTGTGCCCCAGCGTGCCTAGGGACAATGAGCCCGGGGCGCTGCCATGCTCCCAGGCCGGCGGGAGGGGCGGGGCCGGCGGGAAGGCGCGCGGAAGCGGGCCCCGCGGCCTCCCGGCATGCCCCGCGCGCGCCCCGCCCCCTCCACTCCCCCGGGCACTCACCACCGCTGGCGACCTCGCTCCGCTCGCTCCGGTCGGCGGCGGCAGCACGCAGGGCCCTGGCGCCTGCGCAGAACGAGCCTCGACGGCGACGGCTGCAGCGGCGGGCGGGGGGCAACGCGGAGCGACTGGTGGGCGGG
>NC_058132.1:16980096-16993448 GCF_016433145.1 Gracilinanus agilis | reverse complement strand
AGAGAGAGACAGAGAGACAGAGAGACAGAGACAGAGACAGAGAGAGAGAGAGAGAGAGAGAGAGAGAGAGAGAGAGAGAGAGAGAGAGAGAGAGAAGGAAGGAAGGAAGGAAGGAAGGAGGGAAGGAAAGTATCCAGGATGATGAAAGTCCTCAAAGGTTGTACCACGTGGAGATCATATAATTGGTTGGGGAAATGATGGCGGAGGGGGATGAGGGAAATTGTCTTCATTTATCCAAGGGCATGCCATGGCCAAGAACACAGAACAGTTACGCAGAGGCTCAACGCCAGGATGAAGGTGCCTAGATGGAGAGCCGTCCCAGAGTGGAATGGGAACTCCCATTGGTGAGCTCCTTGCTCATGCCTCCATTTTGGAGACGGCTTCACTGCTTGGCCGCCATGTTCTGGGCTGGGTCCCTTTTTCCATCTGAAGAGCTGCCTTTAGGCTGGTCTCCCCCCATGAGAACATAAGCTCTTTGAGGGGAGGGACTTCCCTTCTTTCTGCTTGTATCTGTATCTCCGGTGTTTAGAGCAATGCCCGGCACGTGGTGTTTGTGGCAGGCTCGCCTGCCTTGAAAGTAGGGGGTTCGGTCTAAAGGGGTGCGTTCCAATAAAGGCTCCATGACCGCTTGTCCGAGACTACCCCAAGTTGGACTCTTTGGAAAGGTCCCTCAGAAAGCTGACATTTGGTGGCTTTCCGCAGGGGTCGCCCTCTCCCAGAGCATCATGGGAAGTGTAGTTCGCTGCCTTACATCATTGGAATCCTAGATCCTGTGTGCTATGGCATCATGGGAAATGTAGTCCTTTCTCTTCACACACCATTTTGGAGGCACAATGCCCCTGGCAGGGGGCTAGCCAATCCTAAACGTGGGGCAGGCCCATTAAGGGATACCCAGTAGCCCTTTTTGGTATCCCCCAAGCCCTGGCTCTCTAGACTTCCTTCTTCCCCGACTTTTCCTGGGGGCAGTGCCCAAGAGCCGGCCTCGGGGCTGATGGGGCATTGTGGCCTCCGGGCTTTACTCAGTCTGTCCCACAGTCAGTCAGTCAGTCAGTCAGTCATCGGGGTCTCTGGCCTCCCAGCTCTGATGCCCATCCTGTCGTGAGGGCCGGGCCTGAGGGAGGTGAAAGGGTCTGCACACTGGAATTCATACGAAGTCTTTGGTCAGATACAAAATATTAAATTAGGGTGAAGGGCGGGGGTGGGGAGCAGGGTGGGGCTGGGGTCAAGCCCCCCTGGCAGGGCTCAAGTTCATGGTCAGCAGCACCAGAGGCAGGCTGAAGAGGAGCCAGGAGAGGAGAGGGCCGGGGCCTGCCCTGCCCCTTCTAGGGTGGGCGTCTCGGGTCGCAGCATTGCATTCGTTGCTGGAGCAGCAGAAGGTTTCTGGCTGGGCCAGTTCGAAGAAGGTGGAAGCCAGATGGGGGGACTCACACCAGGTGGGGGCCACGCAACCTCGGACAGTGTAGCCAGGACCCCAGTAGTCTGTGAGGGGGGGAGGGAACAAGAGGGGGTCAGAGGTTGAGCCTGACTTTGCCCCAAGTGCCTACCGTGCCCTTGAGAGCACAGGAAGAGCCTTCCAGGGACCCCGGGCCCAGCTTGGGATTCAAGCCATCCCCAAGTGCCCCTGTGCCCGGGGATGGAAATGTGTGTGTGCTGGGGGGCTCTCCCTAGGCCCCGCCTCCCGCAGGACATCTGTCTTCTCTTCACATGAGACGGGCTCCACTGTGCTCCCTTCTCCCTTCACAGCGTCACTCTGCAGACAGCAGGTCCCTCAGAGGGTCTAAGGATGCCGGCCCTCTGGCCCAAGCCCTCACTTTTCAGGAGAGGCAGCTGAGGCACAGAGTCACACAGCTGCCAGGCTCAGAGGTGCGATCTGAACCCAGGGCTTCCCAACTACAAGGCTGGCTCTCTATCCACTGCCCTGGGCAGCCTCTAGCTTCCTTCGACCCTGGGAAATCTCAGCCCATAGGATGTGCTCCTTCTTTCCTAGAAGTTACTCCCCCACCTATAAAAATTCTTGCCTCAGTTTCCCTAGAAAAGGTTTGTACTATAAGAACTCTAAAGCCTGCCCTGCCCTCTGACCCTGCATCCTTCATGTCCTCTTCCCCAGGGGAACCGCTACCCTCTCCCAGCCAGAACTACCCCTTCCCCACCCCCAGGGGTGAGGATCCTCACTGTGGGTGCCCGTGGCTTCAAAGCACCGATTCATGGGGCCCCGACAGGCAGTGACCGTTGTCTCCTCTGGGGAGCAGCCGTGAGTCCAGTTCCCCTCACAGCTGTGGCACTGGAGTTCATTCAGGGGATGGCTGGAGAGTTTCATCACTGGTGGCCAATGAGGGAGAGAGGATGGAGATCAGAAGGGGTCCTAGAGCCCTCCGTGAGCTAGTGAGCCCCCCACAGCTCCTGGGGCCTGGCAGCCTGTCCCTCCCCTCCAGAGGCTCTTCAGGCCCTGCAATGGCCCAGG
This sequence comes from Gracilinanus agilis, assembly GCF_016433145.1. Classification (NCBI taxonomy): domain Eukaryota; kingdom Metazoa; phylum Chordata; class Mammalia; order Didelphimorphia; family Didelphidae; genus Gracilinanus; species Gracilinanus agilis. The sequence goes on along the minus strand of NC_058132.1, from coordinate 16,990,987 downwards.
CTGGCCAGACCACTCTTCCTCCTTCCTTCCCTTCTCCCTCCCTCTTTCCCCTCCTCTCTCTCCTTCCCTCCTCTCCCTCCTTCCTCTTTTCCCTTCCTCCCTCCCTCCCCTTCCCTTCTCTCCTTTCTTCTCTTCTCTCCTCCCTCCTCCTCTCCTTCCCTCCTCCCTCCCCTTCCCTTCTTCCTCCTGCCTTCTTTCTCTTTCCCTCTTCCTTCCCTTTCCCTTCTCTCTCCCTTCTTCTCCTCTCTTCTCTCCTTCTCTCCCTCCTCTCTCTCTTCTTCTTTCTTCCATCTCTCCCTCCCTCTCCCTTCCTCTCTTCTCCCTTCTCTCACTTGGGCCGCTGATACACTGGCTGTGGTTGCAGCACCTCAAGAACAGAAAAGTGTCGTTGTTGTGGAAGCCCGAAGGGCCGGGGCAGTCGGCAAAGCTCCCACAGCCTCGCACGTAGCGCTCGTCCAGGGAGCTCGCTGTGGAGAGCACACGGGTAGAAAGGGTCAGTAAGGGGTAAGAAGGACCCTGGGGAAGGGCATCAATGGGGGCTGCAGGCAGGGATGACTGGGGAGGGGGCAGGAGCTGCTCTCACCTCTGGGGCTGCTTTGGATGACCCGCTCCAAGCACTGGTCTGTGGGGTCTGGGCAGCGGAGGGTCAGGATCCGACCTCGTTCACAGCTTAGGTCAGCGGAGGTGCACGACTCACACTCTAGGGACCAAGAGCCAGGAAAGGTAGGGGAAGGACCTGAAGTGGAGGGAGGGAAAGAGGGTGACTTTCCTGGCCCCAAGTGGAGGAGACACGGAGACACACAGAGACAGAGACAGGGAGACAGGGAGACAGGGAGGGAGATAGAGAGACAGGGAGACAGGGAGATAGGAAGACAGAGAGACAGAGATATAGGGAGACAGGGAGACAGGGAGACAGGGAGATAGGAAGACAGAGAGACAGGGAGATAGGGAGACAGAGAGACAGGGAGACAGAGATATAGGGAGACAGGGATACAGAGATATAGGGAGACAGAGAGACAGGGAGACAGGGAGACAGGAAGACAGAGAGACAGGGAGACAGGGAGACAGGGAGACAGAGAGATAGGGAGACAGAGAGACAGGGAGATAGGGAGACAGAGAGACAGGGAGACAGAGAGACAGATACAGGGAGATAGGGATACAGGGAGACAGAGAGACAGAGATATAGGGAGACAGAGAGACAGGGAGACAGGGAGACAGGGAGACAGATACAGGGAGATAGGGATACAGGGAGACAGAGAGACAGAGATATAGGGAGACAGAGACAGGGAGACAGAGAGATAGGGAGACAGAGAGACAGAGAGACAGGGAGACAGGAAGACAGAGAGACACACAGAGACACAGAGACAGAGACAGAGAGAGACAAAGACAGGGAGAGGCAGAGACCCAGAGACAGAGATGAGCAGAGAGGGACATGGGGACAGAACAATGAGGACAGAGACAGGTGGTTTTTCAACGGGTGGTTCAGAACCTGGGGGCCATGACCACAGCTGCCCTTCCTGGCCTGCTCCATTCTTCCTGGCCCTGGTCATCATCTCTGGCCTCTGTCCTTATGGCCTACCCATGAGCCCATTACCCTTCATCCCTTCCCAGCTGAGTCTGGAGTCTGACCTTGTCTTTCCTTTGAATTCCTCACCATTCAAGGACCTTCTGAAGCCTCATTTCCTAGGGAATTCTCCTCAGTAGGCCTCCGCTGACACTTAACACCCCACTGCAGCAGGGGAACTTTTTGAGCTCTGAGTGTACATGCTTTTTGTAACTTCCTTGCCAGCCTCCTGTTCCATTAGGTCTCTTCTATCTATATTCTAGGTTTTCCCAGTTCTGCCATTCCATGTTCTAAAGTTCCTTCAGGTTTTGACAACCCACATTTTTTCTTCTAAGGTTCTTCCCAGTGCAGGCTTTTTAAGTTCTAAGGTCCTTCTCAGCTCTGACCATTTATGTTCTAGGTTCTAAAAGGTCCTTCTCAGTCCTGCCATTCCATCTTCTATGGTCCCCCTAAGCTCTGACACTCTCTAGGTTCCCTTCCAGCCTTGCCGATCTGTGTTCTAAGACCGCTTCCAGCTCTGGCACGGATCCCGTTGACCCACCCCTCTCCAATGTGCCGGGGCCAGGTGGCCGGTTCCTACTCACGGGGATCTGGGTGGTTGCAGAGGTCGAAGTCGCACAAGGTCTCCTTTAGCATGATGATCTCTTGGGTCGTTCGATAGGACATGGAGCTGCTGTCTTTCCCAGTCACGGCACAGCCTCTCACTATCACCTCCAAATCCTGACCTCCTGAGGAAAAATATCCCAAGGGGACCACTTAAGCCCTTGCTGGACCGTGTCAGCTTCTTGGTAGCAGACCCAGAAGCCCTTGGTGTTTGGCCAAAGGCTTTCCACCCTTCGCTCACTTCTCTGATCTTCTCCGGGCAGAACTACATCATCTTTGTATCCCCAATGCCAAGTATATTGCTCTGCACACAGTAGGTATTTAATAAATAGCTGTAGGATAATCATAATAGCCACTGGCATTTATATGGCACTTTAAAATTGGCAAAGCACTTTACAAACATCTCATCTGATGCTCACAACAATTCCGGGAGGCTTAGAGGTGTTCTTATTACCCCCTTTTTTATAAATGAGGAAACTGAGGCAGAGAGGTTCAGTCAGGGTCACACAGCTAGAGGAGCTCTTATTACCCCCTTTTTTATAAATGAGGAAACTGAGGGGGCAGCTGGGTAGCTCAGTGGATTGAGAGCCAGGCCTAGAGACGGGAGGTCCTAGGTTCAAATCCGGCCTCAGACACTTCCCAGCTGTGTGACCCTGGGCAAGTCACTTGACCCCCATTGCCCACCCTTACCGCTCTTCCACCTATAAGTCAATACACAGAAGTTAAGGGTTTAAAATAAAAAAAAAATAATAAAAAAAAATGAGGAAACTGAGGCAGAGAGGTTTGGTCATGGTCACCCAGCTAGAGGTGCTCTTATTACCTACCCCCTTTTTTAAAAATGAGGAAACTGAGGCAGAGAGGTTTGGTCATGGTCACACAGCTATTTTAAAAATGAGGAAACTGAGGCAGAGAGGTTTGGTCATGGTCACCCAGCTAGAGGTGCTCTTATTACCCCCTTTTTTAAAAATGAGGGAACTGAGGCAGAAAGGTTCAGTCAGGGTCACACAGCTAGAGGTGCTCTTATTACCCCCTTTTTTAAAAATAAGGGAACTGAGGCAGAGAGGTTCAGTCAGGGTCACACAGCTAGAGGTGCTCTTATTACCCCCTTTTTTAAAAATGAGGGAACTGAGGCAGAGAGGTTCAGTCAGGGTCACACAGCTAGGTAGCGTCTGAGGCTAGATTTGAACTCTGGGCTTCCTGATTTTTGTTCTGGCTCCCTATCCATTGTACCACCAGATGAATGAATGAATGAATGAATGCTTTATCTCCCCACTAGACCACGAGCTTGCCAAGGCCAAGGAGGCAGTAAATGTCTGGGGATTGAATGAATAAATAAAAATGTCTCTTCCTAGACTGTGAGCTCCAGGAGGAATGGGGTGGGGTTCTATCTAGACTCCATATCTCTGGGAGCCCAGAGCTGGAGCCCGGCTCCCAGTAGAAATGCTTAATAAATATTTGTCGAAATGGCTCGCCATACCCATTCATTGGGGGCAGGGCTGGAAGCACATGGATATGTGTGTGTGGGGCGGGGGGCGTGCAGGGTGAGAGCAGGGGCCAGGAGATGGGAAAAGATCTGAGCAAGGCTATCAAATGGATCTTGGCTCAGGTCTCCCTACCCCTAGTTTTGAATTCAGCCCAACTACATCATTGGGCTGTTGGGGAACGTCAACGCTCACCCTTCACCCCAGGTTTGATCGTAAGTTGCTGATGGCCAATTAAAGGCAGGTGCCAAGGGAGAAGAGAGGGTTCTAGAAGGGAACCAGAACAAGGGCTTCAAACTTAGAACAAAGAAGGATCTGAAGAAGCAAGGGGAATCCTGTCCTGTGCCGGGACGGTGAGTAGAGGAGACATAGGATGGACTCTCGCAGTCATGTAATGGGTGGGAAACTCTTCTAGAGGGGAGAGATGGGCCCTCTATAGGGAAAGAGCCTTCTTGGGGTCCAAGGAATGGAGACAAGAGACAGCAGGAATGGCAGAAGAGTGGTGGCGGCTGCTTCCCTTCGAGGAATCGTGCCGGAGGTGCTGATATTCCAAATGAAGTGAAGCAGGCAAGGGGGGTGGATGGGTGTGGATGTGGGGACTAAGAATCCTGGAAAGATTTCTATGAACTGTTGTGAAGTAAAGGGAGCAGAACCAGGAGAAAAATGTATAAACAACAAGGACACTTCTTGTGAGTAACAAAGAGCTTGGAAAGATTTCCCAGGAATCTGATCAACCCAATGAGAAACGGTGACTTTGGAGGGCTAATGAGGAAGTGTGTCACTACCTGCCCCTTGACAGAGGCAGGATGGGTTCAAGATGCAGAAAAGAGACACATCTTGGGGGCGCGAACAATGTGGGAATTTATTTGGTTTAACTCTTGATGTTCATTACAAGGGTTTTTTTTTATCTTTTAAATTTCAGGGACAGAAAATACATTCTTGTCCATTGGAAAATAAAACAAGATGGCGGGCGGGGTGGGAGCTATGTGGCAGGGAAGGTCCAATATCAAAGAATGAACAGAAGGACCACCGTCCAGGATAGATGGTGTGGTGGTAGCTAACAATAGTGAGTGGATGGAGCTGCTCCGTTTGGGTTTTGCCAGTTTTATTTGTCATGGAATCGCTAAGACCGAAAATGAAAGTTTGCACCCAAGAGAAATGGGCAGCAAGGTGGTGCAATGGGGCTGGAGTCAAGAAGGCCTGACTTCATATCTGGCGTCAGAGAATGGCTCGCTGTGTGACCCAGGAAAAGGCACATTTCTCTTTGCCTCAAGTCCTTATCTGTCAAATGAGCTGGAGAAGGAAATGGCAAACCACTCCAGTATCTCTGCCAAGAAAATCCCAAATGGGGTCACAAAGAGTCCGACACAACTGCAAATGACTAAAAACAAAAAACAGCCAGAGGGCAGGGAGATGCCTCAGTTCATAGAGAGCCAGGCCTAGGGACGGGAGCTCCTGGGTTCCAATCTGGCCTCAGACACTTCCTAGTTGTGTGACCCTGGGCAAGTCACTTAGCCACCATTGCCTAGCCCTGACCGCTCTTCTGCCTTGGAACCAATAGACAGATTCTAAGACAGAAGATAAAGGTTTAAATACAACCCAAGATAAATAGATAGCAATCACCTAAGTAGGGGGAAGTCAAGTCCCTGGTGGAGGTGAACTATAGCCTCAAGTACTGAACAGAATGGTGGGTGGGATGGCCAAGCTGTTCCCTGCCTGGCATCTTTAAAAGATGGTGGAAGGGGCAGCTGGGTAGCTCGGTGGATTGAGAGCCAGGCCTAGAGACGGGAGGTCCTGGGCTCAAATCTGACCTCAGACACTTCTCAGCTGTGTGACCCTGGGCAAGTCACTTGACCCCCATTGCCCACCCTTACCGCTCTTCCACCTAGGAGCCAATACACAGAAGTTAAGGGTTTAAAAAAAAAAAAAAAAAAAAAGATGGTGGCAAGTAGGGAGATATCCCAGGCCCAGAGAAGGGCAAAGTCATCCCAAGATCTGAAGAATGAGAATCGCTAACTCTAAGGCGGTGACCTCGATTCTGATTTTAGAACGTGCTGTAAGAGAGGGCGATGGAAAATTTCGAAGAAGAAGCAGCGGACGCAGAGGGAGGACGGTTTCCGCCAGCCTGGGAAGCCACGTGAGGCTGACTTCATTGCCTTTTCTGACAGGGTTACTAAACTGGGAGGCCGGAGGGAAACATTAAGAATAGCTTACCTCGCTTTTTAGCAAAATGCTGGACGCGGTAATTCAGGAAATGGGAACGTGTTGTCTAAACGGGCTGGGTAAAGCACTAGGGAGACCCGTGGACAAACAATCGGGGCCATCCCTGCTCTCGAGGAGCTCGCTGTCTAACGCAGGAGGCTTAGGCTTCACGTTTGGTTCAAGGCAGATGGAAAAGGGAGGTTGCAGGAGGGCAGATGGCAAGGCCCAAAGGACCTGGAGGAACAGGGGCGAGTGGGACGGTGAGTCCAGTGGTGAGCGTGGGATGGGGCTCTGGGAGACCTTCAGCAGCATGGGCATGGAGGAGGCATCGTGCCACTGCCCTGGGCATCCTGTCCGTGGTGGGTCGTGGGAATGAGGAGGGTCGGCTTGGAAAGGGAAAGCTGTTACTCTTCTTGGAGGCAGCTGATCTGCCAGAGAGCGATGGGCAAGACGAATTGGAATTGATTCAAGTGGCCAGAGCCAACGATTTGTCATTAACGGTTTGGCGACTTGGCAGGAGGTCTCCGTTGGAATGCCCGGGGCTGTGGTGCTGGCCCCGTGCCATTAAGGGTGGCTACCAGTGGCTTGTGCGGTGGTGGTACCGAGGGGCAACTCTTGATTTGACTGCGACCTCCCATCCACAAGCTTTGTGTGACGGACTCAGTGCAGCCCATCCGACCACGGCTACGCTCCGATAGAGGTACAGACGCCATGTTTGTCAAATGCTATCATAAGGAATAATAATTGCTGACATTTAGATAGAGCTTTCCCAATACTGGGCAGCAGCTAGGTGGTACAGTGGATAGAGTACTCTGCCTGGAGTCAGGAAGACCTGAATTCAAATCTGTCCTCAGACACTTATTAGCTATTTACTTTGGGCAAGTCACTTAATTTTGCCTCAGTGTTCCCATCTGTCAAATGAGCTGGAGAAGGCAATGGCAAACTACTTCAGTATCCTTGCCAGAGAAGATACCAAATAGGATCACAAATAGTTGGACACAACTAAAATAACTCAACAATAACAAGTTACCAATATTGGAAGGTCTTGGGTTCATTTACAAGCTGTGTGACCCTGGGCAAGTCACTTACCCCCCATGGTTAGCCTTTGCTGCTCTTCTGCCTTGGAACATAGTACCAATACACAGTATTGATTCTAAGACTAGAATCAATACTTTAAGGGTTTTTAAAAAATTACCCATATTGTTTCATTTGTTTCTCACAATAACACTTGGAGGTAGGGGCTATTAACGTCCCCAGTTTTACAGATGAATGAAACGGGCAAGCAAATATTAAGTGACTTGTCACACAGCCAAGAAGGGTCTGAGGTAGATTTGAACTCCAGACTCCAGTGCTCCATTCCCTGTCCAATCCTAGCTGCCTCAAAGGCAGTCAGGATTCCCAGTGACCTGGACAGGCTGCGTGATATGGTAGAAAAAGCAATGGATTTGGAATCAGCAGAAATGGGTTTGAATTAACCATGAAATCTTGGCCAAGTCACTTCCTTGGCTGACCCTCAGTTTCCTCATCTTTAAAATGAGGACAGTCGGCTAGACAACCTCTGAGATTCCTAAACCCAGAAGTCGGTAGACCCTGAGCCGAAGCCAGCTCCACAGCTTTTAGCAAAGATAAACGTAAAGGGTTACACATGAAGACAAAAAAATCAGCCTTAGAAGTGGAAGATGGGGGGAGCTTGGGGAGATCATCTTTGGTCTGCCAAACATCTGGGGGGTTGACTGGTCTGCCAGGGCAAGATGAGTCACTGTGTGAGGTGGCAGCCACAAAAGCCAAGGAGACCCTGCATCGGAGACGCCCATCTTCTAGCAGGAGAGGGGTGATGGTTCCACCCATAATTGGGACCACATTTTGAGTAGCATGTCTAGCTCTGAGCTAGACAACGATTCCAGAAGGATGTTGGAAAGATGGAAAGTGTCCAGTGGAGGGAGACCAAAATGGCGCACGACCATGGAGTCCCTGACCTATGATAGAACTGGTGGAGAAGAGAAGACTTGGGGTGGGGATAGAACCAGGTGGAAGACTTCAGCTCAACTCTTAGGGGTTCCTAGGTGGAAGGGGTTGCCTCCGGGGGCAGTAGTTCAGTCAATCAGCCAACAAGCATTCATTAAGCGCCCACTGTTTGCAAGGCAATGTGCTAAGTCCTGAGGACCCAAGGGCAATCCCTCTAGCCCTCAGTTTCTCCCCTTGAAGAGATCAGTCTGATGGTAGAAGACAGCTTAGAAACCCTGTGTACATACAAGATATTAATCGCGAATGGAAGGGAGCCTCAGAGAGAAGGGAGTGGCTAGGAAGAAGGGAGACTGGGAGGGTGTCCTGCCCAAGATGGGATCTGAACTGTTTTTTTTTTTTTTTTTTTACCCTTACCTTCTGTCTTGGAATCAATACTGTGTATTGGTTCTAAGGCAGAAGAGTGGTAAGGGTAGGCAATGGGGGACTTGCCCAGGGTCACACAGCTAGGAAGTGTCTGAGGCTAGATTTGAACCCAGGACCTCCCAGGTCTAGGACTGACTTTCAATCCACTGAGCCACCCAGCTGCCCCCTGAACTGAGTCTTGAAGGAAGCCAGGAAGTGGGTGGGGTAAAAGGAGAGCATTTCCAGGCATGGAGGACACTGAATACAAAGGTGGGGAGGCTGGAGAAGCCACTGCTTGTTCCAAGAATAGCAAGGAAGCCATTGTGGCTGGATTATATTGGGAATAAGGTGTAGGAGACCAGAATGATGGGAAGATGTCAGATTAAAAAAAAAAAAAAAAAGATAAATAGGAGGTAAGTGACTTGCCCAGGCTCACACAGACACTAAGTGTCCGGGGCTAGATATGATCTCAAGTCTTCTTGACTTCAGGTTCTAGGTTCTGCTCTAGAAAGGTTAGAGAAACCACTAGCTGGGGAAGAATGTAGAGAGGAGAAAAGAGGAAGAGAAAGATCCCAGGATGTTGTCAGATTGAGGGGGGTGAAGGGAGAAAAAGGGGAAAAGCAGAGCAAGACCACCATACGCACAAGGAACTGGAGTGGCCTCCATGTTTTCTCAGGGATTTCCCCCGCCCAGGAATGGGTTGAACTGGCGAGCTGCTGGGTCCCCTCCAACTTCTGAGACTAGAAGTGATGCTGAGGCTTGGCAAGTTGGGAAGGAGGATTCAAATACGGCTCTGAGGGCCTTTCCTTCTTTTTAACCCCCCTCACCTTCCTTCTTAGACTCAACACTAAGTCATGGTTCCAAGGCAATTGGGATTAGGTGACTGGTCCAGGGGCACAGAGCTAGGAAGTGCCTGAGGCCAGATTGGAACCCAGGACTTCTCACCTCCGGACCTGGCTCTCTATCCACTGAGCCATCCTGCTGCCCTTGCTATAACTTTCTGAAAAATACCTAAAGAGATGAAAGCCTCTCCTGTTCCTCCTCCCTGTTAGTGCTGTCCCTGAGCCCCTCATTTACATCATGTATTTCTTTTATCTGTCTGTGTACACGTTTTGTGCTAAGGACATGAGGTAGCACAATGGATAGCGTGCTGGAACATTTTCCTGCTGTGTGACCCTGGGTAAGTCATTTCTCCTGGTGTGTCTCCATTTCTCGAGCTATTAAATGGGATGATCCAGCGCCTGCCTCCCAAGCTTGTTGGGATTATTAAACAGACATTTGTGAAGGGCTCTGCAAGCCTGCAGTTGAATTCCCAGCTAGTAAAGGACAGGTTGGTCCACTCCTCCCTCCGAACTTCAGAGACTCAGTGATCTTCTGGCTCCCTCTTTATTCTCTCTTTTTAACCCGCACCTTCTGTCTTAAAATAGACACCAGGTATCAGTTCTGAGGCAGAAGAGCGGTAAGGACTTGGCAATGGAGGGCAAGTGACTCGCCCAGGGCCACACAGCTACGAAAGAACCTGAGGCTAGATTTGAACCCAGGACTGCCTATCCCTAGGCCTGGCTGCCTCTATGCTCCCTCTCTTTTTCTTTATATGTTTTTTTTTTTTTAGCTCAAGCATGTTATGACATGCAACCTAGTGTGTGCAGACTGAAGGGAAGTATCCAGGAGAGGGAGTGACAAAGTCAGTGGTGGAGGGAGGCCACAGAGAGGAAGAGGGTAAGCTCAAGGCACAGGTGTGAGGGGCAGCGTGGCTAGAAGTCACCCCATTCTTGGAGACAAGGGAGACCTGGTTTGTTATGGGGCATTTGACAGATGGGGAAACTGAGGCCCTCCTCTTTGGGCCTCAGTTTCCCCATCTGTAAGAGGAGAGGTAGAAGAGATCTCTTTCTGTCTCTGTCTCTCTTTCCTCCTCTCTCATTCCAGTCTGACGCTTAGCTCTAAGAGTTAACAAAAGGTGACGTTCCCTTTCCTTAGTTTCGGTACTAATTGAAGCCCCCTGGCTGGTCTACACTGAGCTGGTCCTGGCCATGGCTCCCCCTGTCTTTTTATTTCCTCTGGACTTTCCAGGGTAACTGGATTCTGCCTTCAAGGCCTCTGACATCCCGACTTTGTCTCTGTGTCTCTTTGGCCGGGTCCTCCGAGTCCTGGCAGATATGCAAAGGGGCCTGGGAGAGTTTCTCAGTTTCCCCATGTGTCAAATGGGGGCACGGGGGTGAGCCACATCTTTCCGGGGGCCTTCTAGAGACAAGTGCCCGCCCTCGAGGGAGGGAAGGGGCCGCCGCTCACCTTTCCAGCGGTTATAGAAGACGGTGGTTCGGCACAGCTCCTGCCCTGGAGGGCACGTCTCGATGGTGCAGTCCCCGTGACTCTCACAATGGTGACAGCGCAAGGCCGAGGAAACTGGGGAGACGGAGGGGTGGCGTCGGTGAGGGAGAGACCGCCCCGTCCCGCGTCCCGCTCTTGGCCCGCCGCCTGGCCAGGTCTCGAGTTGTGCCTCCGCCCCACATTCCATTGCCCCCACCCTCTCACTGGGCCATCCCCGCCGGCCTCCCTCTAGCACTACCCCTCGACTCGGGCTCTCCCGCTGTCCCCGCCCCCACCCAGGTGCCATCCCGGCCCCGTCACGTGGCTTCTCACCTGCCCCTCTAGACACGCCCCCCGCCGGGTCTCC
>NC_058132.1:16967423-16979956 GCF_016433145.1 Gracilinanus agilis | reverse complement strand
TTTACTCATCCCCCCCAGCTAAGCTTCCCTCGGCTCTCTTACTCATCTCCCCTCCCCCGGAGCGGCTTCCTCCCCGCCCTCCAGCTGGTCTAAGTTCCTCTATTCTCCGGTTTCCCAACCTCCGGCCAGAATTGGATGTGGTTGGGGGGGTAGTGATTGCTGTGGCGGCAGCGGCGGCGGGGGGGGGGGGGGGGGGGGAGATACACCTTCCGAGGGGAAGGGCCCGTCCGGCCCGTCCGACCCTCCCCAGACCGTCCAGGTCTCTCGCGGGCTCTTCCCCACCCCGTCCCTCAGTTTCTCTTCTTCCCATTAGCCGGCTCTCCCCGTTTAAGTGTCGGGTCTCCCTCCGAGACTCAGTCGGAACCTATCCGAGCTAGGAAGGCCACCCTACGTCTTATTCGGCCACTTCCCCCGTGACAGCCTGGATAAGTCACTTCTCTCCCTAGGCCTCAGTTTCCTCGTCTGTAAAATAAGGGGGACGGACGAGATGGCCTCTGACAGCCCTGACGGCTCTAGGATCCTATGAGTCCTTTATTTTACAGGCGAGGAAACTGAGCCTGAGAGAGGGGCTGTTGGTTCCCCACTCTCTGCCTCTCCTTGCCTCTCTTCCCCTCTCTTTACCTCCATCCCCCTTTTTGGGTTTCTCCATATGTCTGGCTCTGGCTCTAGGTCCTTCCTCGGAAGAATACTATTCTCCCTGCCTTACTTTGCCACTTTTCCCCCAAACTCCGAATCCCCTTCCCAGACTCCTCCGGGCCCCTACCTTGAGGCTGGGCTGCAGCCAGCAACAGGAGACACAGGGTCAGCGTCCTCATGTCCAGTAAACCTTCTCTCATCTGCGTCTCTACCCGGGCTCAACCCGGGATGCTTTGTTTCCACCCCTTGGGGGAGGTTTCAAAATAGGAACCTCCCTTGGGGCTGGCTCCTCCCTGAGGCCCCAGGAGCTCCCCCTCCCCACCTCAGGCTGATTCCTTAGCTCTGATCTGTCTTTTCCCCGTATCTTCATCCTCTGCGTTCCTGGGTCGCTCTTTCCACGTCTGTCTCTTCCTGTGCCCATCCCTTCTCTTTCCATCTCTCTCAGATCATCTCCACTTGTCTGGCTACATCTCTCAGTGTCTCTGTCTCCATCTATTAGCCTGTCTCTGTCTCTCCCTCTGTTCATCCTTCTCTTGTAGGAATCTTTCCCTATATTTCTTTGACTGGATCTCAATCCTTTCACACCTGTCTTGTTTTTGCCTGTTTCCATGTGTCTGTTTTCCAGTCATTTTCTGCATCTCTCCTCTCATTTCTCTCTCCCCCCCCCCCATCTCCTTTTCTCTCCCTTTTCCTCTCTCTCCCACATCTCCTTTTCTCTCCTTTCTCTCTCCCTATCTCCCTTTCTCTCTCTCCCTATCTTCCTATCTCATTTTCTCTCTCTCTCCCATCTCTCTCTCCTTTCTCCCTATCTCCCTTTTCTCTCTCTCTTTCTTCCTGTCTCCCTTTCTCTCTCTCCCTATCTTCCTATCTCCTTTTCTCTCTCTCTCCCATCTTTCTCTCCTTTCTCCCTATCTTCCTATCTCTCTCTCTCTCTCTCTCTCTCTCTCTCTCTCTCTCTCTCTCTCTCTCTCTCAAAACCCCTTAGCTTCTGTCTTAGATCCAAGTATTGGTTCCAAGGCAGAAGAGTGGGTTAGGAAATGGCGGTTAAGTGACTTGTTCAGGGTCACACAGATGAGAAGTGTTTGAGGTCAAATTCAAACCCATGTTCTCCCAACTCCAGACCTGGGTTCCCCAGCCACTGAACCACCTAGCTGCCCCTTTCCATATCTCTTAGCCTTTCTCCATGTGCCTTGCTATTTCTTAGTCTGTTTTTCCCTTTTTTGGTAGGCAGCTAGGTAGTGTAGTGGATAGGGTGCTGGGCCTGGAATCAGGAAGACACGGGTTCAAATCTAGCCTCAGACACTTAGCTATGTGATCTTGGGCAAGTCACTTAACCTGTTTGCCTTAGTTTCACTATCTATAAAATGAAGATACAAAAGCGCCTACTAATCAAGAATTGAGATATTTGTAAAATGCTTAACACAATGTGTACAGTCATTTTTAATCTATGCCTGGCTCTTTATGACTCCGTTTGGGGTATTCTTGGCAAAGATCCATCCTGGAGTAGTTTGCCATTTCCTTTTTCAGTTCATTTTATAGATGAGGAAACTGAGGCAAACAGGGTTAAGTGACTTGCCCAGGGTCACACAGCTAGTATCTGGCATGTCACAGGTGCACATGCTGTTCTTCTTCCCTTCCGTGTCTCTGTATCTGTTTGCCCTCATTTGTCTCTGTCCCTCCATAGCTCTGTTTTTTTCAATCTGTTGTTTTTTGCCTCTGTGTCTCCCCAACTGTTCCTGAGTTTCCTCCTCTCCATGGCTTTGTCTCTCCCTGGGCCCCTCCATCTGTGTCCACCTGTATGTGTCTCATCCTCTGAGTCAGGAACAGCAGGATGGAGGGCCCCCATCAGCCTTTTGGAAGGCCCCAGGTGCCCATCCTGGATGGTGACTGCCTGACTCACCCTGGGCTGGGCCAGCTCCACCCCAGCCATTCACAGGACTCAGATTCCTTGCCCTAAGGATCTTGGAGCTGACGGAGGCAGCTCTGGAGGAAGAGAGAACCATATAGGGAAAGGCAGGGGAACTGTGAGAGGGAGATACATCCCAGAGCTGGATCTGGGGCCAGAGGACTAGTTCAAATCCTGATCCTTGTGTGACTTGAGGGCAATGGCTTCAGCTTCTTGGAGTTCCTTTCCTTTATCTGAGAAGGAAGGGATTGGATTAAGTCATGTCTAAGATTCCTCCCAGCTCTGGATTGAGAGCCAGACTAGAGACCCAACTAAAATAACTCAACAATAACATCAAATTACTGATATTGGGAGGTCCTGGGTTCAAGTCTGACCCCAGACACATCCTGTGTGACCCTGGGCAAGTCACTTGACCTCTTCTGCCTTGGAACTGATACCCAGTATTGATTCTAGGAAGGTAAGGGTTCAAAAAAACTTTCTTCTAGCCTTAAGTTTATGCTGTTGGTTGACTGACCCATCAACTGACTATGAAACAAACACAGAGAGAGGCACAGAGCCTGAGGAAAAGATGAAGAGAAAGACCCATGTATGTGCAGTTAGCCTGACATCCAAGGTGTGGGTACAGGACCACCTGGTCAGTGGCCTTGGCTGCTGAGACTCTATCTCTATGGCGATGGCTCTCGGGTAGGGTGTGGTCCTCAGGGCTGAGTCAGGCCTCTGGCTCTCAGAGTTTCCCCCCAGGAAGTGACCTCAGCCTTGGCTATTCCAGGCCAGGGTTGTGTCACCCAGACCCTGGCCTCAGTGTGCAAACCTCTCCTCCTCTATCTACACCTTTGTCCCACTCCCATTGTCCTTCCACACCGAGGCTGAGCAGGAAACACAGAGGATGAACAGGCCACAGGAACCCGCTGCCTGGGAACCATCTGGGATAGGATTTGAACCCAAGTCCTCTGTCTCTTTGGACCAATGTTCTTTCCCCTTTCTCTTCCACCTTGACTTGTAGCTCTCCTTCTTACCATGTCCAATCAGTTGTAAAGACTATGGATTGCTATCTCTTTTAATTACCTGGCTCACATTTGGCCTCTTATCTTCATTCACTTGCCAGAAATACAATCACAAGCCAGTCCGATTGTAATTAGCCTCCTAATTAATTGGATCCTTTATTCCAGCCTTTCCTCTCCTTCACTGGGATATAGAAGTCATCTAAAGTAAAGACTGGACTATCTTTACCACCCTACTTCTCAAAACCCTTCTGTGGTTCTGTTTCACCACTAATAAAAATGCCATCTTCTCGGCCTGGCATTGAGGGCTCTCAGCAATCTGGATTTAACCTACTTGGCCTCATTTATGTATTATTTAAGCACTGGACATTTTTTAACTCAGAAGTTTATCTGCTCCAGATACAGACCATCTTTCCTTCCTAGGATGCTGTCCCTTCCCATCTTTGCCACTCATACTAATTACCTTCTTATTTGTCTTGGGTGCCACCTCCTCTGTGAAGCTCTCCCTGATAACACTAGTTAAGTGTTCTCTCATTTCCCAAATAGAATGTAAGCTGCTTGGGGGCAAGGCCCAGTTTGTTTTTGGCTTTATATCTTCAGCTCCTTGCAACGTGCTTGGCTCATAAGTTTGCTGACTGGAATTGAATTGGGTCCAACTCCTTGGAGTTCTCTTCCCTTAGAGTTTTCTTGAGGATGGATGCCCTTTGAGCCACTCAGAGGAGAGGATTAGTGACCTACATCTGCTTGCCTTCTTCCTCTCATTGAAGTCCCCCCTCATAATACCATTCTTCCTGCCATCTCCTATTAACCTGAAACTGTTACCTGGGAAGGAGGCGGGAAGGAGGCTGTATGGAGGACATAGGATTGGCCGGGGATAGTGATGGCAAACCTTTTAGGGACCGAGTACCCAAACTGCAACCCTCCCAAGCATGTGAGCTGCCCCGCTTAGCCCAGACAGGGGAGGGAGGAAGCGCTCTCTTGGGCTGCTGGGCAGAGGGGAGAGTGATGTAAGGCACCGGCAGGGACCCAGGGCACCAAGAGCTGGGAGTCTATGCTAGGCTCTCTCCCAGGCTTGCTATGTGATCTTGGAAGGGTTCCTCCCTGGGCCTTGGTTAAATGGTGGGTGAATGGATGGGTGTTGGCCTGGATGGTGTCCAGGGAACCTTCCAGCTTTAGGTCCAGGTTGGAAGTCATGGAAGGTCCAAGTGGGTAAAGGAATTAGTCATAGGCTGGTAACTCCAAAAGAGACCTTCGAGATATTCGAGTTCAACCCTATTCTCAATGATCCTTTTTTTTTTTTTTTAACTATTTCCTGCCCATCTCATGTGGTTTCATTCACAGCGAGGGTCCTCACTGAAGCCGAAGGACCAAGTGAGTGGGATCCAGGGATCCATGCCCCGGGCCGTCCTGGGGTCACGAGATCCCCAATCTCAGAGAACAAAGTCGTTGGGGGCCTAGAATTCGGGGCCCTGGATAAGAGACAAGGCAAGGGGTAGAGTGGCCCCGATTTTCATCTGCCCCCTTCAGGGAACACTGAGGCTCAGAGAAGGGGTCACACAGTGAATGGCCTTAGAAATCAGCCAAGTCTCCTTACCTCCCCTCAGGGTCCTGGTTCCGTTGGAGGCCTGGCAAGATTGGGCTGGGCTAGCCGGGGGCCCATTGGAAGTCCCAAGTGTGGAGGAGGTTTGTCCAGAGCCAGCTAAGGGCCCCCACCTTCTCTCTCTCCTCTCCCTCTAGCCTTGGGGTGTTTGCTCTAGCCAGACACACCCTGTGGGGAGAACCAGGGCCTCGGTCATACACAGGCCTGGCCCCAAGTTTCTTCGGGTGCCCAGATGTATCCCCTCATCCCTCCCATTTCACAGAAGGGCAAAGGGAGGTGCACAGAAGCAGGTCACGCCAGGACGGCTTGGTAGAGCTGGGAGTATCCCCATTCCTCTCTACACCCCCCAACCTCCTAGTGCTGAAGAGAAGCTGGCCTCCAGCCCAGGGAGCAGGAGCTTCCCACCCAGGTCCCTCTCGGGGCCCTTCCGCTCCCCTTCAGGTGGGAATCCAGGATGCCTGGAGATGGCAACCCCCAGCTTTGCTCGGGGCCTCCTCCCTCCCTGCCACTCTCACCAGAAACCTGTTTTTAAAGACCTTCTAAGGAAACATGGCCCTGATTAGCTTTGCTGTCTATACCCCAAAGGCCTGACTAATCAAAGAACACGGAAGTAGCAGCTAGGACGGGCCCCTGAGGTCACCTCGTCTGTCCAACCCTTGAATTTGTGTTTCAACCCTCACTTTCTGTCTTAGAATCAATACGAAGTCTCAAGGCAGACGAAGGGTAAAGGCTGGGCAGTTGGAGTCCAGTGACTTGCCCAAGGTCACACAACTAGAAAGTATGGGAGGCCGGATTTGAGCCCAACCACCTCCTATCTCTAGGCCTGGCACTATCCACTGAACCACCGAGCTGCCCCCTTCAGGTTTTTATTTATTTTATTTTATTTTATTTTTTAACCCTTAACTTCTGTGTATTGGCTCCTGGGTGGAAGAGTGGTAAGGGTGGGCCATGGGGGTCAAGTGACTTGCCCAGGGTCACCCAGCTGGGAAGTGTCTGAGGCTGGATTTGAGCCCAGGACCTCCCGCCTCTAGGCCTGGCTCTGTCCACTGAGCCACCGAGCTGCCCCCTTCAGGTTTTTAGATACAGAAAGTAAAATGTTTAGAGTCTGTTGAGACCCAGTTAAGAAAACGTTAAAGAAACCAGTCCGCCGCCTCCAGGGTGGGAGCCGCTGATGGGTCCCAGTTTCATGAATGAGGAGCCTTTCCTAGGAGGAGACGAGTCCGAGCTAGAAAGCTCTCGGAGCCCGCCTCGTGGGAGCCACTTTAGACTGTGCAGTTTTCGTCTTTAAACTCGTTTCTTCAGTGATGGCTTCCTGTTCTTTAACGCGCCCAGCCCCTTCCGCCACGGAGGGGGAAAAGAAAACCCCAACGTCGCCTCTGCGATCATCCCCTTTATTCCAGAGACAGAAACTAGGCGGCCCAGAAGTTAGTGGATAGACCATGGAGCTTAGAGGCAGGAAGATCCGAGTTCAAATGCTGCCTCAGAGACCCCACATTTTCTACCTCTATGGAAAGGGAAGGCCCGGAGAGCAAAGAAAGGACTTGCCCAAAGGCCCCACGGGGGGTCGAAGCTGCCCTCCAAAGCGGGCTCGCTCGGCCCTGTCTCGGGCTGGGCTCTTGGGTTGGACGGAGAAGGGCCGTTGCAGGCATAGCTTGGCAGCTAAGGGGTTAGCTGGCCAGGGTGGGGGCCGTTTTTATCTCTCCTGGCTGTTTGCTCTCCCGTCCTGCCCAGCCCTGGCACCTGGATAAAAGGACTCGGCGCCCTCTGCCCCGACTTTCCTCCCTGGACCTCCCGTCCTTGGCCATAATGATCCTCTTGGTTCTGGGGTGCCTGTTCGTTCTAGCTGCCCCTGGGGGTGAGTAGACGGGTTCCCCTCTGTAGTTGCCCTCGGTGGGGAGATGCCTACCTCCCCTTTCGTGTCGGGGTCCTCCCTGGCCTTGTGAGGGGATGTGGGGGCACGTCTGTGCTCCTCCCTGTGACTCAGTTTCTTTGAGGAGCCTAGATGTGGTGATCTCCAAAGGGACAGCCTGTGAGTCTGAGTGAGCACTCGGGGTCTCAATTTCCTCCACAGAAGGAGGGGGTGCATTCCCCTGTTCCCCTCCCATGATGCCCCTCTCTCAGACATCCCTAAGCCCCTGGTTCTATTCTCAGCCATTCTTTCTCTCTCCCACCAGCCCTTCCCATTCCCATTTTACCTGCTTCCTTGAGCCACAGTGAGAGCCCCGAGTTCAAATCAAGACTTGGGTTCTGACCTTAGCTTGGCAGCTTTGTGACCTTGGGTCCGTGGCTTCAAGGTTCTGGGCTGTAGCTCCTTCTCTGTAAACTGAGGCTGATGCCCGAGGTGACCTTCACGGCCTCTTCCAGCTTCGAATCCTCTTCTCTTGGTGTATGTCTCTGGGAAAGCCATTCCTTCTTTGAGCCTGATTCCTCCTTTACAAAATGGGGGGGGGATCATTAGCTTAGATGAGGGGGGGTCCTTTACCTTTTGGTGTCATGGACTCCTGGGGCCCTCTGAGTTAGTCTGGAACCCTCATCTCTTCTCAGAATCATCTTTTTAAATAATGGAAGGAAATGCAAAGGGTTCAGTTAGTGATCCATGTTCACAAGCCCTGGGGTAAGAATGCCTAGACTCCGGGCAAGGCAGGCCCAGTGGACTGAGCCAGGCCCAGAGTCAGGAGGTCCTGGGTTCAAATCTGTAGCTGGATGACCCTGGGCAAGTCACTTCACCCCTAAGACAAAAGGGAGGGAGTTAAAAAGAAGAGACTAGACTAGATGCTCTCTCTAAAGGTTTTACCAGCTCTGAATTCTCTGATCTCGGCATGGATGTTCCTGCATCAAGCTGGGTAATCCCCACCCCCAGTCTGGGTCAGTTTTTGTTCCCCCAGATAACCGGGGATTAGACCAGCTCTCTTCCATCATCCCAAACTCCCATAATTCTCTTCTTGGCAGCTTCAGAATCCAATTCGACATGTGTGTTCTGCTCCGCCTTGGGAACCTGCCAGCAGAGAACGTGCCCTTCTGACCGAGACTTCTGCCTCCTCAACCATACCAGTGCGGGCCAAGCCCTAGGGAGAGAAGGGAGGGGAGGAGGCGGGGAGGGTCCTGGAAGAGGAAGGTGGGGGTTTCCTTGAGGGTGGAGAGGTAGGGGAGCTGGGGGAGGGGTGGGAAGTTGGGAGGGACCCCCCCCCCCGCCCATCGCCTCCCACTCATACTGTCCCCCTCCTCCCCAGGCAATGAGTTCTTGAACAATTCCTGCAAGACTAAGGAGTCATGCAATGAGTACCTTCATACCTTGAACAGCAAAGGGGCAAATAGCAGCATCTCGTGTTGTCAAGGAAACTGCACAGGTATGGGGAGCTTGGAGGGGCTGGAGGGCCCCTGGAGGAGGAGCCTGGCCAGGGTGGGGGATGGAATCGAAGCTCTAGAGGGAGCCCCCTCCTAAGCCCTGCTTCTCTCTGCAGCCCCCATCTCTAAGAACACCACCTGTTACTCCTGTTCAGACTCTAAGACTTGTGAATCCTTCTCCTGCCCTGCTGGGAAGGACACATGCCTCAGCATTATGGAGGTCCTAGGTGAGTGCATGAAGCTGCTCCTTTTGGGGCACAAGTTAAGCTCATGGGGGCCTAGAGTTAAGCTCACGGGGGCCTAAAATTAAGCTCATGGGGGCCTAGAGTTAAGCTCATGGGGGCCTAGAGTTAAGCTCATGCTGGCTCTTGGCAGCATTCTGGTGCTGCTACTGGGCAGCTGAAGCCAGGATATGGATGAGAACAAAAACTCAGTTTGGGGCTCCCCCTGAGCAAGTCTCACACCTGCTGCTGCTTCCTGTCCTTCCACCCACCTAGTGCAACCCAACTCAGGGCCATCCTTAAAGACCTGGAGAGACAGAGATAGAGGCAGAGACTGAGAGAGAAAAGGAGAGACAGGGAGACACCTACCTTCCAAGACAAAGAGAAAGAACCAGACAAACAGAAACAAAGCACGCAGAGGGACAGAAAGATTGACGTAGATGGAGCCACAAGTCTGGAGTTCAAATTCGAATTCTGTTTCGTTCCTCTTAGTTCTGGGGTGACCTTGGGTCTGGCCCTGAAGTTTTCTGGGCCTGTTCTCTTATCTCCCTCCTGGAGAACATGTGAGCCTGGGGCTGAGGCAGCAGGGAACTGACCTAGCTTTATATTCCCTGCTGCCTTTATATACACACTAGCTTGGTGACCTTGAAGAAGGGACTTTTCCTCTTCCGGGCTTAAATTCTTCATCTGTAAAATGGGAAGTTTGGGTTAGAGGCTTTCTAAGACCCTTTCTTGCTTGAAGTCTTACAATCCTAGAAACATGGTGGTGTGTAGACACGAACAATATAGGCAGATACCTAAAAGGGAAGAGAGAGAGCCAGAGCGGGGAGAGGGAAATTGAGAGATAGAAACAGAAGGAGAGAGAGACAGAGAGACAGGGACAAGAATGATGGAGAAGAGACCAACAAACAGAGGGGAGGGAGAGACAGAAAGACACAGAAGCAGAGAGACACAGAGAGATACACACAGAGAGAGGAGAGACAGAGAGGGGAGAGAGAGAGACAGAGACAGAGACAGAGATAGGAATGATGGAGAAGAGACCAACAAACAGGGGAGGGAGAGACAGAGAGAGACAGAGGCAGAGAGACACAGAGAGATAGATAGATAGATAGATAGAGAGAGAGAGAGAGAGAGAGAGAGAGAGAGAGAGAATGGAAGAGAGGGAAGAGGAGACAGAGAGAAAATGGGGGCTGGGGAGAAGGAAAGAGAAGGAGAAGCAGAGTGGGAGAAAGGACCCCGAGATCCAGGTGCACAAGAATTCCTCAGCAGCACCCTTTTAAGGCAAAGACCTGCCTTTGCACCCACTGGGTGCTGCTCCCGGTTCCTGTCGTGGGGGAGAAGATGAGCCAAGACACCGCCAAGGCCACAGGCCGTGAGGGCTGGGAGACAAGAGCGCCTGCTGGGTGTCCTCTTCTTGGCCCTGGTGGTCCTGAGCTCTGTCCTCTTGGCCCGTGTCCCCTCCAAGGTGACCTTTGGGGGAAGGCCGGGACTGTCTCCAAAAGCAGCGGCACGTGCGTGGCCCCGGAGGACTGCAAGCCTGGAGTGTACACTCTGACCTACAGACCTCAGTGGAGCATCTGGGCCTCCGTGAGCTGCTGCAGCGGCGGTCACTGCGGCGAGCCCCCCAGCACAGGTATCCGTCACCACAGAGGGGAGGGGGCCGCTGAGCCGGCGGACATCCTCCTCCGGTGGGAAAGCAGAAGTGGGGAGTGTGTGTGGAGGGCGACGGGGCTCTAGACAGGCCTCTGGGCCCCGGCTGACCATCCCGCTTCCTCTTCCCGGGACTCCCCAGTGACCCCACCAAAGCCGAAACCTAGCGCCGTGCTGTGCCCCGTCTGCTCCGGGGATGGAGGGGCCTGTCAGCCGGGCTTATACCTGCGCTGCCTTCAAGGGGAGACCTGCGTCAACATGACCGTGGTTCAAGTGGGAGGTAATGGGGGTGGGAGGAAGGGGGAAGAGGGGAGAGGCGACCCCCCAGCAGACGGGCTGGGACCGGGTTTTAGGAAGCGGGAGCCTTGCCCGTTGTCTGCTGGCTCATCCTCGGTGAGAGCTTTGGGCAGGTCTCGCCCCTCTCGGGGGCCTCGTCCCGCCATCTTTGAAAGGAAGGGATCGGGCTTCAAGATGTCCAGGGTCCCGTCCAGCTCTGGTTGGGCTCTGGGTTCGAAGGCTGCTTCTGGGAGGAGGAAGGGTGGCTCCCGAGACTCGGAGACTTCCCCGGATCCATCCTTTCCCCAGGAGGCCCAAACGTCACCGTGCAAGGATGCGGCTCGAAGAACCTGTGCCAAATGCCGGAGAACCAGGTCGTGGGTCTGGGCTACAGGCTTGTTGGGAAGCCAGACTGCGGTTCCTCTCATCGGGCCGTGATGGGCTTCGAGTGCGAGCGCCGCAACGCAGCCACTCGGTCCGTCCATCGTGCCCTCCTCCCAGCCCTGTTGGGCGTGTGGACGGCCGCTTGGCTTGCCTGAGCCCATTCCTTGCTCGCCTGCCCTGCTTTAGGCCAGAAGAGCCTCTCTTCTGCCTGACGCCCGGAACTCTCCTCCAGGGAGCCCCCCGGGCCCCGCAGCCAGCCCGGAAGACCCTCTCTACCCTCAGAACCCCAGAAGTCCCCCCACAAGGGTCAGCCACAAATTATACAGCAGCTCATTTCCCGACACGTTCAATGTCTTTCTTGAACTCTCCCCCTCCTCACCTTGTCGTCCCCGCAACAGCCAAGCTGGGTTCTCAGCTCCCCGGGGACCCCCTCAGTCTCCGAGGAGGAGGACTCCCCTTTGCACCCCCCTCGCCCCTTGATGTGTCCTGGAGAGGCAGAGGTTGGGGATCACTGGAGGCCGGAGCTACCAGGCCGCCGAAGGCCAGGCTGGAGAAGCGGAATCCATGGAAGCTTCCAGGCCGACAGAGCCCACCACGGGGCGGCCTAGGGAGACCCCGGAGTCTTCTCCTCCCCCAAAGAGCTGCCAAGCGCAGCCTCCGTCCCATTCCAGGAAGTTGTCCCCAGACAACTCTGAGCTCCTCGGACACCCCACACGCTGGATACAGACACAGAATGGCGATGGCAGCAAGGCTTTGAGTCCGGGTTCAAATCCTAGGCTGTTTGGTTCCCCCCATCCTACTTCCTAGCGCGGTGACCTTCGGCAAGTCACTCACCCACTCTAGGGTTCAGTTTCCTTATCCGCCAAATGAGCGTGTCCAGCTCAGTGACCTCGAAGGCCTTACCAGTTCTACACCTCTGGTCCTGGTCCAACCCCTTCCACGTAACAGTGGGGGAAACTGAGGGTCAGGGATGTGGCCCAAAGAGCACACAGGCTGATATTGTTTGGGAAAAAAACAACATTTCTTTTTAAACCCTTACCTTCTGGCTTGGAATCTATACTAGGTATTAGTTCCCAGGCTGAGGAGTGGGAAGGGCTAGGCAATGAGGGTGAAGTGACTTGCCCAGGGTCACACGGCTGGGAAGTGTCTGAGGTTACATTTGAACCCAGGGCCTTGCCTCTCCAGACCTGATTCTCTATCCATCTAGCTACCCCCAGGTTGATATTGTTTGAAGAGGCAGAAGGAGAAAAAAGGGAAGAGGGAGAGATAGAAAGAGAAAGGAGAGAGAGAGGAGGAGTGAGAGAGGGAGAAGAGAGGGGGGAGAGAAAGTGAGGGAGAGAGAGAAAGAGAAGAGGAGGGAGAGAGAGGAAGAGGAGAAGAGGAGGAGAGAAAGAAGGAGGGAGAAAGAGAGAAGAAAGAGGGGGAAAGATGGGGAGACGGAGACAGAGGGAGAGAGAGAAAGAGGAGGGAGAGAGAGAAAGAGGAGGGAGAAAGAAGAGGGGGGAAAGGGGAGA
>NC_058132.1:16949492-16967041 GCF_016433145.1 Gracilinanus agilis | reverse complement strand
AGAGGAGGAGGAGGGAAAGAGAGAGAGAGAAGAGAGAGGAGAGGACGGGGGGCAGAGAGAGAGATAGAGAGAGAGAGAGAGAAGTGAGGAGAGAGAGAGAGGAAGGAGAGAGAGAGGGGAGACAGATATTTATGTATGTGACTGACATCCCTCTGCCAGGCCATGGGTTCCTCTAGAATGTGAACACCCTAAGCACAGAGAGGCCATGACTTATTTACCTCAGTTTCCCGTATGGGACCCTGAGCTCAGTGGGAGCTCAGTAAATGTTTGCTGAAGGAACCGGGGGCCAATAACTGGATCAGCGAGGGGGGGAGGCATCTCTTCCTTCCCCTCCCCCCCTCAGGCTTCACTCATGAGGTCACCCTAGTGGGCATTGTTGGCCCGGACCACCGCTGGTGTTACCCGGCCGGGCGGAGCCAGCCAATCAGCCGCTAGCCCCTGTTATAATGGCCCCTAGCAACGGGGTCTGAGCCCAGGCAAACGGGGAGAGACCCCGTGGGCGGGGAGAGTCTGAGGGGTGTGGGAAATTCCTCTGTGAATGTGAGTTGATTTGGGGGTGACGGTACCCAATGTGGGTGAGATCGGGGCAACCCAGAGGGAAGAAGGGAAGAGAGGCCCCGGGGACCCAGAATCTAGGTCTAATTCCCCTGGCTGCCCTTCGGACCTCTGTGGTCTTCAGCTGGGCCCCCCAGAACCAGCCCCAGGGTGGAGGGGGAGGGGGGAGCCCAGGGTTGAGGTAGGAGGGGCTAGACCCCAATTCTCCAAGGCATCCAGTGGACCCCGGAACCTTGAAAGGAGAGGAGGGGGCCGCTCGGGGCAAGAGGAAGGAGCCCGATTCTCTGGCTCGCCATGATGGATCCCCAGGGCCTGCCACCTGGTTCCCCAAGATAAGAGAGCTTGGTCGGGGTTGGGGGCAAAGGTGACCTGGCCCCTCTCGGCCCTGTGCCAGGTGTCTCAGATACCCCAGACCCTCCAGGGAAGGGAGGGGAGGAGCACTCCGGAGGCCGGGCCGGGGCTGAGTGGATTTCCCCCAGTCTCTTCTACAGATGCCAGCTGCTGCTCAAATACCCCAGAGCCTCCCCAAAGAGGAGGAGGAACCCCAGTGTGGGAGGCCTTAAGCCCGATGCCCTCTTTTCTCCTCTGGGCTTGTAGCCAGATATCCTAGACCTTCCATGGAGAAGGAGGCCATGGAGAAGGGAGGCTTTGGGTGTGGGAAGAAGGGGCTCCTCTAAGGTGGCCACCCGAATCCCCCAGAGCTCTGCATGGAAGGCTAGACCCCAGGTGTGGGCACTCAGGGCAGCTGGTCTCATGGGCACTGTGGACTGGTAGTCCAACATTCGGAACTTGTCGTGGGGAAGCGGGGGCCGGGCAGGGGTGGGGAGTGCCGGGCCCGATCCCCCAGTCTCAGCCCCCCGCCTAGGGAGGAAAGGATCTCGGGTGGGGGGGTGGGCAGGGATGGTGTGATTCTACTGACTGCCCTATGGACGCTGTAGTTTGCTGCTTGGACATCTTGGACCTTCCATGGAACAGAAGAAGGGAAGAGAGATCCTGGGTGTTGGGAAGGTGGGGTTGGGGTTCTATTCCTTACTTTCCATGTAGATGATAATCATACTTGCAAAAGCCAAAGCACCATCCAGGGGGCTGAGGGGAGGAAGGCTCGAGTGTGTCTGTTGGGGGTGGGCGGGGGAGGAACCCCAGCTTCCCCGTAGACTCTCCCAGGGTCTGCCACTCGTGGACCCTATGCGAAGGAGGGAGAGACGAGTCAGCTTTCTCCAGTCCTCCCCCTTCTGCTGTTTATCTGAGGCGCCCCCCATCCCTCCCCCTCGCTGGGACCCCAGGATAGGACAGAATGAGAGGGGACCCAGAAAGAGAGCAAGAGTTTGGGATGGGGCGACCCAATGGGTAGAGAACCGGCCCTCCTCTTGGTGGCAACAGAGGACGCCACTGGGAACCAGGACCGTAGCTTCAGAGACCCCTGGGACCAGAAGAGACCTCAATGGTGGTCCTCTAGTGCGACCCCAGAATTTTACAGAGGAAGTCACTGAGGCCTAGAGACAGGAAGCGAGACCTGACTCGCCCGGGTTGTCCGAAGCCTGGATCGGGGCTCCATGCCTTCCACCAAGGCCACGGCCGGGGGGGCCACGTTGGCTCAAGACAAACAAAGGTCCCCTGTGAGATGTGAGAGGCTGTATGGGGGAGAGGAAGTGGCGGACCAAATCCATCCTGACGGTCCTTCTTCCATTCCGAAACTCTGCTGCTTCTAGGCCACCCCTGGGCGAGCGAGTCACTCGCCGGCTCTGGGCCTTGGTTTGCCAACGAGTGAAATATGGGGGTGACTCCTTGAATGAGATCAGAATGTGCAGATGTAAGGAGCGATCCCCCCGCTGTGTTAATAAGAGATAGACTGAGGCGTGGGGATGGGCTGCAGAGAAGGCAAAATGGAGGAGGCAGCCGGGAGGCAGACAGCGTCAGAGCTGCAAGATCTTTAAGGACGAGAGTCCAATCTCATTTGACAAATGGGGAAACCGAGGCCCGGAGAGGTGCAGGATCCTTGCCCAAAGGGTTGGGTGGCACGTGAGTCAGGGACCCCCGAATCCACAAGAGCTCTTGACTCCCGCTCTGGGGCTTCTGAGGCACCATCTTCCATAGCCTAGAGCAGCGGTTCCCCAACTTTTTTGGCCTCCCGCCCCCTTTTCCAGAAAAAAATATTCCTCAGCCCCCTGGAAATTAAATTAAAAAAAAATTTAATAGCAACGAATAGGAAAGATAAACGCCCCCGTGGCCATCGCCGCCCCCCTGGATGGCTGCAGCGCCCACTTGGGGAACCACTGGCCTAGAGGAACGGGGTGGCGGGAGGAGCTTGCTGGGGCCTTCCCCACTAACCGTCTCGTGCCTCTGTCTCTCTGTCTGCTCCCCGTCCCCTCTCTCTGTCTCTGGCTTGGTCTTAGGGCCTAGGAGGTGTGAGCGGCCGGCCCCCTACCCCAAGGAGCACACGCATCGAGACTCCCCCACTCCCCCCCACTCTCCCCAGGGGCGCAATGGCGTCCAAGTCACATGCCCCACCGTCCGAGGAGGAGAGCACCATCCTCATGGCTAAAGAAGAGCTCGAGGCTCTTCGGGCAGCCTTCGAGCTGGGGGATATCCCCAAGGCTGCCTCCCGCCTCCGGGAGCTGCTGGGCAACGCAGAGAGTAGCCGCCTCGAGGTGGGAGTGACCGGCGAGTCCGGGGCCGGAAAGTCTTCTCTGATCAACGCCCTTCGAGGGATCGGGGCAGAGGACCCCGGTGCGGCCCGGACGGGCGTCATCGAGACCACGACCCAGCCCACCCCGTACCCCCACCCGCAGCTGCCGGAGCTCATGCTGTGGGACCTGCCCGGGGCCGGCTCTCCCGGCTGTCCAGCCGACAAGTACCTGAAGCAAGTAGACTTTGCTCGTTACAATTTCTTCCTCCTGGTCTCACCCCGTCGCTGTGGGGCCGTGGAGACCCGACTGGCGAGCGAGATCCTCCGTCAGGGCAAGAAATTCTACTTTATCCGCACCAAAGTGGACGAGGACCTGGCGGCGTCTCGCACCCAGCGCCCATCGGGTTACAGCGAGAACGCCGTCCTCCAGGAGATCCGGGACCACTGCGCGGAGCGCCTCCGGGCCGCCGGCGTCCAGGACCCCCGGATCTTCCTCGTGTCCAATCTCTCGCCGGCCCGCTACGACTTCCCGCTGCTGGTGGCCACGTGGGAGCGGGAGCTCCCGGCCCATCGCCGCCACGCCGGCCTCCTGTCCCTGCCAGACATCTCGCTGCAGGCCCTGCAGAAGAAGAAAGACGCCCTCCAAGAGCAGGTGCTGAAGACGGCCTTGGTGTCCGGGGTCATCCAGGCCTTACCCGTGCCGGGCTTGGCAGCCGCCTACGACGACGCCCTCCTGATCCGCTCCCTGCGGGGCTACCACCGCAGCTTCGGCCTGGACGACGACTCCCTGGCCAGGCTGGCCGAGCAGGTGGGCAAGCAGGCCGGCGACCTGCGCTCCGTGATCCGCTCGCCCCTGGCCACCGAGGTCTCGCCAGAGGCGGTGCTGCGTATGTACGCTCAGTCATCGGACGGGGCCATGCGTGTGGCCCGGGCCTTCGAGAAGGGCATCCCCGTGTTCGGGACACTCGTGGCCGGCGGCATCTCCTTCGGGACCGTCTACACCATGCTCCAGGGCTGCCTGAACGAGATGGCCGAGGACGCCCAGCGTGTCCGCATCAAGGCCCTGGAAGAGGAGGTGGCCGCCCCCGACGCCCGCCTCGACGTCGCTTCTAGCGGGCCTGGGTTGGAGAAGAGGGGGGCAGGCGAGGGCGGCGGGGAGGACGCTCCACTCTCAGCCCGCCGGAAGCTTGGACTGCTGCTCAAGTACATTCTGGAGAGCTGGAAGAAACGGGACGTGGTCGAAGAGAAATAAAGACGCCCACTTCTCCCCCAAAGAAAGAAAACCCCCCCTCCTGAGCACTCCATCCCAACATCCCCCATTCCAATTCCCATACCCCCGTCCCCGATCCCTACCAAAAAAAAAGTCCATGTGAAGAAACCAACGGGTTGGGAGACTCGCACTGCTTCTAGACCGGCCTGCCGGGGGCGAGGGCTGGGGGCGGGGGGCCGGCTCCCCCTTCTTCAGCCCACAGGCGTGTCGTCCTCGGGGAAGGGGGCGCCGGGCACAGAGGCTTCCTGGTGGGGTGCTGCAAGCATCCACGAGAGGGGAGAAGAGACTAGGACGAGGGAGCCGTGTAGACAGTGTCCGTCCCCCGCCCATCTCCTCTTCCCATTTTGGACCCTAAAGGGTCCTTCGATGGCAGTCCCCTGGCTCCACGCCAGGACTCTGCCCCCCTTACCCGAAGATGCCCCCACCCCCACCCCTAGGAGCCAACCAATCAGCATCCAGATCTCATTACAATGGGCCCTAGCAACAGTCTGGCCCGGCAGCCAACAGAGGAGGCAGAGGGGCCAGGGCCAAAGGAAAGCCCTGCTAAATGTGAGTTAGCCTGGCGGGTGGGGAGGCAGGGCCGCCCCATCTCGTGGAAGATAAGGGGACGTGAGCTTCTGCCCCTAAAAATGCCAACGAAACCACCCGAACCGACTCACCTTCCATTCTCCCAAAGGACATCTCTGGGAGGGGAAAAGATGTTTGGGGGGGGGGAAGGGAGTGTAGAAGATGAGTTTCAGCCCCTAAAAATGGCTCCTAAACCCAACTCATCCCTACCTGCTTTCATGTTCTGTCTTCCCAAAGGCCACTCTGTTGGAGAAGGGAAGGTTTTTTGGGGAAGTGGATGAGATGAGATTCAGCCTCTAAAAATGGCTCCTCAACCCAACCCAACCCAACCCAACCCAACCCAACCCAACCCAACCCAACCCATCCCATCCCATCCCATCCCAACCCAACCCATCCCATCCCTACCCTCTTTCATGTTCTGTCTTCCCAAAGGCCACTCTCTTGGAGAAGGGAAGGTTTTTGGGGGAAGTGGATGAGATGAGATTTAGCCTCTAAAAATGGCTCCTCATCCCAACCCAACCCAACCCAACCCAACCCAACCTAATCCTACCCTCTTTCATGTTCTGTCTTCCCAAAGGCCACTCTCTTGGAGAAGGGAAGGTTTTTGGGGGAAGTGGATGAGATGAGATTCAGCCTATAAAAATGGCTCCTCATCCCATCTCATCCCTACCCTCTTTCATGTTCCAGCTTCTCAAAGGGCAACTGTGGGAGAAGAAAGGGTGTTTTGGGGGGGAATTCAGCCCCTAACAATGGCTCTTCAACCCAACCCAACTCCTCATCCCAACTGGTCCCTACCCTTTTTCAGGTTCTGCCCTCCCAAAGGGCAACTGTGGGAGGAGAAAGGATGTTCTTTTTGGGGAAGTGGATGAGAAGAGTTTCAGGCTCTAACGATGGCTTCTAAACTCAACCCAACTCTACTATCTTTCATGTTCCAGCCTCCCAAAGGGCAACAGTGGGAGGAGAAAGGAAGGTTTTGGGGAGGAAGTTTATCCATTGGAGTCTGCCCCTGCAGAAGAAGATAGTAATGAGGTCCCATGAGAGTGACTGTGGCCAACTGTGTGATTTGAGGGCTTCCAGAGTAGGACATTCTTTGAGGGGGATTATGAGTGTAACCGGCGTTGGTGATTGTGACTGTGACGGTCAGCTGGTGTGGCTGAGGTGACAGAGTGGGCAGAGAATGAGAAAGATGACCTCGGGCACTTTCTATGGCTCTCTCTCGGACCGGGGGTGTGATGTATATGTGGGTGGGGTGGAGAGGGAGGGAAGCCGTCCTTTTTAGTACCTGGCTCGGCCTCCCAGGGTTCCTTTTTCCTGTGCCCAGTCTGGTAAGCCAGGTGAGATCCAGTGCTTCACCTCTTTGGTCTGCTGGAGGAGAGTCAACATTTATAAAGCACCCACTGCGTGCCAGGCACTACACCAGGGCTGGCTGAACAGAGGAAGGGAAAAGATAGTCTGCCCTCGGAGAGCTTCATGGTCTAATGGAGTCAAAACAAAAACATGGGCAAACAGGCTAGACACAGGCTAAATTGGGGATAAGTGAGAGAGAGGGTACCGGGATTACCAGGGATCAGGAAAGGCTTCCTGTAGGCAGTTTAGCTGAGACTTGAAGGAAGCTGGGAGGCACAGATGAGGAGGAACAGCCTTCCAGGGATCCCCACTGGGGATGGCCAGTGAAAATGGCAGGACATGGAGGTGTCTCTAGAGAAGAAGAAAGATGGGTTGAAGGAGGGGAAGGAATAAGGAGGCTCAGGTGAGACCAACACAAAGCAGAATGTGGTTGGAGGACAGGCACACTGGGGAGTGGCGCCATAAGGTTTCCAACTTTACAATCCTGTGAGAAAAGGGTGCTAGGATCATCTCGTTAGACCTAGAAGGGACCCCAGAGGCCAGCTAGCTCATTTTACAGATGAGGAAACTGAGGCAAACAACATTGACTTGCTCAGGGTCACTCAGCTGCTGAGGAGGAAAGAGGCCCAGAAAAGGGAGGAGCTTGCTCTGAGTTACCCAAAGCTTGTGAATTTGGGAGGGTGGATTCATGCCTTGGCATTCTTATCTCAAGTCCAGGACTCAGACCAGCCTGATATGGGCCAAGTGTCCTTCACTCTGGGTCCATGTTGGTGAGCTTATGGCGCACGGTGGTGGATGCCACTCCCTTTCCTCTCTCCATACACGCCTGAGGACTTTCTCACATGACCCTCCCTTCTGCCCAGCAGCCCAATGGGAGCATTTTCTCCCTCCTGTCTGGGGATAAGGAGGGCGGCTCACATGGGCGTGAGGGTGTAGTTTGGGCACACGGTCTCTAAAAGGTTTACCAT
This sequence comes from Gracilinanus agilis, assembly GCF_016433145.1. Lineage (NCBI taxonomy): Eukaryota > Metazoa > Chordata > Mammalia > Didelphimorphia > Didelphidae > Gracilinanus > Gracilinanus agilis. The sequence goes on along the minus strand of NC_058132.1, from coordinate 16,959,708 downwards.
CACTGCTCTAGGTGGACCTGAATTGGGAGAGGGAGGGAACAGCTGGCACCATCAGAGTTGGAAGAGATCTTAAGAGTCTATTTTACAGATGAAGACACCACCTAAAAGGCAGTGGGGAACTGAGCAATAGAGCCAAGACTCAAACTCGGGACTGAACCCTTGCAAGGTCTCACCACTCTATCTAGGACTGGCCCATGAACACTTGGCACAAGCTTAATGCATATATTTTTAATTAAAAAATTGTTTTTAAACCCTTACTTTTCCTCTTAGAATCAGTACTGTGTATTGGTTCCAAGGCAGAAGAGCAGCAAGGACTAGGCAATGGGAATTAAGTGACTTGCCCAGGGTCACACCGCTAGGAAGTGTCTGAGGCCAAATTTGACCTTCCATCTCCAGGCCTGGTTCTCCATCCACTGAGCCACCTTGGTGCCCAATGATTAATGCATTCTTAAGATCCCTCAGCTTTGGCTTTGGAAACTATGAATCAGGCTTTCCTTGGCCATAGAGAAAGGCCAGAAGCCAGAGAGGGATACCATGGGGATCCATTATTTACACTTTGGTCAAACCAAGGCACGGAGAGTGAGCTAGGTCTGCTTCCCCTCGTCCTCTCTCTCTGGTCTCAGAGGGACGCTATTTGCTGGGGGCTGGGATGTGTGCGTGGCAGGGACAGACTAGGGGAACCCCGGATCACACCCAGGCCAGAACCAGGTACCCTCTTCTCCCACTCAGACCCACACTCAAGCTGATTGGCAGTCGGAACCCCTTCCCTTCGCCCCATCCCCACCACAACTAAACTATATTATACTACAGTTATTAGAATCCAAGGAAATATTATCAGAGTAACGGGCAATGTGATATAGTGGCCAGAGACCTGGCTTTGGGATCTAGAAGACCTGGGTTCAAATCCCACCTCAGATATACATAACGTCCATGAGAGCCTGGGAAAGTCTCTGAGCTGTTTCTGCCTCGGTGGGATGGATTTCCCAAAGGAGATCCCTGCCCTTAAGGAACAACAACACAATAACAGATTCTTTTGGACTGGGAAACTCCCAGTGTGTAAAATCCCTCTCCTGAATTGATTCTGCACCAGTTCTTCCACTCCCCTTCCTAGAGAATCACCTGGCAGACCTGAGATGTTAAGTCATTAGCCTGACGTCACACAGTGTCGTGTCTCACATACTGTGTGAGTCAGCGAGGAGGGGCAGTGGACAGAGTAAACCCTGGACCCGAATTAGGAAGTTCTGAGTTCAAATGTGGCTTCAGTCCCTTTTTATCATTCAGTTGTTTCAGTCATGTCTGACTCTTTGTGGCCCCCATTTGGGGTTTTCATGCAGAGACACTAGCTTGGGTTGCCATTTCCATCTCCAGCTCCTTTGACATATGAGGAAAATGAGCCCAACGGGGTAAAGTGACTTGCCTAGGGTCACACAGCTAGTAAGTGTCTGAACAATTGAACTCTATCCACTGCTCTACCTTGGGCAGGTCATTTAACCTGTTTGCCTCAGTTTCCTCATCTCCATAATGGGAACAACTCCTAGAGTTGCCAGGGGGATAAAAGGAGCCAATAAAGCATCTTGTAAACCCGAAAGCCTTATAGAAATGCTAGCTAGTATTCTTATACTTTCTACGTCTTGCTCACCGATAGCCAGCGTGTGCCGGCAAGGAACCCGAACTCAGAACTTTCTAATTCCAAGAGCAGCGTCTTGAGAGCCAGGGGAGGTCCTGGGTTCAAATCTGGCCTCATACACTTCCTAGCTGGGTGACCCTGGGCAAGTCACTTAACCCTCTCTGCCTAGCCCTCCCGGCTCTTCTGCCTTGGGATCAGTTATCGTTCTAAGATGGAGGTAAGGGCCTAAACCCAAACCCACCACCAACCCCAGGTGGCCTAATGTGCTATCAGAGTGGTGAAGTACTGGATCTCAGTTCACCATTGGCCGTCTCCTTGGATGCCTCCTCACTGGCTCTTCGGAGATCCCGACAGCAGAACCCAAGTTCCGTCCTTCAGCCGGCTGGAAAGGCCCCGAGTCCGCCTGGTGCTGAGCCTGCGGCCCCTGAGGATTAGCCTGGACGGGGCTCCTCAAGCTCCTGAGCAGGTTTACCCCGGTGTGAAGACCGGCTCCTCTGATCAGGGGGTCGCAATCTGCTCTAGTGAAGGGAGTCCCCCTCCAAGGTGGAGTGAGACACCGCCAAAGTAGCCAGGCACAGAGAGTGTTACTCTTTCCCAACTATTCCCTCCGCTACATTCAACCAACAGTGTTGTAAGCATCTACTATGTAGCGGGGAGGGAGGCAAGTAAGACAAGTAAGCCTGGAGACAATCCCTGAAAAGTAGGTGGAACTAGTTAGGAAGGGCTTTCAAAGCCCAAACAGAGGAGTCGGTGCCTTATTTCACTGGGAGTAGGGAGCCACAGGAGTGCTGGAGCAGGGGAGGGACCCTGGCAAGGTCTGAGCAGATCATTTTGGCTGCTTTGCTAAAGATGGATTGTAGGTTTGCTAAGTGAACCTTCCCCCTTCCACCAGCCCTCCTGCCTCTATCCAATAAATGTCAGGGGTTCTCTATGACTTTCAGGATCAAATACACAATCTTCTGTTTGGCTTTTCTTTTTCTTTTTTTTAAACTCTTACCTTCACTCTTAGAATTAATACTGTGTGTTGTTTCCAAGGCAAAAGAGAGATAAGGGCTGGGCAATGGGGGTTAAGTGACTTGCCCAGGGTCACACAGCTGGGAAGTATCTGAGGCTGGATTTGAAGCCAGGTCCTCCTGTCTCTTGGTCTGACTCTCAGTCCACTGAGCCACCCCGCTACCTCCTGTTTGGCTTTTAAAGCCTTTCTCAGCTGGCCTCTCCCTACCTTGCCAGTTGTCTTGACTCTGCTATTCAGGGCTATTTGCACCCAACACTCCATCTCTCCATCTCCTTATCATCAGCTGTCCCTGAAGCCTGGGGGGCTCTTGTACCTAGCTCCTAGCTTCCCAGGATTCCTTCAAGCCCATTTTTTAGGAGCATCTCCTGGTCCTGTCCGTTCCCTGTCCCCCACCCTACCCCCAAGCCTCGAAACTAGGTGGTGCAGTGGATAGAGTGCTTGGGCTGTGTCTGTGTGGCCAGAGTCCAGGGGATTCGAGTCTGAGCCCAGACACACCACTTCATCTCTCTGTCTCTGTTTTCGGCAAAATGGGAATGATAACAACATGTACCTCCTGGGGTTGCTGAGAGGATGAAATCAGGTAATATTGTGGTTAAGCACAGTGCCTGGCACACCTCAGGAGCTTAATAAATCCTCCCCTCCTTCATGGGGACAATTTTAGGAGGAAGACAAAAGTCCGTTGGCCAGGAGTGGCCAGGTGTGGAGCGGGGTGGGGGTGGGGGGGCCCTGAGGAGTCAGCAAGTGTAGGTGGATTTTCCTAGGGCTAGCCCTCTCCCCTTCAGGATCCCTCTCCACACATCTCCCCAGTTCTGGGCTTAATTAACTGCAGTGACTCAGAGGACCCTCCTCCCCTTTCTCAGTAATCAACCCAAAGTCTTGGCTCAGCGCCTCACACCCACCCCAGACCCAAGACTTCTCCCTCCTCCTCCAGGAAGCCCTCTCAGTTCCCTCTCTGCACCGTCCCAACCACCCTAGGAACAGGAAGGGTGACTCACTGGGTGGGCAGATCCTTAAACCTCTACTTCCCCATCTGTAAAATGGAGCTAATAAGCCTGACTCCCTATCCATCCCAGAACTATGGGAAAAGCTCATGAGGTCATGGATGTGCCCTCACCTGGGAGCCAGAATTGCTGCACAGAAATGGTAGCTGCTCCTCTTCCTGTGACTGGGTTTAGTGGAGGCATCCGGATGTGTAGACAGGAAAGACTGGGCTTTGGGTCCCGAGAGGAGAGATCCAGGCAGTAAAGACCTTGAGTAAACCATTTAACTGCTTTAAATTTGAGTATCTTCCCCAGTAAAATGACAATCAGAGAGCCAGTCTTCCAGGACTGTTAGGAGGATCTCTCAGAGACTGCTGGGAAACTTCCTGAGTAAACAGACACTTAAGTCAGTCTGAACCCTGAGTAGAAAGTCTTTGATGGCAGGAGCCAATTCAATGCCCCGAATTCTGTTAAGTACCTATTATGTGCAGGATCTCCAAGGGCGAGGAAGCAAAGAGATGCAGAGAGATGAGAGACAGACAGAGACAGACACAGGGAGACAGAGATTGAGACATCAGACACAGAGACACAGAGAGAAAGAGAATGACAGAGGAAGTGAGAGACAGAGAGACAGACAGAGACAGAGAGATAAAGACAGGGAGAGATAGAGAGAGACAGAGAGAGAGAGAGAGATAGACCTTTTCTCCAGTTCTTATTCTTCTACTGCTTAGTAAGCAATATAGGAGATCCTCAAGGAATGAATGAATGCAAATATGTTTATTTATTTATTTGGCCTGAAAATTAGGCATTCTTTACTTTTTTACTTTTTATTTATTTTTTTGAGGTTGGCATGCAAAACCCACCGCCATATTGGTCATCGTTGTAAGGACAAACTCATATATAACTAAAACCCCCAAATAAAACCATAAATACACTAAAAAGAAAAATGCCTCCAACAGTTCTTTCTCTGGAAGTGGAGAGCATTCTCTGCCATAAGTCTTTCAGGATTATCCCAGATCAGTGCATTGCGGAGAGTAGCCAAGTTTTCACAGATAATCACCATCCAATATTGTTGTCAGTGTGTACGGCGCTCCCCCAGTTCTGCTTATTTTTCTCTACATCAGTTCCTGCAGATCTTTCTCGCTAACCATCTTGCTTATCATTTCTTAGAGCATAATAGTAGTCCATCACCAACATGTACCACAGTTTGTTCAGCCATTCTCCAATTAATGTACATCTCCTCAATTTCCAATTCTTTTTCACTATAAAAAGAGTAGCTACAAATATTTTTATACAAGTAGATCCTTTCCCCCTTCTTCTTCTTTTTTTAATCTCTTTGGGATACCAACCCAGTAGTGGTATTATGGGATCAAAGGATATGCGCATTTTTCTAGCCCTTTGGGTATAATTCCAAATTGCCTTCCAGAATGGTTGAATCAGTTCACAACTCCACCAACAATGCATTAGTGTCCCAATTGTGTCACACCCCCTCCAACATTTAACAGTCTCCTTTACTGGCCAATCTGATGCTACCTCAGCTTTGTTTTAATTTGCATTTCTCTAACCAAGAGTGATTGAGAGCATTTTTTCATATGATTATTGATGGCTTTGATTTCTTCATCTGAAAATTGCTGGTTCATATCCTTTGACCATTTGGCAGTTGGGGAATGGCTTATATTCATATAAATTCGACTTAGTTCTCTTTAAATTTGTGAAATTAGGCCTTTATCAGAGACATTTGTTATAAAAGCCACCCCCCCCCCGCGTGTTTGTTATTTTCCTTCTAATCTTGGTTGTAAGTTTTGTATGTACAAAAGCTTTTTAATTTAATCAAAATTATTCATTTTACATCTTAACTATTATCTATCTCTTGTTTGGTCATAAATTCTTCCCTTCTCCACAGATCTTCCAGGCAAACTATTCTGTGTTCCCCTAATTAGGTTATGGTATCACTCTTTATAGCTAAATCATTTATCCATTTTGACCTTATCTTGGTATAGGGTGTGAGATATTGGTTATACCAGTGATTCCCAAAGTGGGCACCACCGCCCCCTGGTGGGTGCTGCAGTGATCCAGGGAGGCGGTGACAGCTGCAGGTGCATTTAGCTTTCCTATTCATTGCTATTAAAATTAAAAAAAATTAATTTCCAGGGGGCTAAGTAATATTTTTTTCTGGAAAGGAGGTGGCAGGCCAAAAAAGTTTGGGAACCACTGGTCTATACTAAGCTTCTGTCATACTGTTTTCCATTTTTCCAAGTAGTCTTTTTTTAAATAGTGAGTTATTCCAAAAGCCAGGATCTTTGGGTTTGTCAAATACTAGATTCCTGAGGTCTTTTATCCCTGTGTATTGTGTATCTAATCTTCTCCATTGATCTACCATTCTATTGCTTAGCCAGCACCAGATTGTTTTGATGATTGCTGCTGCTTTATAGCACAATTTAAGATCTGGGACTGCTAGGTCACCATTTTTCACATTTTGTTGTTTCACATGAATTTCATTGTTTTTTCTAGTTCTTTTTAAATTTAATTAATTAATTTAGAATATTTTTCCATGGTTACACGATTCATATTCCTTCCCACCCCACCTCCCTCAGCCAACATGCAATTCAACTGGGTTTTACAAGTATCATTGATCAAGATCTATTTCCATATTATTAATATTTGCAAAAGAGTGATTTAGAGTCTATATCCCCAATCATATCCCCATTGAACCATGTGATCAAGGAAATGTCTTTCTTCTGTGTTTCTACTCCCACTATTCTTTCTCTGGATGTAGATGGCATTTATTTTTTCTAGTTCTATAAAATAATTATTTGGTAGTTTGATTAGTGTGAAACTGAATAAGTAAATTAATTTAGGTAGGATTGTCATTTTAATTATATTAGTTCAGCCTACCAAAGAGCAATGAATATTTTTCCAGTTATTTAGATCTGACTTTATTTGTGTGAAAAGTATTTTGTAATTGTGTTCATGAAATTCCTGTGTTTGTCTTGGCCAGTAGATTCCTGGGCATTTTATACTGTCTAGAGTGATTTTAAGTGGAATTTCTCTTTCTATCTCTTGTTGCTGAACTTTGTTAATAATATATGGTTCTGATGGTTCATATGGATTTATTTCATATCCTGCAACTTCACTAATGTTTTTACTTATTTCAACTAGTTTTTAATTGATTTTCTAGGTATACCATTATATCATCTGTGAAGTGATAGTTTAGTTTCCTCAATTCCTACTTTCATTCCTTCCATTTCCTTTTCTTTCCTTCCTGCTAAAGCTAGCACTTCTAATGCAATATTGAATAATAGAGGTGATAATGGGCATCCTTGCTTTACTCCTGATCTTATTGGGAAGACTTCTAACATCCCCATTGCAGATGATACCTGACGAAGTTTTAGGTAGATACAATTTATCGTTTTAAGGAATGACCCATTTTTTCTTATGCTTTCTAGTGTTTTTTTTTTAAACAGGGATGGGTATTGTATTTTGTCAAAGGTTTTTTTTCTGCATCTATTGAGATAATCATGTGATTTCTGTTAGATTATTTATTGATATGGTCCATATTGTGGATGGTTTTCCTAGTATTAAACCAGTCCTGCATTCCTGGTGTAAGTCCCATCTGTTCATAGTGAATGATCTTTGTCATATATTACTATAGTCTCCTTGCTGGTATCTTATTTAAACTTTTTACATTAATATTCATTAAGGAAATTGGCTTGTAAGTTTCTTTCTCAGTTTTTGCTCTTCCTGGCTTAGGTAATGGTACCATATTTGTGTCATAAAAGGAATTTAGTCGTACTCCTCTGCCTATTTTCCCAAATAGTTTATATATATAGTAGTGGGATTAGTTATTCTTTAAATGTTTGATAGAAGTCACTTGCAAATCCAGCTGGCTCTGGGGATTTTTTCTTGGGGAATTCACTGATGGCTTGTTCAATTTCTTTTTCTGAGATGGGATTATTTAAGGATTCTCTTTTCTCTTTTGTTAATCTGGGCACAGATATGTTTATTGAGTGATTCTAAGTACCTAGCACTGGACTAAACCTGGGGAGGGGCTGGGAAGGGAGCATATACAGGTGCCCACTGGATGGTGAGAGCACAGGTTCAGCAGGGTTGGCTAGGGAGGGGTTCTTGGGTAAGAAAACCCCCAGAGTGGTGGGTAGGGTCAGAATAGAGAGATGCTCTTTAACTAGGAACCCAGCAGAGTTGATTTGATTATTGCCAAAGAAGTGGAAATAAGGGGGGAGGAGAGGCCCAGGGACAATAATGGCTTGGTGGCCAATGGCTGGAGATGTGTGTAGTGAAGCGGGGCCAAGCCAGACTTATATGTTCTAGTCCACTGAATCAACTTCCCTAAGACATGGAGGACTTACGAGTCACAAAGTTAAAGGATTTAGAGCTTGAAGTGGGACATAGAGGTCATCCAGGTCTATCATATTGGAGCTGGACCTTAGAACATGTCATATCCAGGTGGAAACCTAGAACATAGGATGTTAGAGTTGAGAGGGAACCTAGAACATGGGATATCAGAGCTGGGAGGACCTTAGAACAGAGAACATCAGAGCTGGGAGGACCCTTAGAATAGAGAATGCCAGGGCTGAGTAGGTCCTTAGAACATGGAATGTTGGCGTTGGGGGAACCCTTAGAATGGAGAATAATCAGATCTGGGTAGGTAGGTCCTTAGGACATGGAATTGGGAATTGGGAGAGCCCTCAGATAACTTCCCCCTTTTATAGTGAAACTAATTTAGGCCCGAAGACGGGAAGGGACTTTCCCATTGCTCCCAGTGAGCAGAGGGATGCCTGATATGTCTCCTTCCCACCTTCCCTCAAAGGTCATCCATCGGCCCCCAAGCTGAAACTCCCTGAGCCTTCTCATTTTACGGCCAGAGACAACCCAGGAGAGACACTTCGACTCCTCCTCTTCAGGGGATGGCTGCTCCCCAGGAAACTTTCGAAGAAGGCACAGTACCAGTGGCATCTGCCAAGCTCCGGGCTACCCTTCAAGACCTAGAGAACGTCCGTCTGGACATTGCTGTCACAGGAGGGTCAGGGTCGGGCAAGTCCACTTTTGTCAACGTCATCCGTGGCCTGGGCGATGAAGACCAAGGCTCGGCCAAGACGGGGGTGGTTGAGATCATCGCTGACCCAACACCATACCCACACCCCAAATTCCCCAACGTCATCATCTGGGACATGCCAGGCGTAGAGACCCCTTTGATGGAAGCTAACAAGTACCTGGATAAGCTCCTGCCCAGCCGCTATGACTTTTTCCTCATCATGGTCTCTGAACGCTTCACCACCAGCCACGCTCAACTCGCCTGCGCCATCCAAGACCAGGGAAAACCCTTCTATTTTATCCGCTCTAAGGTCGACATCGACATGGCTGCTTCCCGCCAACGCCGGCCCACCACCTTCTCTGAGGAAGGCGTGCTCTGTGAGATCCGGGCGAAATGCTGTACCGAACTGGAAGGTGAGGAATGGGCGTTCAGGGAACAATCTGGGGGGCCCAGAATGGTCAGTCTCAGATCCCCAAGGGCTACTCCCCAGATGGGCCATCTCTCAAAACAGACCTCGACTTCTTTAATCACTCATACGCTTGATAGGACTAAAGAAGCACCGAATCTCAGAACTGAGGTGGCCTAAGAATGTCCAACCCCTCCCTGAGTAGGAATTGTCCTGTAGACTCAGTGATCAATAGTCATCCAGCCTCTGCTCCGAAGACCTTTAGGGACAGGGAGCTCACTACCCTCCTATCCCTAATATCAATAGAATTCTAAAATCTCAAGGCAGACGGGCCCCCACAAAGGGTGTCTGGCCGAACCCCTCCACAAACAGGAATTCCTTCCATAGCCTTATTGACAAATGGTCATCCAACCTCAACTTAAAAATCTCTAGAGAAGGGAGGCTCACTACTTTAATATCCTTCATTTCATAAAATCCTGAAATCTCAAGCCTGAAGGTCCCCTGGAGAGCTTCTAGATCAATTTATTTTTGTTGTCATTCATTTTTTTTTTTCAGTTGTATCTGACTCTTTATGACCCCATTTGGGAATTTAGCAAAGATCCTGGAATGGTTTGCCATTTTCTTCTCCAGCTCATTTGACAGATGAGGAAACTGAGGCCAACAGGGTTAAGTGACTGGGCTAGGGTTACATGGATAGTTGGTGTCTGAAGCCAGATTTGAACTCAGCTTAATTTAAACTTAGTAGACAGCCTTCTCTGGCTTCATCTGCTTTTTTTTCTCTTCTCTCCCATTTCAGGATGCAGTAGATCCAGGCCCCTCTCCTCTCTCTCAGGATCTCTCTCTCTCAGGATCTCTCTCTCTCTATTGATTATTCTCTCTCTCTATTGATTATTCTCTATCTCATTTTCTTTCTCTCTCTATTGGCTTCATCCTGCAACTATCCCATCTACTCCAATTCCTAGTCAGCATTCTATGACATCCTTGATAAATTATCTCAATTTTGCTTAAACATTTACAGGGGCAGGGAACTACCTTTCTTTCTTCCTTCCTTCCTTCTTTCTTTCTTTCTTTCTTTCTTTCTTTCTTTCTTTCTTTCTTTCTTTCTTTCTTTCTTTCTTTCTTTCTTTCTTTCTTT
>NC_058132.1:16905260-16949221 GCF_016433145.1 Gracilinanus agilis | reverse complement strand
CTTCCTTCCTTCCTTCCTTCCTTCCTTCCTTCCTTCCTTCCTTCCTTCCTTCCTTCCTTCCTTCCTTCCTTCCTTCCTTCCCTGCTTTCTTGCTTTCCTTCTTTCTTTCAGTGAGAAGAGTATACCCACATGTAAAGGGGCATACCCAGACAATATATGTGTGGTCAAAACCTATGCATAGAGGGGCACAAATAGAAGTGACATCTGCAGCTAGAGAACATGTGGCGACACAGCTGGATCAGATTTCTAGTTTCTGTCAAGCATTGCTCTCTACTGGCCTCCTGTGGCTGCTGCCCAGCTTTGTTCTAATGGATGTGTGGTCAGTGTTGGCAGCTGGCAGGCAGAGGTCCAATGGGCATGAAATATTGGAGTTTCTCTCCCATTTCAAATTCTGATTTCAACTGGAATCCTTAGCTAGAGAGAGAGAGAGCGTTCTTCCTCATGGGGAGAGTGGGCTCTGCCATGCTTTGTTTCTCTGAAAAGGCTGAAACCTTTCCTGCAGCAGCTCATTTAGAAAGTAGAAAGTCTACAAGCCCTCATAGAAGACTTGTATAAGGCAAGAGCCCTACCCCATTTCTCAGAAATTTATCTAGAAATTTGCCTGATTTCCTCTCAGCAGATTCTTCAACGCAGGCCATCCTCTCTGAACACAAAACCAGAATTTCTCCTCTCTGTGTCTTCAGGTTTACCTCTGTTTTTTTTTTCCTTTCCTAATTGTATTTAGTGGTCACCAAGTCCCATGTCTCTGTCTCTTCATGTTTAGGGTCAGTAGATCTCTTAATTTTCCCATGCTCAACTGTAACTTGGTCAGCATTTGTTTTATAAGCTGCCCACCCTCTGCTTTTTTGCCAAGGGCTCTCAGGGTCTGGGGATGCCTCTCTCTCAATTCCAAAAGTATTCCCATTCTTTCTTGGGGATGAGTGGATTTTCTAATGTTCGTTTGGTCTCTCTGTAATTTCCCCTAAGCTATACGTTGAATCTTTTCTCCAAAGACCGCCATATTGGACAGTGGCTCTCCTGTTCCCCCTGAATCTCCAGACTAAACATTCCCAATTCCTTTAGTCAATCCTCCAAGATTTGGTTTTGAGTTTTCAATCTTAGAGATCGTTTCATGAAGTCAGCAGGGTGGGAATGTTTCTCTTTGAATGAATGAGGAAGAGAATGAGAACCGGAGAGGGGAACTATGGTCACATTAAATTGGGGGGCCATATGGAGATCCCACCCCTAGACAAATCTATGGGTGTGAACTACAACAGAATTGAGAGGGTCTTGGGATGGAAAATGGAAACGAGGCAGAAAACCTTCTCGTGAGCCTTCTAGAAGCTGCCACACCCCAGAGGGGCACCTTTATTACTGGAGGTAGAGGAGGGCAGAAAGATCAGAATGGGAAGAGCTTTCGGTAGCAGTCTGGGCACCTGAGTCAAGCAGCAAAGCAGACCCTCAAATCAATGTGGTGATTCCTGCTGTGAAAGCAGTTCAGGAAGCAATTTTAGAGAAGTCTAGATGAACAGGAGGAGTCATTAGTTACTCTAGTAGCACAAAGATAGTGGTGGTTTCCTATCGGACTAATTATTCTCTTCAACAAAGCGCAGAATTGCCAGTTAGTGAGTAGGGGTCTTCAGAAAGAGGCCAAGAGCTCATTTTTGTACCCTTTGCATTTAAGTGCCCCCAGCAAAGTCCCTTTCAGCCCACCTTAGTCACCGCTCTGAGCAGGACCTTTCTTTCATGAAGGGGAGAGAATACCAGCTGGAGGTCCAAGGCCAGGGCTCTGTTCAGTTCTATTCTACAAACTTTAATTGAGCATCTGCTTGGACAAGGGGCTGCAGAGATGGGACCCAGACCCTGCTTTCAAGGAATCATAATCTGATGGAGGTAGATGGAATTTATAAGCAGGTATGAGAAGAGGGAAGGTGTGAAAGGGAAAGGTGAAGCCTAGATAGTGTCCTCCAGGAAAATAGGAGGAATGAACATGGAAGAGCCTTTTCCATAGTAAGTCTGGGTTTTCTAAGTATCTGTGTTTGGTAGCAGATGAGGAAGCCTGGAAAATCGACTGGGCTTGACCACGGGCTTGCAGGACCCCAGAGATGGAGCTGGGAGGGCATGGAGAACAATCTATCCAGTCCCCTTGTTTTAGTCCCACCTGGAGGGTGGAACAGGAGGCAGAAGGCAGTTGTGAGCTGCATGTTAGGGAAGAACTTTCAAACAATTCAGGGTTGAGGGCACTGTGGTGTGGCGGAAAAGATGGTGAAGTTAGAGGATCTGCATTCCAATCCTTCCTTGGACACTTTGTGACTTTGAATATGACAGCCTCTCTGGTTGTCCATTTCCTCTTCAGTAGATGATCTCCAGGATCTTCCAGGTCTAAATGGGTGAACTCTTTCAGTGAGGAATGGACTGACGTGGCAGGTAGTGAGTTTCCATGAGAGTTGATGGCTTCTTTCAGATTTTGGAGGGAGATTTTTGCACAGGTCAGGGCTGGACTAGATGCCCTCTGAAGTCCCTCCTCACAATTCCAAGGTGTAGTGATTCTATGAATAATAATTATTACTACATGAATAATGATATAATTAAATGTTAATATTATATATAATATAAAATAAGAAAATGAATCAATAATACTTAATTAAATATTAAATTAAAACAATGATAAAACACCCCAGGTAGTGAGCATTCTGCCATTAGGCATCTTCCCACAGAAGCTGGATGATCAATTGTGGAAGGTGTTCCTGCTCAGGAAGGGGTTGCATTAGATACCTCCCTCTTCTGTCCTGGACATCTCCCTGCAAGCCTGGGATTCTGTGGCATTCGTCGTGCCTGTCCTACAGAATTTGGGGAGTCCTAATTTGAATGCACAGGACCATTAGAGGACTGCCTGCCCAGTGAGAGTTAAGCTCTGGCAGTCAAGCTTCCAGGACAAGTTGGGGGAGGGGTGGTCTTGATGTTGTAGCTAAGTCTTGTGTCCTGTATGATTGGAAAATCTTGAATTTTTTGGACTCCATCTCCTAGAATTCTTTTCTCAAAGGTTTAAAAAATATTTTTTAGAATTCTGTCCCTTCGTGGTTGCCAAATTGTGAGAATTAAAATTAATATACAATAACTAAGTATTATATTTTATAAAGTTTATTAATAATAACTAAAGAAAAAGAGCTAGAGTAAGATGGGTGCCAACCCAATCTTGCACGTAAGGAAAAAAAGAGAGCGAGAGGTGGAGTTACAGACAACTATATACACAATATGTAAAGACGCTATGTGAATGAAGTTAAAAAGGATTCTGGGAGATGAAAAAGAATTCTGGGTGATGGAGTCCAAAAGGTTCAAGATTTTCAATTATACAGTCCTTTGGACAGGGGCTTGTTAGGAAGCTTGGTAGGGCTTCCCAGAGGAGGAGGAGAATGACCAGATCTGGAGGAGATAGGCCCTAGATAACAGAGAGAGACCTTATCTTTTTTTCTTTTTTAAAAGACACTTAGGTTCTGACAACAATTCTAAGACAGAAGAGTGGTAAAAGCCACAGAATTGGAATTATGTGACTTACCCAAGGTCACACAGCTAGGAAGGCCTGATTTGAACCCAGGTCCTCTTGACTCCAGGCCTGGTACTCTATCTACTTTGCTCCCTAGCTGCCCCAGGAGACCCCATTTTCTTTTCTTTTTTTTTAAGCCCTTACCCTCTGTCTTAGAATCAATATGGTATATTGGTTCCAAGGCAGAAGACAGGTAAGGACTAGGCAATGGGGTTTAAGTGACCTGCCCAGGATCACATAGCTGGGAATGGTCTGAGGCCAGATTTGAACTGAGGACCCTCCCTCACTGTCTCCTGGCTTGCCTCTCTATCTTTTGAGCCATCTAGTTGTCCCTGAGCCCTTCTCTGTTTAAGACTTCCTTAAGGCACTTACTTAAGCCAGCCTTCCAGGAAGAGGGGAGACAGTCTGGAAGGTGGAGCAAAGTCTTCTTCAGAAAAGAGGGTGCTGAGTAATGGAAGAAGTTTCCAGGAGGAAGGGGGACCACGAAGTGGGAGGAGAGAAGGGGCCCCGGAAAGACCACTAGGATTCTTGTCTTCCTCAGATGAGGGGGTGATGGACCCCGAGGTCTTCCTGCTTTCCATGTTTGAGCTGGGCAAGTACGACTTCCAGTTACTCATTGAAATCATAGAGAAAGACATGGATTCCCAGAAGCACCACGCCTTCCTGGTGGCCCTCCCCAACGTGTCCCAGGCCATCCTGGAGAAGAAGAAGGACACCCTGAAGCAGCACATCTGGCTCGTGGCCACGGTGGCCTGTAGCAGCAACCCTCAGCCTGTGCCAGGAGTGAAGGGAGTGACCTGCGACCTGAGCCAGCTCATGCGCTCCTTGGACACCTACCGCCGCAGCTTTGGCCTGGACTCCACCTCGCTCTGCAAACTGGCCCAGCAGACGGGCCAGCCCCTGCGGGTCATGCAGAGCGCCATCCTGGGGCCCTCCACAGAGGTGACCGAGGCGCAGGTGATCGAGCTGCTGGCCGAGGCCACCCACGGCCCCACAGGGGTCTTTGCCAAGGAGCTGTCCTCCGTGCCAGTGCTGGGCGTCGTGGCCTCTTGCGGCTACTCCTTCGCCGTCGTTTACCAAATGCTCAGGACGTACCTGACTGGGGCAGCCAAGAATGCCCAGAGAGTCATAAAGCGGGCCTTTCACAGTAGCCTGTAACGGGGGATTGGATTAGTCAAGATTAGGAAGCCTCTCCCTGCTCCTCACAATCCCTGCTCTCCCTGCCCCTGGAGAGACCCCTGCCTATACCTGTGTGTGTTCGGGGTAGGATGGGACCGAGAGGACCCAGAAATTCCAAAGTGTTTAGAAGCACCGTGATTTGTGGTTATTTGTGTCTCGGTCTCAGCAGATTCAACAAAACCCGAAGGGCCCCCACTAGGTACCTCATTCCTTCACTCACTCAACAAACATTTATTTACTTAAAACCCGTACTTTCCATCTTAGAATCAATACTAAGAATCGGTTCCAAGGCAGAAGAGTGGTAAGGGCTGGTCAATGGGGGTTAAATGACTTGTCCAGGGTCACACAGCTAGGAAATGTCTGAGCCCACATTTGAACCCGAGACCTCCTGTCTCTAGCTGGCTCTCTATCCACTGAGCTGCCTAGCTGTCCCTCCCTCTATGACATTCTGCACCCCGCCCCCCTTTAAACCCTTACCTTTCATCTTAGAATTAATACTATGTACTGGTTCCAAGGTAGAGAGAGGTAAAGGTCAACCACTGAGCTGCCTAGCTGCCCCATCTCCATGACATTCTTGACAAGGAGTCATTGCCCATGAGCCTGAAGACCTCTAATGAGAGAACTCTCTCACACAGAATTCACAGCATTTCCCAGTTGAACAACATCTCAATGGCCTCCAGGCCAACCCCCTACTGGACCATGAGTTCCCTGTCCAATGTCCTGAACAAGTGACTCTCCAGCTTCTGCTGAGAGACCTCCTGTGCAAGGGACTCCACTGCCTACCAAGGCAGTCAGTCCCACATGGGTGTGACTGCAATTGTTAGGGAATGTTGTCTCCTGTCTTACAGTCCTAGAATCTCAGGGCCAGAAGGAGCCACGGAGGACATCGATTAAACCTATTCCTTACCAGGAATCCCCTCTGCCATGTCTTTGACACATGACTGAAGGTTTCTAGAGAGAAGATTGTGAGGGGGAGCACAATGCTGAGGTAGCTCATCCCACATATGCACGGTGACTTTAGTTAATTTATTAAGCACCTACTCTGTGCCAGGTGTAGGGCAGCTAGCTGGTGCAGTGGATAGACTGTCAGGACTGGAGTCAGAAAGACTCCTCTTCTGGAGTTCCAATCTGGCCTCGGACACTTATTAGCTGTGTGACCCTTGGCAAGCCACTCAACCCCATTTGCCTCAGTTTCCTTATCTATAAAATGAGCTGGAGAAGAAAATGGCACACCACTCCAGTACCTCTTCCAAGAAAACCCCAACTGGGGTCATAAGAGTCAGATATGACTGAGAATGGCTCAATAACAAAATGTGCTAGACCCTGTACTTGTCCCTAGGGATACAACGATAAAAATGAACCAGTTCCTGCCCTCATGGAGCTTCTATTTAACAAGGGGTGACAAGTACTGAAGGTAGGAAGCTATTTTTTACATCAGATTGAACTCTATCCACCCTGTGCCTACTCCCTGCCCCTTGCTCCCAGTTTTGTGCTCTGGGACCAGGTCTCCACTTCTGATACCTCTC
Source organism: Gracilinanus agilis (assembly GCF_016433145.1). Classification (NCBI taxonomy): domain Eukaryota; kingdom Metazoa; phylum Chordata; class Mammalia; order Didelphimorphia; family Didelphidae; genus Gracilinanus; species Gracilinanus agilis. Next base: position 16,942,993 of record NC_058132.1, on the reverse strand, counting down.
TGGGCAGCCTAGCCCCGTCTCGTTGGAGCCCAAATCGTGAGACTTGGAGCTGATACTGGTTATCTCCTTTCCAAATGAGAAAGAAGGCTGAAAGCCAGAAATTAGAATTCATTTTCTAAAGGCAACAACATAGGCAGAGCAGTTGTTCAGACCCATCGGAAGTCCCCAGTACCTCCCAAGGCAAAGAGGGAATGGGGTTGTGAGCTGATGGGTTGCTGAAAATGCACTGGGAGGGCTCTGGGATAGATCAGGAAGGGACAATCTCAGATGATGCCAAAGTTGGGAAGCTTGGTGACTGGGAAGATGATAGAACCCTTGACAGAAGCCAGGACAGGTTGATTTGAAATGCCAACAGGGAATCCAGGTGGACATGTCCAGCAGACTTCTGGGAGTCTAGGAGAAAGCCTGGAGTTAGAAATACACATTGTATATCATCTGTGCAGAGAGTCAGTGGATAGAGAGCTGGGATTGGAGTCAGGAAGACTTGAATTCAAATCCAGTCTCAGCCCCTTACTAGCTGTGTGACTCTAGCCAAGTCACTTAACCCTATTGACCTCAGTTTCTTCATCTGTAAAATGAGCTAGAGAAGGACATGGTCAAACCATTCCAGTATCTTTGCCAAGAAAACCCCAATTGGGTTCAACGAAGGGTTGGACATGACTGAAATGACTGAACAACTGTGTAGAGATGAAAATAGAATCGATGGGAACAAATGCAATCTCTTTGGTGTGAGAATGTGGAGAGAGGAATGAGAACCCAGGATGGGATCCATCAGTAGAGGGAGTGGAAGGCAAAGGAGGCTGAGAAGGGGGCCCGACAGGTAGGAGGAGAACCAGGAGGGGTCAGTGTCGCAGAAGCCAAGGCAGGAGGGCTTGGGATGGGTCATTGACAGTGTAAAAACCTTCAGCATCAAGGAAAGTGGAGTGAGAAGGTCTGTGGGGTTTGGTAGGAGATCACCCAGACAACCTGGGAAGTGGCAGTTTTGGTGAAGTTGAGATCCAGATTACAAGAAGGTGAAAAGTGAGTGAGAGATAAAGAAGATCATATAGAGAAACAGAGAAGATGGAGAGAGGGGGGAAGAGGGGAAGAGACAAAGAAGAGGAGGAGAGGTAAATGGGAGGGGGAGAGAGACAAACAGAAGGAGAGAGGGAAGAGAGAGCATGAGAAAGAGACAGGAGGAGAGATACAGAGAGAGTGAGACAGAAAGAGGAGGAGAGAGAGAGAAGAGGAGAGAGAGCGGGATGAGAGAGACAGAGAAAAGGCAGACAGAGACACAGAGGTACAGAAAAAGAGAGAGACACAGAAAAAGAGATAGATTGACAGAGACATATAAGGAGGAAAGAGGGAAGAGAGAGCATGAGAAAGACAGAGAGACAGAAATAGAGAGGAGGGGAGAGAGAGACAGACAAAGACAGAGGAGAGATAGGAGAGAGACAGGGAGGAGAGAGAAAAGAGAGACACAGAGACGTAGAAAAAGAGAGACAGAGACACAGAAAAAGAGACGACAGGAGAGAGACATAGACAGAAACAGAGAAAGAGGAGACAGAGAGAGACAGAGAGAGGAGGAGAGACAGAGACAGAGAGAAAGACAGAGAGAGAAGAGAAGAGAAGAGAAGAGAAGAGAAGAGAAGAGAAGAGAAGAGAAGAGAAGAGAAGAGAAGAGAAGAGAAGAGAAGAGGAAGGTCTAGGGGAGAAGGGGAGGGAGCAGGTTGGCCTAAAGCAAGTTCTGACATCCCACTTGACTTCATAGTCCCTGAAAAGTTTTTGCTTCTCCTCCTGGGCTTTCTACATGATCAGAAGGAACCTCCATGTTCCAAGCTTCAGATCATATCTGACAGAATACCTCCTACCATCTCTAGTGGTCTTTTTAGCTTAAGGAGCAGCTCTAGGTAGATTGTGTATGGGGAGGATATGATAGATTGCCACGGGGAGGGCTGACTGGAGGGCGGACTGAGGGACTGACACTTTTCTGCAAAAACAGATGGCCCTGGGTCACATATGATAGACAATGAGGAAGAGAAAGGCTAGTTGAGTGAGGATGGACAGACTTTGGCTTAGGAGTCATGGACAGATGTGGGAAAGTGGGCTGAGAGTGGTGTTGGAAGACTGGCTGGTTTCAAGGACTAATGGAAGGATCGATGGATTTGAGAGACTTCTAGAGGGATTATGGGTGGGTATTGGGGTCTAATATGGGGACTGTCTGGGTCAAGGAGGGCCTGATGACAAAAGGGACTTGGCTGGACTGACCAATGGGAGATAGCAGGGAGAGGAAGGATGTATTTGGGCCATCTCTGGTGTGATGGGGCCATAGAAAGATTCATTGAAAGAGCAGTCAGGGTTCAGCTTGCACAGGAGAAGACTCTGAAGTATTTCTTCTAATGGGAAAGGACTGTCATCAAACGTTCAAAGCAACATCATGCCATGAAAGTTTCTGAGAATTGTTCTATTTGGTCCCAGAGGACAGAGCAAGGTTCAATGGCTAAGGAGCCAAGAGGCAGACTTGGGCTCTCTGGAAGGAAGAACTTCTAGGGACTGGAGCTCTCCAAGGTGGAGGGGTTCTCGAGGGAGACAATGGGTTCCTGCTCACCACAGGTATGTTTTTATGCGATTATGTTTAAATATTAATATCAAATGAGGTATACAGCAAGGGAAGGGGTTGGTGGGGAGCAGTGTATGCTTGCTGAGTGTTTATCCCTCTCTTAGGAAATGTCCAGTGCAAAATCCAAGGTATTCCTGACTTTGCTCCCCAAGAAGGAGCAAAAAGGTAAAGAAGAAAACTGAGCCACCTAGCTACCCCATGAAATTATATTTTGTAAAGCACATAGCACAATGCCTGGCACATAGTAGGTGCTATATAAATGCTAATGATTATTATAAAAACATTATTGTTATAAAAACAAAAGAAAATCCAAACATTCCCCATCTTCCAGTGACTCAAGACACTTATGAAGACGACCCAAGTCTTCTCAGCAAAGCACCCTTAGGAGAAGCAAATTTGATCATTATTGCTCTCAAGTTTCTCTTGACCGTGGAGTCTCCCACAAGGAAGACCGAGGACAAGAACTCACCGGTCTTCATGGTGGGTGTCCACAATCATCAGATCAGGTAGATCTGATGTAAAGAAACTGGATAACCCCAATGGGGCCAAGGCCAAATCCTTAAACCTTATCTAATGGAAAGAAGGTGGCCTGGGTCTAGCTTCCCCAGTCTGGGGTACTTTGGTTGTTGCCCCCCAAAACAGAACTATTAACCACGTCCAACTAGCCTGTTCCTTACATACAGCAAAAAGCTCTCCAGTATCCATGTAGAAAAATTCCCCAAAGATGGGAAGATCCTCCAGAGGCCATTAGGCCCAGAACACTGATCACTGATGGCGTCCAATAAGAATTTGGTCTTCTTATTCTCACGGGAAAAGCCTGCTTTTCAGAGTCAGAGTAGGATATGAGGTTTTGTGGCAGCTCATACAGTGGCTCCATGATGACAGTCATGGAACATGGGCTCAGAATGAAAAAGGAAGAGGAAGCCAGGCTGGGGTGTGTCTGGGAAACTGGGTAGTGGGTGGACACAAAGGCCCGTCCGGCTTTTTTAATTTTGAAACAGTCTTCTGGTAATGTTACGTGGTTGGGTCATGGGATGCCCAAAAGGAGTTGAGGGTCACCCAAAGATAAAGGAAGAGGATACACGGAGGTGACATCAAATTATGACACAACCCAGCACAAAATGAAGATTGCACAAGGAAGTAGTGAAGAGGGTTTCATCAGAGAGAGAGAGAGAGAGAGAGAGAGAGACACAGGGCCAGCCATGTGGCAAGAGCATGGGTCACTGATCATGGAACCACAAATATGGCGCTCTGTGAGGATCAAATGAGACAATCATTGTAAAGTCCCCCCCACGTTACATCTCTATATAACAACATATAAATATTGTTATAGCATAACCAGTGTAATAGAATAATATATTAATGTAATTCTATAGGGCAAGGGAACAAGCGTTTATTAAGCACCTACTGTATGCTTAGCATTAGGCTAAGCTCTTTACAAATGCTATCTCGCTTGACCCTTACAATATCCCTAGAAGGTAGGTGCTGTTATCCCCATTTTACAAATGAGGAAACTGAGGTCGAGTGACTTGCTCAGGGTCACATAGTAAGGGTTTGAGGCTGGATTTGAACTCCAGTCTTCTTGACTCCAGGCCCAGTGTTCTATCTGCTGCAAGGGGATCCATAGAATGACAAGAGAACATTAGGAAGGTCATCATTTTGGCATGTCAGGGTGCTCCTCTGCAGAGGATTGGTGAAGAAAATGGAGGAGGATAATCCGGGATGAGAAGGCACATCAAGGAAACCAAACGAGCTGCTCAGCCTTTCAAGCTCGGCTCCCTTGTCTGTAAAAGGGGGATGAGAAGAGCATCTACCTCACAGGGCTACTGCAAGGGTCAAATGGAATAACATCTTGAACTTGTCTCCCATTATTTGTATTCATTACTGTTATTATTGCCATGGTTGACTCCAAGTCTACCATCTTGAAAAGGCTGATTTAGCTCTAGAAGTTGTTGACTAATGGGGTAGCTAGATGGCACAGGGCCTGGGCTTCCCGAGTTCAAATTTGGCCTCAGACACTTCCTAGCTGTGTGATCCTGGACAAGTCCCTTAACCCTGTTTGCCTCCATTTCCTCATCTGTAAAATGATCCAGAGAAATGGCACACCACTCCAATATCTGCCAAAAAACCCCAAAACCCAAATGGGGTCATAAAGAGTTGGATAAGACTGACAAATGGCCCAACAATAACTAAAAGACATGTTAATTAACAAAAAAACAACACTGGATCTCCCACATTGTACACGGTAACGGTGAATGGCTTGGCTGTTCTAAACAACCCAAAGACTGGAGACCCTTCCAAAGGACTCGTGAGGAAACGGGCCACCCATCTCCAGAGAAAGAACTGACGGAGAGAAGCGCACTCTTCTTCACTTTATTTCCTTTGTGTGTTTTTTCCTAATAAGAATCTTCTTTCACAACCTGACCAATGTGGAAATGTGTTTTGCATAATCACACCAATCTAACCTCCATCAAATTGCTTACCAGCTTGGGGGGGGGGGGAGGAGAGGGAGAGAATACAGAGTTCAGAATGCTGAAAACAAAGGTTAAAAATAGTTTTTGTATGGAATTGGGAAAAAGAAAATATTCTTAATAAACTGGGTCTTCCTCTCTGCCCCAGGCTGGAAGAGTCCAAGACCCACCATTGACCAACTCTGAAGCTCTTTTTGATCTAAGATGGTTCATCCCTCCTCAGGCCAGAGTCACGGGGCAGGTGCCGGACAGTGTAGAAACCCGAAGGGCTTTGCCCCTACTGTAGCTCAGAACTCCTGACCGTAATCTCCCTAGTGGCAGAGATACCAGGTATGGGCCACCACGCCTGGTTTAATTCATAATCTGCACTGTAATTTTTTTTTAAAACCCTTAACTTCTGTGTATTGGCTTCTCGGTGGAAGAGTGGTAAGGGTGGGCAATGGGGGTCAAGTGACTTGCCCAGGGTCACACAGCTGGGAAGTGTCTGAGGCCGGATTTGAACCCAGGACCTCCCATCTCTAAGTCTGGCTCTCAATCCACTGAGCTACCCAGCTGCCCTACACTGTAATTTCTACTGGGCTTTTCGGGGGTGACTTCATTGGCATAGGAAGCTCCTGGGGGAGAAATCCACTTTACAAATCCAGATCAATGACTTCTCTAAAATCAATGCAGCATCCCCTGAGCTCCTGGACTGATCTGTCCAGGATCTACTTTAATGGTCTCGAGATCTTGGTCCTTCCTCCCTCCCTGGAGGCAGACTCTGTCCGGCTATGAGAAAGTTGGGCATCAGGACAGGACTGCAAGTGGTTAATTGGAGGACCTGAGGGCACCGCCTAGCCTGTGACTTAATTCTGGAGCTAGCTCGGGGCCTCTTTCTATTCAATTATGGGCCTCATCCAAATTCTGCCCTGTGAGAAAAGTCATTCAATGGTGAGAAAACCCGACTGCATTGTTTAAACCCAGCTTTGTGTGGCCGGGAAGCTGGGCTCCGCACCTGCTAATTATAGACCTTTACCCAAGGACGCAGGGCAGGCTGACCAGAAGCGGTCAGAGCCCGAGGTGGACGCGGGGAGCCGTCCCCAGCGCCCACATGCCTCGCCGGACACTGGCCCTGCATGGATGGATCACTGATTGTTTCCACGTCCCTTTGATTGTTCACACACGCCTGGGAGGAGCAGGACACCTTTTCTTTCTTTTTCTTCCTGGGTTCAGGGAACTGTACCTGTTCACTCTTCCCCTCCCAACCTGGAAAGGCCCAAATCTTTAGAAGTCAGACTAGGCAATACTGCGTTGTTTCCCGCTAATTGAGTGGCTTGAGTGGACTGTTTTAAAGGCATAGAAGTGTCTCTTCTTGTATCCGGGGTCCAGGCCCAAGCCAAGGAAGGGGCCTGGTCCCGATTTGTTGGGCGCCCGACGTGCATTGCTCAAGAAATTGATATCTCAGAAGACCAAAGCCGTGTTTCCCGGGGCCTTTCGTCTTTGGCTCGCCACACTGCGAGGGGGCCGAGACTTTTGTGACCGGCTTCTCCGCCCCATGAAGTCGGCCATCGGGTGGCAGACAGACACCGGGACGGAGGGAGGCCAGGGCTGAGTTCTAAGTCCAGGGAAGGGGCCGCCCACAAGCCACTGGTGCTTCTTCACCAGGAGGAGGCATCCGCGTCTCGAGGGTTTGAAAGGAGCAGATTCGGTGCTATTTCCCAACACTCAGCGGCCATCAACCAAAGGCATGGAATGGGCCAAGCAGCTCACGGCGGGGGTGAAAGAGGTGGGTCCATCGCTACAATTTACGCAGACTGCCGGGTGAGACGCCGTATTTACTCGCCGAGCGTTCCTTGTTTTCTGTCCAGACTTGTGAGAGGGATGCTGGGTGCAGGGAGCTCCCCGGGATCGGTGGGTCCACGAGCGCCTATTAAGCGGGCCGGGCAGCGTGCTGAGCCCCGGGATTACCCCGAGGCAGTCCGAGCTCTCCAGGAACTCCCAGTCTGATTCAGGGGGACAACAATCACTAGCTACGAAGCGGCTGGACGCAGGGTTTCCTGGGGGTGTCGTGGAGGGAGGACACTACGATTAAGGGGGACCGGGAAGGGCTTCTCGCCAAAGTGAGGCGTTATCGAGCCTCGAAGGAAGCCGGGAGGCGGAGAGGGGGCAGGGTTGGGACTCGGGGACGAGCGATGCTCTCGACAGTAATGGGGACACGGATGGGAGGAGGTTTGGGGGAAAAGAGAACGTGATTCCTTTGGGATGGGGCAAAGTGAAGACAGCTGTGGGGGGAACCCGGTTTGAGACCCCTGAAAAGCAGTTGGAGAAGTGAGACTGGAGGTGGGCAGAGAGGCTGGGGCTGGATGCGAAGATCTGAGTCATCGGCGGACAGATAGTGACCGGGTGAAGGACAGGGCCCGACTCACGGGCAGCGGCACGGCCTGGGACAAGGCCCAGGGAAGGAGGCAGAGGGAGGGCAGAGGCACGGAAGCAGAGAGGAGCCCCTCGAGAAGAGGGTGATGGGCACAGAGGGCGAGGAGGAGGACGGCTGGGGGAAGGCCATCGGGTGACTTTGGCCGAATAACGGGTCAGAAGCCAGATTAGAGACTCGGGAAGAGAATGTGGGGAATGAAGTGGAGGCGCTCGTGGCAGACAGCCTTCTCGAGGCATTTGGGCACAACGGCGAGGAGACCCGGGACTTCACTTATTGGGGCTCCGTGGATCGAATGAGGGTGGCTTTTTTAACCCTTGCCTTTCCTCTTGGAATCAATACTGTGTACTGGTTCCAAAGCAGAGCAACAAGGGCTGGGTAGTGGGGGTTAAGTGACTTGCCCAGGGTCACCCTGCTAGAAAGGGCTTGAGGCCACCCTTGAATCCAGGACCTCCCATCTCTGGGCCTGGCTCTCCATGCACTGAGCCATCTAGGTGCCCCTAAGGAGCCGGTGGACAGGGAGATGTCGAAGGTAAGAGATGGTAGACAGAGGTGGGGGCAAGCGGCTGCCGACGCCCCCGCCATGAGCGGCGCATTGGGGGCAGGAAAGGGGAAGCAGTCCTGTCAGGGGGGGAGCCGGTCTGGGGGCTGCGACGAGATGGAGAGAGCAAGAGCGGAAAGGCCGTAGGACGGCATCCAGTCTGCTCCCGAGGGAGAAGGCGCCGGAGGGCACAGTGGACCGGCCGGCTTGCCGGCAGGGCCTGAGGGGGACAGGGTGAAGGAGTGCTTAGAGCTGGATGGAGGATGGCGTGGGAGCAGTGGGCAGCAGGCGGCCATCATCACCGGAGGGTCACCCGGGGCTAGAAGGGGGGAAGGAGAGGCCTGGAGCTTAAGGTGAGCTGCCCACGACTCGGCGGCACCTGTGAGGCGGGATCCAAGCCCGGGCCTTGAGCCTGTGGCGCCTCTCTATGGCCCGCCGATGGTGAGGAGCTGCGGAAGTCTTGTGGCAGGTCCTCCGGACACTCGAATCGGCATGACTGCCAAGATGGAAGGGCCAAGAGAGGGCCTGCAAACATCCGTGGGGCATCGACGACATTGGGCCCTGCCCAGGGCTTTTAGACGGGATCTCGCCCTGGAGGGCAGGGGCCAGGCCTCGGCCCCGTTGCACCATCAGGCCCTCCGGTGGCTCGGAGGATGGCGGCCACACGAGAAACGGGAACCTGACCCCGCCCTGGCTCTCCAGCTTGCCTCCCCAGAGACATCTCTTCAAGGGGGATTGCTCGAGCCGAACTCTCCCTCCCAGAGAGCTCCTTCAGGTGGCTGCTGTCAGCCCTATTTCCTTCTCCATCCATCCTCCCATCTCTCCTGGCTCTCTGCTTGGAGAAATGCGCTCTTCCTATTCTCTGTGCGCCGCCATCTTGGTGTAACAACGTCTGGTAGGGAGGGGTCAGCCTGCAGCTCTGAGCCCGGGCTTCCCCCTTCCCCCCAGGGGCCGCCCAACAAGGCCACGTGCCCAAGCCCCAGATCTGGAGAGGCAGAGCTAGAGGAGCAGGCGGGCACCTCTCCGGCCCCAAGGCTGCTCCCTCCAGGCGGTGACGAGGGGGTGACGAGGGGGCGGGATCCCGCCTCGGTCCAGCCCTCGTTAACACTCGGTCTTACTACAGACACTCCGTGCATCAGAACGTGTCCCATGTGGGCAACAGCACATGTCCCGCATAGCCACGCAGGCCCTAAGAATCAGTCATCGCTTGGTCTGTCTGGAATGAATGGCTTATTTAATAAGCACAGAAAACCACCCGTACAGCCATATTCACCTTCCTACACACGGCACAGGCGTTGTCAGCACCTGCAGCAGCACTCTCGTGTTTGCCTGGGCGAGCACCAGGGCTCTGTTCACCGGCCTGTGAAAGGGCAGGCAGAAGGGGGGTAGCTGGGTAGTTCAGTGGATTGAGAGCCAGGCCTAGAGACGGGAGGTCCCAGGTTCAAATCCGGCCTCAGACACTTCCCAGCTGTGTGACCCTGGGCAAGTCACTCGACCCCCATTGCTACTCTTACCTCTCATCTGCCTTGGAGCCAGTATACAGTATTGACTCCAAGAAGGAAAGAGTTTAAAAAAAAAAGAAAAGAAAAGAAAGGGAGGCAGAAGTCGTGCCCACCAAAGGGTGTTCGCACCGCCTCGTCTGCATGATGAGCAAGTTTGACCAACATCTCTGTGCTGCTCTGCACACGGAAGGCCCCGCACATCCTGTTCTCGGCCCCCTCCACCTCCACGACCCAGCTTGCGCCTTCTCTGGCCCCAGGGATGGGGGAGGCAGGACCAGCCCCAGGCTCCAGCCTGGCACTCTTGGGGAGCAGCAGCTCTGACCTGCCAGCCGTGATCAGATGCAGAGGTGACGAGCCCTCTCCACCCCGGGGCCAGGGCCGGGGTTCAATCAGGGAGAAGGGGATGGCGTCTCAGAAAGAGAAGCCTACGCCATGCTGTGTTACCATCTTTATTAACCAACAAATCTGACCCAGAATCGGAGCCCTCGCGGACAGAACGTGGTCAGTCCTGGCCTTCGGAGGGGCAGACTCATGAGGCGGGAGCTCAGAGCCCCCGCCGCGTCCGGCTGTCCATCCCGAGAACAGGGGGCCGGGAGAGGGGCCCCCTCCTGAGGGCCTTACAAACGTGCCACCTTCCTCCCTCCGTCTGTGGGGACAGACAAGCCCCAGGCTCCATCGACCCCTGAGAACCTTCACCTGCCCCCTGGTGTCTTCTGAGCGGGCGGACGCCCCAGTGGCTCTCCTGCTGCTGCTGCTGCTGCTGCTGCGCCCCGGGGGGGCCTGGTGTGCTCGTCCGCACACATGGCAGCTGGAGGTGGGGGAAAGGAGGGACCCACCGTCCTCCCGGGAACTTCGGAAGCCCTGCATGCCACCTCCTGCACGTCCTCATGCCAGCAGGCGGCTGTACTCGGCTAGGGCCGAGGACTTCTTGACCCCATCCCAGATCCGGGCAGCGTAGTGGAACCTGGGCAGAGGGGGAGGCCGAGGTCAGCACGAGAACTCGGTGTCCACGGCTGGGCCTCGAGCCTGAGGGGTACCATCATGTGTAAAGTGGGCTGAGGCTCAGAGGGGACACGGAGGCCCTCAGGGAACGGCCCAGTGGAGTGCCCGGACAGCTGGGGACGGTGGAGCTGTGTAAGTCGAACTAACTCTAGCCGATTCATAGTCAAAACTCTACCCATCCTAGGCATAGAAATGATGTCATCCTCACCTCCCTTAATGGAGAGGGGAGATGAGTTACCCACACGTGACAATAAGTAACAAATCAAGAACAAGGGTCTGCCCTTTGGGCAGTCCAAAACAGTGTTGAGACTGCCATTTGTCTGCTTGAATTAAAGGTGGGCCAACAGGAAGTGACAAAAGACACTAACTCTTCAAGTTTGTTGGTTACTTCCTGTGGAGGCAGTTCCCGCTTTGAACTTGGTGCTGAAGGACCTCCCTTGAGACCTCAGGCAGCTTCTACTCTGTATTGTCACGTGGGGAAGTTAGGCTGACTTCCTTGGTCTAGCTGGGCCGCTTCCAAACTCTGCCTTAAGTAGGCACCAGCCTATCTGGTTGCTAGGCCTTGTGGCTTGTAGCCTGATTTATTTAGCCTTTTAACCTTCTCTCTCGTCCAGGCCTCTGCAGGCCTGGTCTAGCCTCTACCTTTCTCTTTATTCCCATACTTTTACCTTCCTGATTGTAAATAAACTGCCTTAACCCGATGCTGACTTGGGTCTGATTTAATTACGGAATCAACCTGAATTGTTGATTCCTGGCAGTCACATTTTAAATTCATATCTATAAAATACCGAAATTCTCCCTCTTACAGAGCACTCCTAGAAGGCCAAAGGGGTCTGCAGGAGGGGATGACCAAGGCCCATTCCCTGCGGCCCAAGGGGAAGACCGGAGATGGGGGGGCCAGAGTAGCCCCTGTCTGACCACAGATGTCCTTTGGGCCCCTGTTCCCTCGGGGAGTCCGTGAGGTGTCGTTCCCTGCCTTCTCCTCTAGCTCCGGCCAAGGCACCCCCGTGCTGCAGGATGGCCCCTCAGAGCCCTCAGATCACGGCCACAGCGGAGGGCAGCGGGAGCGACCCGTCGGCCCTGCACACAGCTGCTCTGAGGCTAACCTGGGGCTTGGCCTGGCCTGGGGCTGCCTCTTGGGACCCTCCCCGGGGGTGTCCTCCAGAGTGAGTCATGACTCACTAATGGCCATTCCTGGGGCTGGTCATTCAACTAGCTCTGAATCTCTCAAGTGCCACAGAGGCACGGCTGGGCCTCTCCTCCAGACAGTGTGGGCACTGGCTAAAAAATGGGGAGCCGCTCCCCCTTTTCCTCCAGGAGGCTGGACTGACAGGGTGGTCGCTGCGCCTCTCTAAATGCTCCCGAGACTCTGCTATTTCTAACCCCTGGTTCTGCCCCCCCTCCCCGGCCCCTACCAGTTCTTCTCCGTGAGGATGGTGTGCGAGAGCTGCGGCCGGGCCATGGACATCACCTGGCTTCGCAGTTTGGTCACCAGCGACTGGAAGCTGGGGTGGCCCCGGTAGCCCGGGAGGAGGGAAAAGAGCGGGCTGGAGCCTGGGCCTGCAGACAAGGGGAGGGTGAGGGCCGGGCTCTGGGCCCCGCGCCCGCCCCTCCCTCCCACCCCACGGGGCCCGGGGCAGGACCTGCACGGGGCAGGCTCTCGCTGTCGCCCTCGGCGTCCATGAAGGGCACCAGGAAGAGGTTCACCTCCGAGTCCAGGAAGTCGGGGGGCAGCCCCGGGAAGACGTTGCACTGCAGCATGGACAGCGTGCCTGGTGAAGGGGAGATGGGGTGAGAGCGGGCTGGGCTGGGGGGGTCCCGGGGAGAGGGGGTGCGGAGGGGCCCTGCCTCACCCTTGTAGCGCAGGTGGGAGTGGGCCATCAGCTGGTCGATCACCAGGTGCATCTGCCGCAGCTTCTGGGGGCAGAAGTCCTCCCTCCGGGCCTTGTTCTGAAGGAAAACTGAGGCAGGGCCGCCGGGTGAGCCCCCTGAGGTCCGGCCAGGAGTGCCGTCCCCACGCCCGGCCCCCATGCGGCGCCTCACCTAGATGGGGGTAGTACTCCGTGCCTTCGTCCGAGCCCGAGGAGCTGCTGGCCTCATGGCTGGGGGACGGGGTGGAAGGCTTCACCATCTCTGCCGTTTGCAGGAACCTGGGCGGGTGGGGGAGAACAGAGACCGACTGCCTGCCTGGGGCCACATAGCAAGGGAAGGTCAAGCCCCGCTTGTGGGTCCCACGGGAGTTGGAGGAGGCCAGCCTGGAGGTGTCAGGAGGCCCCCCCAGGATTGTTGGAGGGGTTGGGGTGTCAGGGGGTCCCTTGGGGTTATCAGGGGATTTGGGGGGTGTCAGGGGGTCCTCTGGGGTTATCAGGGGATTTGGGGGGTGTCAGGAGGTCCCTGGGGAGGTTCACGCTCAGATGGTTTTGGGAGCCGGCCTGGCCCGGCCCTCACTGCCCCATGGGCCGCAGCCTGGGTCTGAGGCCGCGTTCTGCAGGAAGGGGCTCTGTCAGAGGCGGCCAGAGGTTCACAAAGTGCTTCACAAAGCCCGGAGGGGCCTGCGGCCCCCATTCACCCCATCTGACAGGGGAGGCCCACAGAGGTCCGGGGCCTTGTCCAGGGTCAGGCAGCTGAGGTGGGTCTGAGGCAGGATCTGAAGCCAAGGCCGGCACTCCGGCCCCTCCTCACAGAGCCTCAGGAGGCGGCCCCCCATCCCCACGGCGGGGTGCTCGTGATCTCACCGGTACAGGCTGAGGTCGGTGAACCAGTCCTGCACTACGATGACCACGTGGCAGACTGTGAAGAGGAAGGCCGCGATCTGCAGGGACTGCAGGGACAAAGGCGTGTGAGGGAGCCCGGCCCGGGCAACCCCTCCCCGAGCCCCCCGGCTCCGCAGAGGCCCCTCACCTGCATCTCCACGTAGGTGTGCGGCAGGTTGTACTCGGGGGGCAGCTTGCGGTCATTGTTGATCAGGTGGTCCAGGATGGACGGACTCAGGATGGGCTGAGGGCAGGAGGGAACACATGGGAGGAGTGAGGCCGGGAAGAGGCTGCGGGGTGGCAGGATGAGGGGTCCCGGAGCCCTGAGGAAGGTGGCATCACCGCCAAGGCAGGAGGGGTTCTGGGGTCCCTAGAACCACATGCTGGCCCGCACACAGGGGTGCTCAATTGCTGCCCAAGGTTGGCCAGTGGGTTTGAGCCAGGACTCTGGCCTCCCCACGAGAGCCTCAGGAATGGGTGGGAGACAAGGAGGCTGTGGGAGAAGCCAAGGTAGGAGCTGCAGGAATGGAGGGGATCGGGAGGAAGTTGGGCATAGGTGGGCAGGCAGTGTCCAGCAGCGAGGGGACAGCCTCTGTCCTCTGTCCTGCCCCGGGGGCCACATTTTAGGACAGGAGGCCAAAGAGCTGGGAGGGAAGAGGAGGCAACTCGGAGGACACATGAGCGGTGTGTGTATGTGTGTGTGGGTCAGTCTTGTCCAGCCCTGGAGGGCAGAGGTGCAGAGAGGCCGACAGAGCTGACCACAGGCAGGCCGGGCTCCCCCAGGAGCTCTCCAGGCAGGGGCCGGAGCACCAGGTGTCAGGGAAATCCATTTTGGGTCCGACAGCCAATGAGGCTGACCAACAGACAGGCAGATAGACAGCCGTGAGCTCAGGGGCGGTGGACAGAGGCCAGACAGAGCGACCATCCCCGGGGGTGGCTGGAGCTGCGGTCTGGCAGGCCTGTACCTGGGTGTCCAGGAAGACGATGCGCTCCTGGGTGATGAAGAAGTCGATGCCGCTGGTCTGGTTGCCTCCACGCTCCTTCATCTCGGCACTCTGGGCCCGGAACACGTACGCTCTGCAGGGAGGCCGGGGCAGGAGCCCTCCTGTGAGACTGCCCCCCGCGCAGGGCCCACCCGCACCCCACAACCATGACGGGCTCTCGTCCGCCCTCGGGGCGGGCATCGCCCTAAGCCTGGGTCAGCTGGCAAGCTGTGTGGCCGGGAGCGGGGAGGGCCTCATCAGGCAGGCGGGCCTCATCTGCAGAATGGGCTCGGCGGTCCTGTGGACACTCGGGTCAGAGCCGCCGAGGGTCAGTGATCTGCGTCTAAAGAGCTGGGGGAGGCCAGCGCAGGAGGTTCAGGGGCCACAAGCTCACAGGCTCTACGGGGGGGGGGGGGGGGGGCCCTAGCAGAGGGGGGTGGGGATGACCCCCGGGGCCACAGCCATATCATGCCAGAACTCTCCCCTGGCCAACCCTCCGGGAGTCCTGCTTGTCAGAAAGAGTCCGGCTAAGATGGGGAACGGCCTCGGACCCCTGCTGGCTGCCCGCACACCGGCCTCCTTCAGTTCACTCGGGGTCTCTAGTCCCTCGCCCACTGTGTGCCCCGTGACCAGGCTGAGGAAACTGCGGAGCTCAGAGAATCATGGGCCGCTGGGAAGGGGGTCCGACCCCCAGGGGCCCGGGGCGGGCAGGCCTGACGGGCAAAGGCCGAAGAGGGCCCCGGCGGGCAGGCGAGGGCCCGGGAGAGACGAGCAGACGAGGGAGCCGCCTCGCTTAACAAATGCTTCTTGACGGATGGCCTCCTTCAGAGAACAAGTGGGGGCCTCGTGGGGTCTGAGCAGGAGAGGGAGCCGGGGGTGGGAGGGCCCACTCAGGACGGTGGGGCCAGTGGGGTGAGCCTGGAGGCCGTGGCGCCTCCCCTCCCGCCCGCCTCACCTCTGGTCCTCCTCGGGAGTGTTGGCCGACAGCAGGGACATGACCATGGACTTGCCCGTGCCCTGGAGCCCCAGGACCCCCACCACCAGCACGTCCGTCTGGTCCAGCAGGTACTGTTGGGAGAGCGTGGCCCGGGGCGGCGTCAGCCCCACGGAGGGGACCGGGGAGCTGACCCAGGAGGTGTGGCCCAGCACCGCCCTCCTGGGCCTGCGAAGGTGGGAGGACGTGCCCGGCCCCAGCGGCCTCCGCTCCAGGGGAGGCCTGGCAGCTTCCTCCCCGGGGCTCCCGCGCTCCGCCCGGCCCGCAGGTCTCACCTCGATGGCGCTGTCGCACCAGTTCATCTGGTCGTCCACCAGCTTGATGCTGTGCTTCATGCGCTCGGGGGGAAGCAGCTTGGCCTGGCCCACCACGGCTGGCAAAGGACAGAACACAGGGACGCCTGGCACCTAGACCCGCACTCCCGGGCAGCCCCGGCACAGGACAGGCTCGGACGCACCCCCACCCCTCCTCACTGTGGCAGACCCCCTATTTGAAGGCAGGGACCTCTGCCCCCCTTTCCCTGTGAGGTGGGTCAGCGAGTCACCCCTGACCTCTCTTCCTCCTCACCTCACCCCGACTGCCCCGGCCCCCTCCTCCTGCTCAATCTCAGCATCCTCCCCCGCGATGTCACTCCCACTCACCGAGACCCCTGAGCCCAGTCGGCCCCCCAGAGTCTCCCCAAGTCACCGATGTCCAGGGGCCTCTTGTCTCTTCCAGGGTCTCATCTGGTTTTACTCTTTTTAAACCCATTTTTGGGTAAGTCTTATAATGGGTCAAGGAGCTTCCTCACCTCCCCAGAAGGCCCCCCCCACTTACGGTCCATGGCGGCGGGGGTGGCGGCACCCATGCCCCGGTTCTGGATCTGGTAGACGGGCTGGGTAGGCCGCTGGCCTTCCTTCTCCCCCTTGGGAGGTGTGGGGGTCACTGGGGGGGGTGGTGTGGCCCCTTCAAGGACTGGGGCACCTGCCCCGCTGGCCGGGCCCTTGCTTTCTTCTCGAGGCTTCATGAGGACGATGGGTTTGTCCAGTGGAGCCGGGGCCGGGGGTGCGGTGGGCGCCGGGGTTGGCGGGGGCGGCAGTTTAGACTGCAGAGGAGGAAGAAGGTCGGGGTCGCTGCGGCCCCTTGGCTCCAGCCCCCACAATGGCCTGCGGACCCCGAGGACTTGCTCTCAACCTTACCCGCTCTGCCGGAGGCTTAGAGAGAATGATGGGCGTCTTCTGCATGACTGATGTCCCCGTCTCCTCGTTGCCGTCCTGTGAAGGGAAGGAGAACTCCAGCCCTGCTCCAGGACCCGCTGAATTCTCCAGCACGGCTTACCCCATCTGGCCCATCTTCCCACCCAAGGTGGTCGCCTCATCTCCTTCCTGTCCATGAGCTGTCCTCTGTGTGGGGGCTCCCCTCCACCTCCTGGACCCCCTCCCCACAGAGGACGGGACCTACGGGGTGTCACTCCAAGTCGGGGAAGAGGACGATGTCTCTAGAAAGGGTGTTAAGGGACTCTTCTGGCGCCCTCTTAATGACCACCAACCCTACTGGAGAACAATGACTTTGGATTCCCTCCCACAAAACTTGAGGTTTGCACTAGACTAAATAATGACTGAGAGACTCAATGAGACGTTAGAGGAAGTGGAACCTTCCACCTCAGAACTGCCCCCCAAAAACCCAGCCAGCAACCTCTGGGCAATGGTGGCCCAAAGAGAGGAGGCCAGAGACAGGGAGCCCACAAGCCTGTGCATGTCTGTGCGTGTGCGTGTGCGTGTGCGTGTGTGTGTAAGCCCTGAGAGATCTGAGATCAGAATAGGGCTGCCCAGGCTAGAGGCTTGTCCTGATATACCTGAGAGGGCCCTGAAGCTCCAGCAGCATCTAAACTTCCACTGTCCATGGTGGGCCTAATCTTAGGAAGTGGAAGTCAACTCAAGAGCCCAAGAAATATGGAGTGAGAGCAAGCAGAGGTGTCTGCCCAAAGGCAGCAGAGGTCAGAGGTTGGCCAGGGCACAAGGCCCCAGTTCAGGAACTAAAGGAAAGTTGAAAAGATGACAAAAACAACCAACTAGTCTCAAAAATCACTGTCAGTTTAACCTAATAAAACTGCAAGCAGATGCTTAAAGGAAAATGGATTTTCCACGGAGGCTTTATGAATACCTGGAAGAAAAAGGTAAGAGGGGGAAAAACAAAAGCCAAGGAGGAAGAAATGGAAGAAAGTAACAAACTTGGCAAGAAATGGAACTCCAGCAAACTAGAACAGACCTAACAGAAATCAATGATTTCCTGAGAGAGCCACAAATAGTAGAACACAATCTAAATATTAAAAAAAAAAAAAATAGAAAAAAAAAGATCCACTGTAAAAAACTCATCTGGAAAACAAGTTGAGGAGCTATCACTTAAGAATTGTTGGACTCAGGTGGCAGCTGGGTAGCTCAGTGGATTGAGAGCCAGGCCTAGAGACGGGAGGTCCTAGGTTCAAATCTGGCCTCAGACACTTCCTAGCTGTGTGACCCTGGCAAGTCATTTGACCCCCATGGCCTAGCCCTTATCACTCTTCTGCCTTGGAACCAACACACAGAATTGACTCCAAGATGGAAGGTGAGGGTTAAAAAAAAAAAAGAAGAAGAACTGGAATTATTGGACTCTGAAAATCACATTAAGAAAAAAGAGGCCTGGAAAAGGTCTTTTGAGAAATCATAAAGGGAAACTGCCATGATCTCTTCAGAACCAGAGGGCAGAGGCAAGACACAAAGAAGCCACTGGTTATCTCTGGAGAGAACCCAAAGGGAAAGGTTCCAGGAACATCAGAGCAAGCATCTGGAAGGAAGTCCGAATATCAAGGAATCTCAGTCAGGATCCTGCCAGGCTGAAAACTAGGAGATACTGGAATACACACTACCCAAAGCAGGAGAGGCTTAAGTTTGCAACCAAGAAGGATGTGCAACTACGAAGCCCAGGTGGGAAATGGACCTTTGATGGAAGAGAGGATGATGTCTGAGTGATCCTGGTGAAAAGACCAGCTCTGAGCTGGCCTGGGAATCAAAGAGGCCAGAGCAACCCAGAAAGGACAAATGGGCCACTGGGAGGAGCTCGTGTTCTGGGGCCCTTTGGAACCTGAATGACTTCAGAGGGCATTATAGGGGTCCTTGGAGGGTCAGAAAAGAGAAGAGAGGAAGAGTAAAAGGAAGAACAGACTAGTGCAGAAAGGGGGCTTGTGATTTCTCATAAAGAGGAAGTAGCAGAAGAGCAATAGATCCACAGCAGGAAATGAGGGCAGTGGGCTTTGACGATCCCGGCTTGGGAAGAATTCAAATCAACACAGAAGCAAGAATCGTGGGGAAGGAAGAGACACCCACAACAGACTGTGATCCTCAGAGGGTGCCTTAGGTTGCTATTAAGATTATGGGGAATGGAGAGGCAAACTGGGAACGAACAAATGGAACCTTTATTAAGTGCTTCTGTGTTAGGGGCACTTGGCCCTCATGAACTGCTCCTTTAGAAATGGCCAAAGAGGGAGGCAGCTGGGTAGCTCAGTAGATTGAGAGCCAGGCCTAGAGACAGGAGGTCCTAGATTCAAATCTGGCCTCAGACACTTCCCAGCTGTATGACCCTGGGCAAGTCACTTAACCCTCATTGCCTACCCTTACCACTCTTCTGCCTTGGAGCCAATACACGGTAAGGGTTAAAGAAAAAAAAAGAGAAACGGCCAAAGAGACTGATTCCAAGAGCCCCAGGGAATAAGAACTGAGGCAGAAGTGAAGTGAACAGAGCCAGAAGGGTTGATGGGAGGACAATACTATAAAGACAAACATCTGGGAAAGACTTCAGGACACCAATCTGCAATCCCAGACAGGATCTCCAGAGGACACAGTAGTATCCTCACCTGCTGACAGAGGGGACAGCTCCAAGGGGCACTTTTGCCCACAGCAATGGCCTGGATTTATTTGGCTTGTCCATCCACTACCAGAGAGAATTAACTGGGTAGGGCTGGGAGCAGAGGTTAGCCATAGTGAGGCCAGAAAGAAAGAGAATCATGGCAACAGCTTAAAAATGCCCACAAGAGAGCAGAGGAAAGGGCAAAAGGAAGCACAGCCCAACAGGATAATCGTGACAGTGACTTGTAGACTTTCTTATGTGCCAAACTTTTCAATGAAGCCAGCAGTGAGAAAGAGAGAGGAATTCCTGAAGGACCCTTTTTGTTGTGTTTCTGAAAATACTCCTTTTCTGATATCTAAGTTCGGAATAAAAACATTTAAATTTTTAAAAAGGTGAGCTCCTGGTGGGCAGGGGCTGTGCTGCTCTGGGATTTGTATCCCCAAAGTCAGAGACAAAGAGACAAAGTCTCCACCTTTGAATCCTTCACATTCTTTGTGTCTGAGTGAGCATATGTATGAACACGTGTGGGAGTTTGTCCACCAAGGGGCCCTTTCTTGCCCTCCAGACTCCTGCTCAAGAGCATGTCCCCAGTCTTGGAGGACCCTGGTTGGCTGGAGTACTGCTTGGCCATCTGGCTAGATTGACTGCCCTTCCCTGCAGTATCCTCAGCCCATCAAAGCTCATCCATCTCTGCTCCCTGAGGCCCAGAGCTCCTGGGTGGGGCATGCTCCCACCTCAAGCTTCCAGCTCCAGCTCCAGCTCCAACTCAGAGAACATCCATCATTCCTACAGGGCCACTCCTGGGGAGGCCTCATCAATCACTTCTCCACATATACTCTTTCTCTGTTAGGACGTGAGCTCCCTGAGGGCAAGGGCTGGCTCGCTCACTTCTACTGTCATCCCCACTATATAGCTGGGGCAGGGCAGGGAACATTGGCAGCACTTAATAAAAACTTTCTCTCTCCTGGCTTCCTTCAAGGCCTCCAGTCATGGCAAGTCCATGCCACCTGAGGGCAGGCCCTTCCACGTGGGAAAGCTCTCTCTCTGTTAAGAAGCTGCTCCTTACATTAAGCCTGACTCTGCCTCTTGGCAACCACCTAGTGCCCTTGGCCCAGTGCCCTCAAGTGAAAGAGGGAATAGCCCTCGAAGAAGCTTCTTTTCTCCTGGGTAAATCTCTCCAGCTCCTTCAATGATCTATGGACAGCATGAACCCAAGGCCGTCCTTCATCATCCTGGCTGCTCCCTCCCAATGTTCTCCAAGTTACTAATGTCCTTCCTCAACTATGGTGCCCAGATATAGCTAGCAGGTGCAGTCTGATCAGCTGTCCCCAGGCTGCTATTCCTGAAGCCCAACTCCTGCCACTTCCTTCCTTAAGAAGCTTCAGGGACTCCCTATAGTCTTTGTGATAAAGTATGGTATCCTTTGTTGGACATCAGAGCTCAGTGGATTTTTTTCAGGCTGGCAGCACATTTCTCCCCCTCAGGCCAACTAGCCTTCCTGCCATTCCCCATCCACAAAATTCCACCTCCGGCCCTTGGAGGGGGGGTTGGGGTTGTGTGGGTGTTGCAGGTTCCCACCCCCCATATCTCCAGGAATCAATCCCTCCCTTCCAGACTCAGAACAGGCCCCTCATCAAAATCTTCCCTTTCTTCCTCATTCCCTGGGGCTCTCCATCCTCTCTTGTGTATTAATGTTACACCTACTGGCACTTCTGGGTGGTATCTCTATACCTATTAGCAGACACACACATACCCTGCCCTCCTCAATGGAAACTCCCTGGGGGCAAGGACTATTCTGGTTTTGTCTCCTAGCACTGAGCCTGGCATTATTAAGTGGGCACTTAATGAATGTTTTTCCAAATGTATTGAAACATCATGATTTCTCACAGTGGGATTTCTGGTTACTGATGGTTCAATGACAATACCACTCTTAGTCACCCTGCAAGCTCCCAAAGGCAGGAGCTGGGTCTCTGACCACCTGCTACCCAGAACACAGGCTTGAGGTCTCTGGACCCTGGATGGTGCCTCCTTTGAGCACCCAAGGCCACTCCCACCCCACTCACCCGTCTCTCTCGATCTCGTTCCCAAGGTGCTCCATAGTCTCTTTCTCGACCCCCAGGCCCAGACAGATTCTGGGGTCCACCAGAGCCTGGTTCCTTCCATCGGCGCCGTCGCTCTAGTCCATAGAGACCTGGCTGGCTGTGCCCAGACTCCGACATGGCACTGCCTAGTGAGAAAAAGAGGGAAAATTGGGGTCCCCCATATTGCCCAGGGTTCTCTCTATAGCAGTGTGCAGGGCCCCCAGAAAACCAGGGAGATTCCTTGATGCAGACACTGAAATGGGAGTTCACCCATCTCAGACCAGAAACCATCATCCTGGGAGATCCCATTGCCCTGGAGTGCCCATCTCCTTAGCACCTCTGCTCTCTGGATGGAGGAGTGGCCACCATTTCAAGCCTTCTGGCCCCATCACTGCAGGGTACCCAATCTTATGGCAGCTCGATGGGTACAGTTTCTTAGGGAGGAGGAAGAAGCCCTGTGCTTAAGGCTAGCTTGGCTACTTGAGGACCCTCAGAAAGTTCCCACCCTCTTGAGGTTACTCCCGGAGGAGAACCCATCACCAAGGTCAGTGCCTCAAGGCCAGTGCAGGGAGCAGGCACAATAATGAGGTTGTCCCAGAGGAATTCAGGAAATCCACAAAAACCTGGAGAAGTTCCCCAATTCAATTAACTTTCAGGTAGATCTGCCCCTTGGGCCTCCCCCGGTCCTGCCCTTTTAGTTTCCTTTTAAAGTGAATTTTGGCCATTAGAGTGTAAGCTCCTCACGGGCAGGTGCTGTTTTCTCTCTTTTTTGAGCCCCTTACCTTCCATCTTAGAAACGATACTGAGTATCGGTTCCAAGGCAGAAGAGCAGTAAGGACTACGCAGTGGGGAAAAGTGACCAGTTCAGAGTCAGCCGGCTACCAAGTGTCTGAAGCCATATTTGAACCCAGGACCTCAGGCTTGGTTCTCACTGAGCACTTCCACCCCACCGCAGCCCCCGCAGGTATCGGTCCTCCCGGAGTTGAGCGTGGAGCCGGGCCCACAGGGGGTGCTTAATAGCTGCTTGGTCCGCTGGACCTCATGATCCACTGCCCTTTAATTAAGCCTTTTACAGATAAGGAAACTGAGGTCCAGGGCCCTTAAGTGTCTCGCTCAAGGTCACCCCGAGGTTAGATTCGAACCCGAGCGGCTCCCCGGCTCCCCTGCTCCCCACGGGCGCTCAAATGCCGGTTTATGGGGGACAATAGGGGCTTCCCTACTCAACCACTTCCGGGTTGGGCAGCCGGCTACGGTGGGGGGAGGAAAAGTAACGGGGGCGGGGAATCAGGCACGTGCCGGGTGGGTGGAGTCGGCTCGTCCGCGCGCCTCGCTCTGAACTGGACGTTGATTGGCTCCTAGGTTCTCGGGCTGAGGCGCGCGCCGGGAGTGGGCGCGAGCCTTTCTGAGCTAATCTCTGATTGGTTCTTGGGCCTGGCCGCGCGCCGAGGATGGGCGAGGCCCTACTTCCTAAATTGGCCTATGATTGGCTTCGGCGGAGGCGGAGGGGGGGGGACTCACAGGGAAGGAGGAGGGGCCTGGCGCGCGCCCGCAGTGGGAGGAGCCCTTTCGTCCGCGCGCCGTCTGGCCCTTACCTGAGCTGACCGCTGAATGGCGCCACGGCCAAGGCAAGCGCTTCTCCCGCGTTGGACTAGGAAGGAGCCCGTCACCGGCGAGTCAATGGAAGACTCTGAGGAGCGAAGTTGCTGGCGTCTCGGAATCGGGGGGCGGGAAGAAAGGGAGGGGGGAGAAGGGGAGCGACGGTGAGAAGAGGCGCGTCGCTAGAGTGACGTCATCGCGCCTGCGCTGAGGGTGCATGGGGGGGTATGCGCGAGCCTAAGGAACAGCGCATGCGTCAGGTTTTGGCTTGGGTGTTGGCCCGCCCTTTCTCTGGTTTGCGTCTGATTCCACCACGCATGCGTTTCAGAGGAGGGCGGGGCTGGAGCCTGGAGAGTCTTGCTGAAGAGGTCGCCTGTTCGAATCCATGGTCCGCGGGCATCTGCTACCGGCTGCCGGATAAAAGTACCTGGGTTTAGAGGGACCCGAGAATGAACTGAATGAATTCTCCCTCTGCACCCAATTCCTCCTCCTAGAAGCCTCCCCAGATAATCCTGGTGTGGGCCCGGAGAGAGGAGGAGCAGCTGCCCCAGAGCCAGGCCTCCCCCCGCGGGGGACCTTCCCAGCCCCGACGTTCTGTTCTAGATTTCCCAGCCTTGACCTTCCCTGTTCTAAGGCTCCTCCCAGCTCTGACAATCCACCGTATACATTCATTCAAGAGATATTTATTAAATGTGTAGCTCTTCTAGTTGAGATTCTATGCTTAGGTACAAAGATATGCTGTATGGTGCTTAAGATCTAATGAGAGGGGGCAGCTGGGTAGCTCAGTGGATTGAGAATCAGAGGTTCTGGGTTCAAATCCAACCTCAGACATTTCCCAGCTGTGTGACCCTGGGCAAGTCACTTGACCCCCATTGCCCACCCTTTACCACTCTTCCACCTAGGAGCCAATACACAGAAGTTAAGGATTAAAAAAAAACAACGATCTAATGAGAAAGATGTGCCTAAATAACTAATGCAGAACCGTTAGGGAAGGGCCAAGAAAAGCTGAAAGAGGCCTCCAGGACAGAGGAGATGGGGCTGGGAGGAGCCTCAGCACAGGGAATGCCAACAAGCACATAGGAAACTTTCTCTTGGTGCCAGGCATGGTGCTAAGCACTGGGGACTCAAAGGCAGAAAGAGGCCTTTTCCTCACGTGCCATTCTGATAGGGGACACATAAATGGCTGGTGTATACAAGAGCTATTCAACATCAATTCAAGGTAATCTCAGAGGGAAGACACTGGCTGTGAGACCTGTTAGGTTGTGGTTGCTTGGGCCCAGAGACAGACAGACAGACACACACACACACACACACACACACACACACAAGGCTTCTTGCAAAATGCCATATTTGAACTGAGCCTTGAAGGAAGCTAGGAGTCAGAGGTGAGGAAGGCATTCCTGGCATGGGAACAATCATTAGAAAGGCTTGAAGACTGCAGATGAGTGTCTTCTGTCATGTTTATTAGTGGTGATAGACCATAGAATATGTGGAAAGGAGTAAAGTGCAAAAAGCCTGGGAAGGTAGGAAAGGGTGAGGCTATAAAGACCTTTTAAATGCCAAAAGTGATTTTTTAACAAGAACGCCTGGAGTTCCCTGAGGAACACGGTCAGATCTATGCTTTAGGAAAACCACTTTTTAAAATTTTTACATTTTTATTTTTAAACCCTTATCTTCCATCTTGGAATCAATACTATATATTAGTTCTAAGGCAGAAGAGTGGTAAGGGCAAGGCAATGGGGGTTAAGTGACTTGCCCAGGGTCACACAGCTGGGAAGTGTCTGAGGCCATATTTGAACCCAGGACCTCCTGTCTCTGGGCCTAACTCTTAATCCACTGAGCCAGGAAAACCACTCTGTAAACCGAGTGGAGAATGTGTTAGAGAGGGGAGAGATATCACACGGATTGACCACTTAGGAAGCTAAGAGGCAGCCTTGAGACCAGGAGATAGTCAGTGCTGGGCCTAAAGACAGGAAGACCCTCCTTCCAATACTACCTCAGATACTAGCTGTGTGATACTGGCCAAGTCACTTCACCAAAGTTGGCCTCAGTTTCCTCATTTATAAATGAGGCCAATAACTGTACCTACTTTCCAGGGTGGTTATGAAGATCAAATGGGACAATGTTTGTAAAGCTCTTCATAAATCTTAGTAAATGGAAAGAACTAATCTCCCTCCCCCTCCACCACAATCCAAAGGGAATGTTAAAAAATTTTAGAGAACAAGCAGAACTCAAGAAGTGATGTAGGGGATGGCTGGGTGTCTCAGTGGACTGAGAGCCGGGCCTAGAGGTGAGATGTCCTGGGATCAAATTTGGCCTCAGATACTTCCTAGCTACATGACCCTGGGCAAGTCACTTAACCCTTATTGCCCAGCCCTAATCACTCTTCTGCCTCGGAATCAACATACAGTATTGATTCTAAGATGGCAGTTATGGTTTAAAAAAAAAAAAAAAAGATAAGAAGATGCCCCAGACCCTTTGAAGAAGTGGGAGATTCATAAGCATTGCACATATTTTGTTTTTTTGTGTGCTTTTTATTCTTAAAAAATACTATTTGTCATAATATATAAGGCTCTATGCAAAGGGAGGAATGATACTAGGAGAAAATATAAACAGAAAGACAAAACCTTTTTATAATAGAAAGCTATTTCAAGAGCCTAAACCAGGCTTGAAGCTATATGGGTTGAGACAAGGAGCATGGAGGAGACATTATGAAGAAAGAAACATTGAGAAGTACAGATTTGATATGTGAGTTGAGTGAAAGTGATGAGTTGAGAATAACACTCAGGCTGCAGGCTTGAGGGCCCAGAAGGATGGGGATACCCTCCACTGGAAAAGCAAAGTTGGGAAGAGAGAATGGTTTTGTGGTAAGGGGGAGAATAGTGAGTTCTGTTTGGGACGGACTGAGTTGAGATGCCTATGGAACACCCGAGTTGAGATGTCCAAGATGCAGATAGTGCGACATGAGACTCCAGTTCAGGAGAGAGACAGACTAGATACCTAATCTGGGAGGAGAGATCATGAAATAAGCAAGGTTAGAAGGAAAAAGAGAAAGAGGGCCCAGGACAAAACGCTGACCGGGGAGGTGCAAATAAAGATTTAACAATTGGTGTGTGTGTGTGTGTGTGTGTGTATTATGAATGACATACTTTCAAGTTTAATCTGCATTATTAACATTTTTCTCCATCACTTTCTTAGGTGTAGAAATGAACAAGACAACAAATCACACCTTGATTTTTGTTGTGTTTGCTGATTCTCTCTCTCTCTCTCTGTCTCTCTCTCTCTGTCTCTCTGTCTCTCTCTGTCTCTGCCTCTCTCTCTGTCTCTGTCTCTCTTCTGGCTCTCTGTCTCTGTCTCTCTCTCTGTCTCTCTGGCTCTGTCTCTCTCTCTGGCTCTCTCTGGCTCTCTCTCTCTGTCTCTCTCTCTGTCTCTCTGTCTCTGCCTCTCTCTCTGTCTCTGTCTCTCTGCTGGCTCTCTCTCTGTCTCTGTCTCTCTGTCTCTGGCTCTCTCTCTGGCTCTCTCTGGCTCTCTGGCTCTCTCTGTCTCTGGCTCTCTCTCTCTCCCCCTTCCCCCTCCCTCTACTCACCCCTAAAAGAAAATTTAACAATGCACTCTTCCAGTTCAAACTGGCTCCAGCATGCCTGAGTGGATACCCATGGTTAGTGGCCATCACTTGGAATGAGACCCAGTAAAGGAGGCTGATAGGGAGTGGTCAGAAAGACTGGAGAATCCAGAGGAGGAGGGTGTTCAGCAGAGTCAAATGCTGCAGAGAAGTCCAAAAGGATGAGGACTGAGGAAAGGTCCACAGATTTGGCAATTAAGAGATGAACTCTGAAATGGGTTTTAGAATATAGAATGTGAGAACTTGGAAGGATTGTAGAACTCAGAACGTCAGGTCCAGGAGAGACTTTAGAATGTTGACTATTATAGTAGGGAGCCCTGGTGGGAAGCCAGTGGTATTACCTGGAGGCCAAGGTGGAGGTCAGGAATCCGTGAAATCCTTTTCCTGGTCCACAACGACCAAGAGACCAGGTTGTCTCTAAGGTGTGTCCTACAGATACCAGGCTGATAAGGTTGGGCTAGGTAAACTGGCAAGAGTCCCAAGAGCAAACATTTTTAGAGAAAAGAGGTGAGTCTTGGCAGTGGATAGATCTTTCTCTTAGTTCTTATTCATGTTCTGTCTAACATGCCCGATGACCTTGGGAAAGTCAGTCTCACAGATTTATCACTTGTTAATTGAAGAGGTTGGGCTAGTCTGTCTGCAGTTTCCTTTCTGCTCTGACACACTCTGAACTCTGTCCAAAAGATTCTTCCTGCTCTAAGATCCACGTTCTAAAACCTATTTATTTTATTTGTATCTCCGGCCCTTATCACCGATGTCTGGTTCATAATAAGTACTTAATAGATGCTTGTGCATTGATTGATTTTGTGTAGGAACTGGGGCTGTTTAGTTTGGAGAAGACTTAGGAGGGATGACTTTGGATTCCCGTCTTGGGACATTTGAAGGGCTGTCGCCTGTGGAAGGGATTAGACTTGTTCTGCTTGGCCTTGAGGGCAGAATAAGAAGCAGAGTGGGAAGAGTTACAGGGAAGCTTTGTAGCCTAGAAGCTTAGCAGGATCTCTGAGCTGGAAGGGACTCTAGTCATTTTAGACCAACCTGAGCCCTCCACTGCAGAGAGGCCAAACTCAAGTAGAAATAGGTAGGAGTCACCAAACCCTACCCGAGGCTCCCTGTGGGGCACGTTTTGACTTAGAGAACCGCAGATTGTATTTTTATTTTGTTAAAGGTTTCTGAATTGCATTTTGATTTGAGTCAGTTGGCCCAAGAGACAGATCTTTGACACTGACATTGACACTCTACCGGGGTACGCCCAACAGGTGGTCTCTAGCCTTGACTTGAGGGCCTAATGAGAAGGAACCCCCCTTCCGGAAGCAGCCTGTCCTCTTTGGGGGCAGCTCTCCTAAGAGCAAGCCTGTATTTGCTCTTGGTACCTTAACCCGGTTGTTTGGGGCCAAGAAAAACAAAGGGGTGACGTGGTGTGGAGTGATCTTTCTTCGAGTTTTCATATTGCTTCTGGCCTTAATATACAGATGACTTTGGGAAAACACGTTTTCCTCCGAGCTTCAGAGATTTTTTACCTGGTCAAATGAGAGGGTCAGGCTAGATGGATTCTTAAATCTCTTCCTTTCCTTCCTCTTACATTCTATTTTCTTTGTCCAAAGAGCCCTTCCTGCGCCCTGAAATCTTGTATAGGAAATGGGGATGTTTATCTCGAAGATGAGAAGTCTGGGGCACTGAGGAAGCAGACCATGGATCCCTGCCTCTAAATTTGTGGATGGTAGACACATTGAGAAGATTAGACTTGCTCCGATCGGCCCTGGAGAGCAGAGTAAGAAGCAATGTAGAAAGAGAGAGAAGCTGCTTAGATGGTAAATTCACTAATTCATGGACTCTTACAACTGGAAGAGATCTCAGTATTCTGGCACGTGTGTGTATGTGTGTGTGTGTGCGTGTGAGAGAGAGAGACAGAGAAACAGACAGTCAGACAGACAGACTGACAGACACCTCCTTGGCAATCTGGTAAGACCTGTGAACAGACCCCTTCAAATAATGTTCGTTGCCTATGTTTATAATCAAAGGAAATACCAAGTTTCAGCTACAAGTTAGTGGAAGGAAAGATGTAATTTTTTTCTCCTCAAGTTCATGCACGTCCCTGGACCCCAGGTTAATAACCCCTGGTCCAGCTGAGCCCTCTAAATCCCAGTCAGCAAGTAGTCTTTGCTTGGGGAAGCCATTCCACCAGCTCCCATGGCAGCCCATTCCACTTTGGGGCGGCTCTGATTCTGACAATGAACTGAAATCAGCCTCTGGAACTTCTACCCAGTGATCCTGGTTCTTCCCTCAGGGACCAAGACAAAGGAGTAGGCAGGAGGTGGCGGAACCCTTCAAGTAAGCTCTAAGCTCTGTTCTGCTGTGACTTTACTGGGTGGCCTTGAGAACCTTCCCTTCCCTCCCTGGCCCTCACCCCCCATCACCCCTGTGAAATGAAGATCCTCCACTAGGAGGTCGATATTCTAAGTTCTCTTACCTGTGAGGTTCCGTGTTCTTGCTCTGACATTCTCTGTTCTAAGGGCTCTTGTACTGTTCACTTTTGTCCTCTTGTTCGCCCTTGTATTCTTTACAATTGAGAGTTTCAGAGACGGAAGGGATCTTAGAAAATACCTGACCCATTTTACAGATGAGGGTCAGAGACTTTCTTAAGGTAATTTGGGCAAATAAAGGCCAAGCCTTGGGGACTAGCCCAACTGCTGCATTTGTCTGTCTTGGTGGATTTAATATTAGTCTCCATTTTTGTGCTAAAACCAGACTTAGGTCGTACTTTTTTTTTTTTAAACCCTCACCTTCCGTCTTGGAGTCAATACTTTGTATTGGTTCCAAGGCAGAAGAGTGGTAAGGGTAGGCAATGGGGGTCAAGTGACTTGCCCAGGGTCACACAGCTAGGAAGTATCTGAGGCCAGATTTGAACCCAGGACCTCCCATCTCTAGGCCTGGCTCTCCATCCACTGAGCCACCCAGCTGCCCCCTTACTTTTTTCTTAAAGAGGGAATCTGACCCAATTAGGAGACCCCTGCCTGTTCCCAGTGGCCTGTAATATGTTACTAATATTGTCCAGCAGTCCCTTATTTTTGATACTTTATCGAATACAGATCTCTCCCCCTCGATAATTTCATGGAGCTGCAGGGACGTGGGGGAACGTCTTAGTGCAAGGTTTGATATGTGACCGTGGGCAAGTCCTTCTCCCTGGGCCTCAGTTTCCTCACTTATAAAAACAAGGGGGCAGGACTGCGGGATACCTTCTGGTGCTGACATTTCATAATTGTCCAGCCTGAGCTTGGATTCTCCACTGACAGATCTCTCACTACTCTAACTTTGCCAGTGCCCCGGAATCCCAGGGTCGAAGGGACCCTGGAGGTCATGGAGTCCCAGCCCTTTGTTTTGCTGTATAGGGAAGGGAGGCCCAAGGTCATGGCAGAGTGATCTGAAACCTGGGGCTCCGGATTCGGTGTCTGCCTTTGCCCTTAGAAGACAAGGGCTTTGTTGGCATTGCGAGGCAGGAAGTGCTTTAAAGAATGGGACAACATCTCCCTGTTCCAGAATATTAACTTTTATTTTCAAAGTGGGGAGGGGGAAGGGGGGGGAAGTGGGGCAGCTCTGGCCAGATTCCCCTTCAGGGGCTCAGGCTGCCCCCTGTCCCCTTGCGGTCTCCACTAGGGGGTGCCCCAGGCTTCCATGTACCTGCCAAG
Source organism: Gracilinanus agilis (assembly GCF_016433145.1). NCBI lineage: Eukaryota > Metazoa > Chordata > Mammalia > Didelphimorphia > Didelphidae > Gracilinanus > Gracilinanus agilis. The sequence goes on along the minus strand of NC_058132.1, from coordinate 16,912,895 downwards.
AGCCTCTCCCCACCTCTGACACAGGCTCCCTTAAGCTTTTTCACTGTCCAGCAGCGACTTTGAACAGGGACCTCTGTGTCCAGCCCTCTCAGTTCTCGTTCAACTTGGGGGACCGGCTCTCTCTTGTCCCAGCAGGGACCCAGGCAGTCGGCCTCCTCTCACTCCCCAGACCCAGGCGTCATCCAGGGAAAGAGAGTCTGATCCTTCTGGGATCCAGGACCCTGGCCCCCAGCCCCTTCACCCTCCCCAGAGCCTCCCCTTCATTCTACTTTCTTAGTTGATGGTGTGACTTGCAGAAAGCCTGTGGCCTCTTGCTCGCAGGTTCCTTGGCTCTCTGGCCTTGTAGCAGCTTTGAAATCCACCACTTCCATTGCTTGGGTGAACAGGGGTACCCCTGGCCCAGCCAGGGACTCCTTTAGCAGCTCTTAGAGAGAGGTGGGCCCCTCCTTCATGCCCTGATGAAGTGAAAGGGGATGGCTGCCCCCTTGTCCCCCGGGGCCAAAGGAGCTGGGTTCCCTTCCATAGACCCTGGGAAAAGAGAGAGTGAGAAAGAGGAGTTAGGCACCCAACACCCTTAGGGAGACAGGATTGCCAAGGTAGGGAAAGAAGGAGAAAGGCCCCCATTTGGACAAAGACAGGAAAACCCCATCATCACGTGTATAGAAGAGCTGAGAAAAAGTACGAAGGAAAGGGGGCAGCTGGGAAGCTCAGTGGATGGAGAGCCAGGCCTAGAGACGGGAGGTCCTGGGTTCAAATCTGGCCTCAGACACTTCCCAGCTGTGTGACCCTGGACAAGTCACTTGACCCCCATTGCCCACCCTTACCACTCTTCCACCTAGGAGCCAATACACAGAAGTTAAGGGTTTAAAAATTAAAAAAAAAGAAAAAAAAAGTTCACAGGAAGAGAGAGGCTCAGAGGCAGGAAGAGCCACACATGGAGAAGGGCCAGAGGTTGGGAGAAGCCGTGTTCTCTCTCTCTCTCTCTCTCTCTCTCTCTCTCTCTCTCTCTCTCTCTCTCTCTCTCCCAGAGGAGCCCTCACCATCCCTTCTGTTCCCACCAGCTCCTTTGGCCCAGAGCTGGCTGGCCAGCCCAGAACATTCTGGGATACAAGCCGCATCTCCCACTTGGCACTGAGCTCCCATCAAAACACTCGTCCTCCCTCAGGAACTGGCTGCTTCCTAGAGGAGCTGAGCACCCACTGACTGCTGGCCAGGCCTCCCCCTTGGGACGGGGACCCTCTGGGGCAGGAGCCTCCTTACCAACTATGTGTCTTCCCTGGGTTCTGGGGCCTGCCTAGATTCTAAGGCTGCACTGAGGAGTTGGGTCAGCGTGTCCAGTTTCCCTCCTAGTATATCCATTCGCTTCTCCAGGTTTCTGTGGGAAGTGCTGAGGCCAGATTGCAAGTCACACAGGATCATGTGCATCTGGGGGAGAGCAAGGGGTGGGTTTGTCAGGAGGGGCAGGGGGCTAAGGAGCCTTTCCCAGATGCCTCTGCTCCCAGTCCCATCCCTTGATACCTCGGCACTCAATACTCCATCCCTCGCCCCTCCTGCAGCCCCAATCCCCTGTTCTCCATCCTTCTGTCCCTCATCTCCCTGCCCCTTACTCTTCTTCCCACATCCCTTGATCCTTTGAGCCTCTGTTCCCCATGAATGAAGCTCTTCTTATGGCATAATTCTATATAGCGATCCCAGCCCAATCCTCGCCCTCCATCAGCCATCCCTATTCCTTTGGACTCTCATCTCCTGTTCCTCTGTCCCCTGGTCCCTTCCTCCCCATCCCCCCCCCCCCCCAGATCACTCCTCCCAACATCCCTGGACATCGCTGGCCTCCGCCTTACCTTGGAGATGTCCACCATGGAGTTCACTTGTTCTCGCAGTTTCCGGTGTTTTAAGCGGACCTGACGGAATCTGCATGGAGAGAAGTGAGGTGACGGGCTCCCATGGGACTTCTGTGCCCATCCATAGTCTGGCTTCAGCCCTCTGTGGGTCCCCAAGCCCATCCCCTGCCCAGGATATCCACATACAGACACAGAGCAGCTCCTCCCGTCCCCCTGCCCCACCTGCCCTAGCCAGGTCTCACATGTGGATGGCTGAGAGCAATTTCCGCTGGTGCCTCCGAGCAGCTCCGGATTCCTTCCTTCTGATATGTTTGTAGAACATCCAGGCTTCCTGTAGCACTCGGGCCGCAGAATCCCTCATCTTTTGGGAAAGCACAACATCAATGGGTGGGGAGCCCAGATTCCTGGGACCCAGGGACACCTGGGTCCCTGACAAGCCCAGGTCACCTCTGGAGGTTCATGACAGCTGGATCTGATCAGAGGTTTGGAAAAGCTGCACTTCGGGGGCTCGAGAGGCAGGGATGGCAGGGAGGGGCGCTGACGTCCTCACCTCTTTGGCGTATTGAATATCCATCATGAAATTGTGGACGTGTTTCTCCGCCTTATTGAATTCCAGCTTTCGGGCAACGACAGCCACTAGGAGAGCTGTACAGCACACCCCCTGTGGGCAAGGGGAAAGTTCAGAAGCACGCCTGGGTGTCGGGGTGGGTGTGCATGCCCTGGGGGAGCCCGATCCTTTAGGTAATGGAGACCTGCATAAGACCATGTCTGGACCTGTGGAGTCTAGTCTCAGTTTCTCCATGTCATTTCCCCTTTGGAGCCTCGGTTTCTCTATCTACCAAATGTTACACTTGAGGGCTTCAGGTCCCTCCTGGCTGATATCTTCTGTTCTCTGTTCTCTGGTCCCTTCCATCTCTGACATCCGGGCAAATAAGCAAAGACCTGGGGCCCTCAGAAGAGCACCAGCTAGGGGAAGGGAGGCATGATGGTCTTCAAGGGGACTCACCATCACCCCTGTGCAAAGACAGACAATCTTCCCCCACACGGTGCCTGGAACCACATCCCCATAGCCGATGGTCAGGAAGGTGATGGGGATGAGCCACAGAGTGTCTGTCAGGTGCCCTGTGGCATTGATCGCCTGCCTGGGGAGGGAACAGAGAGGGGAAGGTTTGGAGCCCTTGCCTGGGCTCCCATGATGCCTTGGGGGTATGTCCACCCTTGGTTCTCTTCCAAATGCTTTCTACACCCCCACTTCCCGAACCACCTTTAGGTGCAGGACCACCTTCTGATCTCTATGGCTCAATGTGACCTTGGGCCAGTCACTCAGGCTGTACTGGGTCTATGCAAGCTGTCGCTGCATCCCTCTAGCCCTCTCTCGTTTTATGGTGTCTGGTGGGGCCTTTCTCTTCGAGGCTGAGCCACTGCTAATAGCTTTGCCTCTATCAATTCCTCACTAGACCTGGGATGAATCATCAGGTCGAGGTGGGGCTTGCCTTCGGTCTCTCTTGGGACTTGGTTGCTACAACATAAATGTTCCCACTTGTACCCATTTTACAGATTACACTTACCCAGCTAGGTACCCAAGTCTGACATTTCTGCCTTCGCCTACCCTAGGGCTAATAGACTTTTTTCTCCTTTTAAAACAATAAAACCTTTATCTTCTTAGTATCACTTCTAAGACAGAAGAGTGGCAAGGACTAGGCAGTTCAGGTTAAGCGACTTGCCCAGTTAGGAAGTGCCTGAGGCCACATTTGAACCCAGATCCTACAACTTCAGGCCTGGAGCTCTATCCACAATGCCACCCAGTTGCCCTACATAATGCTTTGAATTTTAGTTTTTTTTTTTTTTTAAATACTTTCTGTCTTAGAATGGATGCTAAGTATTGGTTCTAAGATTCTAGAACATAGGTAAGGGCTGGGCAATTGGAGTTAAGTGACTTGCCCAGGGTCACCCAGCAAGGAAGTGTCTGAGGTTCTTGCCCAGGACCTCCTGTCTCTGGGCTTGACTCTCAATTCACTGAGCTACCCAGCCGCCCCTGAAGGCAGGGTTTTTAGAAGAGGTGCGGTCTGGGAGTCAGGGAAGGCCTCTGCCCCTCCGACCCCCTTCCCTTCCCTCCCTTGGGGAGCCCCCGACGCGGAGAGCTCACCTCTCGGCCACGGAGAGCACCCAGGCCGTGGTGAGCCAGAGCCCGAGGGTGAGGGCCAGCAGGAGGCGGCCGGGGTGCGTGTTCATGTACAGTTTGGCCACGAACCAGTGGCGGAAGCGCACCCGGTTGAGGGCGCCGATGCTGCGGTAAGAGGCGTTGAGCAGCACCCCGCTGCGGAGCAGCACGGCCCGGGGCACCAGGTAGAGGCGGAGCAGCATGGCCAGCGACAGCAGCGCCTCGACCTGGCTCAGGAACACGGGCCACGGGCGCGCGGGACTCTGGCACGAAGGCGCGGCCCACGCGGGCAGCGGCGGAGGGTGCGCCCCGCACACCAGCAGCTCCAGCACCATCTGGGCCACCTGGCGCCCGGTCAGCGCCACCCGCCAGTCGCGGAGGCCGTTGTCGGTCATGAAGAGCTGCGGGGAGCGAGGGCGACAAGGGCTGGGCCCCAAGCCTCCGATAAGGAGCTCGGCTCTGGCTTATCAGGGAGGCCCAGGAGGAGCAGGAGGAGGAGAGCGACTCGGGCGCGACCTCGCGAAGTCACTGGGGAGACTCTTGGACAAGCAATCCCTCCCCTCTCCGGGCCTCCGTTTACCCATCTGGAAGCTAAGGAGTGGGGTGGGCCGAGCCAGTTTTCCCTTTTCTCCCTCCTCTCTTGGCCCTCTCCCCCTCTTTTCTTTCTCTCCCTCCTCCTTCCTCTAACTCTCGGCTCCCCTCCCTCCCCTCCTCTCGTCCCGTCCTTGGAAAGAGCTATAGGGTTGTGGTACAGGATGGAGGGTGTGTGTGTGGGGGGCGGATGGAGAGACTGGGAACAGGCTGCTGGAGCCCCGGGGGCAAGGGAGTCTCTGTCAGGGCGTGGACCCTTCCTTGCCACCATCCCCATTAGTCACTGGTCTGGGCCGGCGGGGAAACCCCTGGAGGAGGAGGAAGAAGAGAAGGAGGATGGAAAGACTGAGGTGGCCGGGCAGGGCTGGCAGGGGCGGAGGGAAGCGGCAAGAGGCCGACCTACCTGCACCTCCTTAGCGTGGAAGGCCAAGATGAGTGCGAGGAGGAAGACGGTGGAGATGCTGATCCCACATTTCACCAGGAACAGATAGGGAGCCCACTGTGGGGATACGGGAAAGTCAGAGACACATCTCAGGGCCAGCCTAGCCCCCGAACAGTGCGGACTAACTTCTTCCTCCCCTTCCACCTCCCGCCCCACGCAGGCTTTTAGAAACTACCATTTGGATATCGTGGGGGGTGGGCTGGGTTCATGTTGTGTCCCGGCTTTCCTCCGGCCCCCTGAGCACTGGATGAGGGCGCCCGATATTCTCTACTTTAGGTTCTTGGACGTGAGCTCCCTCCCTCCTCACCACCAGTCACATGTCCCTGATCCTCTTTCTGGCTCTTCCTTTCCCACTCTTACTTCCTCTTGCCTCCAGAGGAAGTGGTTCAAGTTCAGGGGCTCCACAAGACCACCAGGCAGAATCCAGTAAATCCCGGGTTGGGGGCGCAGTGGGTTCGGGCTGTATTCCTGCCTCCTCCCTCTCTCCAATCCTCCAATCCCTCTCTCTGTGTCTGTGTCTGTGTCTGTGTCTGTCTCTCTCCCTCTCTCTCTGCCTCTGTCTCTCTCTGTCTCTCTGACTCTCTCCACAATTATTCTGTACCCCTTAAAGAGTTGCCTCAGGGGGCAGCTGGGTAGCTCAGTGGATGGAGAGCCAGGCCTAGAGACTGGAGGTCCTGAGTTCGAATTTGGCCTCAGACACTTCCCAGCTGTGTGACCCTGGGCAAGTCACTTAACCCCCATTGCCTAGCCCTTGCCACTCTTCTGCCTCGGAGCCAATACACAGTATTGACTCCAAGATGGAAGGTAAGGTTTGCCTCAGTTCCACAACCCAGAGGAATATACTATTCAATGCTCACCCTACTCCCTTACCCCTCAGGCCTCTAGACACCACCATTCCTAGTCTAGTCATCTTCACCCTCTGCTCGAGGGGCCCCTAGAAACCGCTATGCGGAATCCAGAAACCCTCACCTTCTTCTTTAGGGGCTCCTAGAAAACACTTGTCAACACTTATCAAGCATTTAAGAATGTTGGCTCCAGAAGGGGCCTTAGAGATGTTTAGGCTGAGCCCCCCCACCCCCGTTTTAGAAATGATGAGATTCTAGAGAAAGATGGGGAAACTGAGGCGCAAAGCTAGGAAATGATTTTCCCTAGGTCACATGCATAACAAATATCCTGCCCAGACCCAGGTCTCTCCTGATTCCAAGCCTTAAATGCTTTGCTCTACTTTTCTCCAGAGACCCATAGAAGCCAAATCTGGAGGCCCACAGACATACCCACCCCTTGTGGGTTAGGGGTGCCCCTTAGGTCCAGATCCTATCCCCTCCTCCCTCCACCTCCCAGTTCATCCTTCCCCATCCTGAGCTCCCTCCCCCCGCGCTGGGGCCCATCCCACCAGCCTGGCTTATGGCCCGGATTGGGCTCAGGGGCCGGAAGCCTGAGTCCTCCAGTAACCACAACTGAGTGTATATTTTCTCTCTTTGGCAACACATCGGAGAAATTCTCTGAGGGAGAGGGCTGGAGAGCTCAGGACCGTCAGGTCCCTGTGGGGGATGGGGAGATTAGGACTCCTCAGTCCTCCTGGGGTAGGGGGCGAGTTGCTGAGGGAATCAAGCCACCTGAGTCCTTTAAGGGACAGGGATGGGGGAATCAGCCCCCTGGTACTCTGCTGGGCAGCACCTGTTTCTTCCCAAGCCGCCCAACCCTGGTCCCTGCCTTGATTGGTGACCTTTGCCAGCTTCCTGTCCCAGCCTTCCTCAAGGGAACAATGGGGCTGTTGTCCCCCCCAACACTCCCCTCCGCTGAGCCCAGGCTCTGCTCCTGTTTAACCTGTCACCCAGGCTGCCCTCTGTCCCCTCTGTCTGTCTCCACCTTCTCTCATCCAGCTCTTTCTGTGCCTCACTGACTTTTGGCCTCTTCTTAAACCTTTTTCTGCTCGACCCTCGTTGTCTGGGTCTGTCATCCACTTACTTTGTCTCCAGGTATTTGGCTCTGACTCTTTGGGCGTCTCCATCTTCACCTGTCACCCTCTGGCTCCAACTCCCCTTCTCTGTTCTCTGGGTTTATATCAGTACGTGTTCCTCTGGCCTTTTATTTGTCAGTGTCTACATGACTGCTTCAGCCTGTCTCTCTCTGGGTCACTGACAGTCCATGCCTATCTCTTGTTTTGGCCTGTATCTCTCTATGTGCATGTCCCTAGCCCACTCCCCTGACCCACCCCCCTTCCCCATTCACCCTGATTCCATCTCAGTTTATGTCTAGCTATCTCTCTCTGTCTGGCTCTCTCACTCTCCTCCCCTATCTCCCTGACTCTATCTCTGTCTCTCTTTCTTTTCACCTTCTTGTTTTTGTTACTTGATGCTTCATTCCTTGTCTTTCCCAGTCTATGTTTGCCTATCTATCTGATGGTTTCAACTTCCCTGATATCTCTCTCTCTTCTCCTCTCTCTCCCCTTTCCCTCCCTCTCTCCCTTCTTCCCTCCCTCTCTCCTTTCTTCTCTCTTTCTCTCCCCTCTCCTCTCTCTCTCCCCTTTCCCTCCCTCTCTCCTTTCTTCTCTCTCTCTTTCTCTCCCCTCTCCTCTCTCTCTCCCCTTTCCCTCCCTC
>NC_058132.1:16879800-16900414 GCF_016433145.1 Gracilinanus agilis | reverse complement strand
CGTTTCCCTTTGTCTCCCCATCATCTAGCACAGTGCCTGGCACTAACTGCCTGTTGGTGGATTGACTAGAGAGAATATGGACCATCATTTCTAGGAGTAAGGGGAACCTTAGAACGTGGAATATTAGAACTGGGAAGAATCCTGGCACTAAAGCTGTAACTAGCACAGGGGGAACAGGGCTTTGGCTCACTTCAGAGGAGCTGTTGAGCCAGGTGGTCTTGATCAGTAAAAGACTGATTGATGGAAAGGAGATGCTGGCACCCTGTGGGGGACACCTGGCACCCAGCCAGGACCGATTGGGTTCAGAAAGATGCATCCTGGGGCAGCTGGGTGGCTCAGTGGATTGAGAGCCAGGCCCAGAGATGGGAGGTCCTGGGTTCAAATTTGGCCTCAGACACATCCTAGCTGTGTGACCCTGGGCAAGTCATTTAACCCCCATTGCCTCGCCCTTACCACTCTTCTGCCTTGGAAACAATACCCAGTATTGATTCCGTGATGGAAGGTCAGGAAAAAAAAAAGATGCATCTTTTCTGGAATGCTTAGGATGAGAGATGACAAAAGGGCTCGCCACCTTGGGGGTCTGCCTCTCTCTTTGCCTTCTCCCCTCCCACGGTTCCATCCCAGGAACCAGAATTCCCACTTACATCTCTCTGCTTCAGAGGAAGAAAGTCAGAGCTGGAAGGGATGGAGATCATCATAATATAATACAAGTAATCATGGGAGCTGATATTTCTGCAGTGCTCTACGGGTCTACATGGAATTGCATTCGATCCTCGGGCCAATCCCAAGAAGCAGCACGATGTCCTGGAGAGAATGCTGTCCTTGGAATTGCCAAGACCCGAACTGCAATCTCACTTTGGACACCTGTTGGCTGGGTGGCCCTGGGATGATCACTTCCCTTCTTTGGGCCTTAGTTTCCTTGTCTGTCAAATCAAGGGGTTGGACGAGATGGGCACTGAGATCTTATCGAAACTACCCTCAGCATTCCAGAAATGAATATGAAAGGATGTTAGAGGAGGTGATCTGGAAGCATCCTTTCAACTACATTTGTTGAGAAAAATAGCGTTAGTTAGCGTGTATGTAGCGACTTCAAGTTTTCAAAGCACTTTATATGTATCATCTCATTCGATCCTCACGACAAGCCTTTGAGCGAGGAGCTACGGTGCTGCTGTTCAGTCATTTCCCATCATGCCTGACTCTTCCTGACCCCATTTGGGGTTTTCTTGGCAGAGATACCAGACTGGTTTGCCATTTCCTTCTCCAGCTCATTGGACAGATGAGGAAACTGAGGCAACCAGGGTTAAGCAGTTGTCCAAGTCACACAGCTAGTAAAAATCTAAGGTCAGATTTGAACTCAGGTCCTCCCAACTCCAGGGATGGCATTCTTTCCACTTTGTCAACCAGATGCCTGGGAGGTATTGTGAGCCCCATTTTACATATGAGGAAACTGAGGCAAAAGGTAAAGGGATTTGCCCAGGGCCAGTTACCTAGTCAGTGTCTGAAGCAGGATTTGAACCTGACTTCAAATCTAGAAATCAATCTCTATGACTAATAATATACTTGTGTGTCCTCATTTTACAAGTAAGGAAACTGAGGCTCAGAGAGGTACTGGTTGCATTGTTATTTCTATTGCTTCTCACTGTACTTATTCTTTTTTTTTTTTTAAACCCTTAACTTCTGTGTATTGACTTATAGGTGGAAGATTGGTAAGGGTAGGCAATGGGGGTCAAGTGACTTGCCCAGGGTCACACAGCTGGGAAGTGTCTGAGCCCGGATTTGAACCTAGGACCTCCCGTCTCTAGGCCTGGCTCTCAATCCACTGAGCTTCCCAGCTGCCCCCTCACTGTACTTATTCTGAATATGCTTGCACATGTATCTGTAGAATGTGAGCTCCTAAACAGGTGAACTCCTGCTTGTTTTACCTTCGTATCCCTCCCTGCACAGTGCCTGGAACATGGCAGATGCTTAAGAAATGCTTGCTGATTGACTGACTAATTTACTTGAACTCATAAAGCAGGTTAGGGACAGAACTGAGACTCGAACCCAGGACTTCCGATGAGCTGTCCAGGGCCCTTTTTATGGTGCCACACGCCCAGCAACACACAAGCATGACACATAGCAGCCTACACAGAATGACACACAGGGAACATGATACACACATAAAAGGACACACCCAGCAACACACAAACACAACAGCCAGAAGGACACAACGTGCACACTCGAAGCTCTCGTTCCCTGGGAGAGATGCCCACACTCTGGGAAGGATCTTGGGAGCCCCACAGACATGCCCGGGCTCCTGCAGGCACTAACACACACATGGTCACAAGCACAGGCAGAGGAATGTCTCACCCACTCAGGAACACCCCAGAGATGCGAAGACCCCCAGAAATCTCTCTGCTGCCCTTACTGTCTCCCTTTCTCTTCCTCCAACACCCTCTAAACTCTCCCTGGAGGAGGAAGCTGGAACCCAGGCACAGAAAGACACATGAGGAACTTCAGGGAAACCAAAGGCACAGCTGGGTAGTCTGGAATGGGGAGGTCCTGGGTTCAAATCTGGCTTCAGACACTTCCTGGCTAGGTGACCCTGGGCAAGTCACTGAACCCCCTTTGCCAAGTCCTTGCCACTTCTCTGTCTTGGAACTGATTCTAGGACAGAAGGTAGGAGTTTGGAGACAGAAAAAGAGAAAAAGAAAAATAAATACAGAGACCGGAGAGAGAGACAGAGACAGAGACAGAGACAGAGGCAGGGAGGGAGAAGCAGAACCAAGAGAAACCTGGGCAAAGAGAGGAAGGCAGGAAGAGGCAGAGGCAAAGGGATTTCTTGTTCTGAGCTCTGCCCTTCCAGGTTCCGAGGCTTCTTCCAGGTCCCATGATCCTCTGCAGCTCGGGTGGTCTCGGTTCTAAAGCTTCCAACCCCAGGGCCTTTGGGTAGCGGATTTGAATTCCACCTCTCTGGGCACTGAGTGGCCCTGGACAAGGGAGTTCCCGTGCTTTCCTCCTCTGCAGAATGAGGGGGATTAAGCTTCCCGCCCGCCGAGGGCCCCACTTCCAGCTCCAATCGGCTCCAAACACGTGACCCCAAGAGCCACAGATGCTAAGGGATGGGGAAGGCCTCCATCTACTCCGGGGCACAGACAGAGGAGACAGAATTACGGCTAAACAGTGACCAGAGGCCCGGAGACGCGCAGGCAGTGACAGCGCCCCCTGGGGGTTCTGGCGTGAACGCGCCCCCTCCCCATGGGCAGGACTGGGGGGGGGGGCGCAATGACTCAGTCAGCCTCTTCCCGTGACTCAGGCAGGGCCTCGCCCCTTTGGGGGGGAGGTGGAGAGGAGGGGGACTCTCCCTGCCTCGGTTAGGGGGAGGCGCTGAGTCACAGACCGCCGCTCAGGAGCTCGGATGCTCGGTTCTGGCGGGAATAGGGACGCTGGGCTGAGCACACCTGGGTCCTATCGGAGGAGAGCGAGGTGGGGAGGGAACAGGATGGGGACATCAGGGTCTCCGAGTAGGGTCAGGTCCCGGACAAACGAGCTCCGACCATGGTCCGGGTTGGGGGAGGGAGACGAGGAAGCCTGGGTCCCCGAGGAAATACTGGAACTGGGGGGACCCGGACATTTGGGACCTCGGAGGCTCGGATTTCCCGTTGGCCGGGGCCCAGACTCTCCACCCGTATCTCCGGGATTGGCCCCGACCCAGGGCTGGGGACAAAGGAGCGTTTGACAGGCGGGAGGTGCAGAAAGATCACGCGGAGCCCGGGGCTCCGGGAGAGGGCGGGTCGGGCCCGGGGACATCCGGAAAGCGAAGGGAGGGGGGACGGGGACGTACCCCACCTCTCCCCCGCCTCCACCCACCCTCTTAATCCCTTCTTAGGCTGGAGCTTGGCAAATCCCCGTCGCGGAGCCTCCAGGGCTGGGGCGAGCCGCCACCTGGTGACAGCGAAAGGGACTGCAGACGGAGTCCGGCAGAGGCCCAGAACCAGCTGGGGCTCCTCTCTGCCTCCTCTGGGGCTCGATCTTTTCCTGCGGGGGGGGGGGGGTCGCCATTTCTGTCGGGCTCTGCCAGTCGGAGTCTTTCTCTGATTCCCCGCGTCCCTACCTCTTTCGGTTCTTTCTATTAGGTCTGGGGCGGTGGGGATGCTGGGAAGGGGAGCATCCATCGACATCGACTCCTCTGGTCTCCGCTTCTGCCTTCCCTCATTTCCCGCCGCCGGCCATCAGCGTCAGCCAGCAGGGATGAGACGCGCGGGTGCGTACCCGAGGGGACACCTTCCTGGACCAACCCTACCGAAGTCCCTCAAACGCTCCAGCGCTGTCCCTGGTGCTGAGACCACAGGCGCCGGAAGAGCTCTGTCCCCGGTCCTGAAGTAGAACCCGGCTGGGGAAGCCTGGGCAGAGCAGTCCTAGGTCACAGCCTGACCCTATCCCTGGGTCCGAAGTCGGTCAGGGTCTACGAAATCGGGACCCCCGAGGGGATCCGTTACTAGCTGGATGCTTAGCAACCTTCCCTGGAGAGCCGTGAGTCCTGGGTTCTAATCTAGACTCTGCTCCTCTCTCCATGTGTGACTTGTGGCAAATCTCTCTCTTGGCCTCAGATATCCCCACTGTAAAATGAGGGAATGGACTAGATTTTCTCTAAGGTCCCTTCTCGCTCTAAGTTTTCATTCTGTGTTCTAAGGTCCCTTCTAGCCCTGCCATCTGTGCTCTTGACCTCAGGTTGGAGGCTCTGGAGTGAGTTGTTTTGGCCCTCTCCTCATCCTGGCCCCCCACCACCTGCTTTTGGGTTTTCCAGCCTTAGGCCCCTTCAGCAGGGCTGCAGGATTCTAAATGGAACGGGGAAGCAGGAAGTGTGGCTTCTCTCTCTGAGACGGACTCCATGTTGGCTGGGGACAAGTTGTGACTGACCCCTTGGGCGACCTCAGAGGAAGTGGAGTTTGTACCCTGATTTCCTGGGATCCAGAAGGAGGAAAGTCATCAGCCTGTGGGAGGTTTGGTTGAGACTATAAAACCCAACCTGGGTTGCAGGTTAACTTGGGCTGGTTTAGCTCCCAGATCTGCCCACCTGAAGGAGTATCGACTGTGGACCTGGAAGAGCTGCAACATCGCTGGAGTGTGATAGGACTCAGCAGGGAGGATTCCCACTTCATTCCTGCTATTCTTCGGGCCCTGCCTTGCTTTAATCCTTAGTTCAGTGTAGATAAGCCATTCTCTGACCCTGTGGTTTGCCCATAGTCTGCAAGTATAGAAAACCCTATTCCCATCCTTTAGAGCAGTGCTTCCCAAAAGTTTTTGGCCTACCGCCCCCTTTCCAGAAAAAACATTCTTTAGCCCCCTGGAAATTAATTTAAAAAATTTTAATAGCAATTAATAGGAAAGATAAATGCACCTGTGGCCATCACTGCTCTCCTGGATTGCTGCAGCACCCACCAGGGGGCGGTGGCGCCCACTTGGGGAATCACTGCTTAGACTATAGTTTTCTTTAATTAAACCTGTGTTTATAAACCCTCTTGTCCATATCATTCACTTGCTGGTTTCTCAGACTCCCTGGCTGGGTGGACTTGTGTTGGCAGTTAGGCCTTCTAAGTGCCCAAACCCCTTCTAACTGTTCCCTAACCTGTTAAGCTAATCCCAGCATATATATGTCCTTCCTGCCTCTTACACATCCTTCTACAGAACCAAATTAATTAGTTATTTTAATTAAGCTTAATTAGTAAAATCCTGTTTTCCCCGCATAGTTCAGTAACAAGGCGCTAAGGGTCTTGGGATTTTCTTGGCAAAGATATGGTAATGGTTTGCCATTTCCTTCTCAGGTTCATTTTTACAGATAAGGAACTGAGGGAAACAGGGTTAAGTGACTTGTCCAGGGTCATACAGCTCGTTAGCATCTGATTTGAACTTATGAAGATGTGTCTTTCTGATTCCAAGCCCAGTGCTCTACCCTATGTAGCCACTCACTTTGTCTTGGGATTGTTAATAATAATAATAATAAATAATAACAACAATGGCTAGCATTTATATATATGTGCTGTAAGGTTTACAAAGAACTTCGTGAACATTATCCCATTTTATCTGGGAAGCACCATTATTATTTCTGCTTTACAGTTAAGGCAACTGAGGTGGAATAATTTGCAAATTCTAAGATGGAAGGGAAGGGTTTTAAAAAAGCATCGGAGGCTAGATTTGGTTTCGGGCCTGCCTGACTCGGGTCCAGGGCCTTGTGGACTGCGCCCCCGGCTGCCTAGGCTGGTGGTTCTTGAGACATAGCCTTTAGGACTCGTATATCTTGTATCTTGCAAGGAAACAAATCGCATTTCTTCAGGTTAGACAAGTTAGACAGCAGGACCTGAAGTATACGCTAGCGTCTAGGGATGGGAAGTTAACTGGGATTTGATTGGTCTAGGGAACTCCCAGGTGAGGAAATGCTCTCTGCCGCTGAAGATGGGCACTTCTCTTCAATTTACGGCCTCAGAGGATTGTGGGGGTGCTGAGAAATGGCCCCAGAAGGGATAGTGACAGCCTGGGTCAGGCCCCTGGGAGGACCTGGTGAGCCCAGCCAGCAGGGCTCAGTGCAAGGTTCCAGGGACGTTTAGTGGCCAGAAGGGAAGCCGCTGGAGTGGTGGGTGGCCTTCAAATATCTGAAGGGCCGCCAGGCAGGTTTTGTTTGTCTCGGGGGGAAGAACAAGGAACAAGGAGGATGTGGAGGGTGGGACGGGGCAGCTGGAGAAGCCTCAGACGGGTTGTCTTCAGTTCGAAGGGAAGAACCCCTTTTTAATATCCTGCCCTGGCTAAAGTGGAATGGATTGCCTAGAGAGAGTGAGCTCCCCTTCACCGGATGGATTCTCCTGGAGGCTGGAGGACCAGCTCCTCTGCAGAGACACACCCTCAGGTCCCAGGTCCCAGGCTTGAGTATTTAAGGCTCTCTCAGCAAATCCTCGAAGGCCTCAAGATCAAAGGGAAGCCAGGGCTTCTCTCAATCGCCCTACCAGGGAGGGGACGGTCAGGAGCAGCGGGAGAGCCAGGAGGCCAGGGGGATGGCAGGGGGCGGCATCAATGATGTGGTCCACGTGTCTGTCGGAGCCACCATTACAGAAGTTCTCCCCACAGCAGGAGCCTTTGAGGTAGTTGTCTGACCAGTGAGTGGCGGCCCCAATCACCGTGCACGTGGGTTCATGGCACGTCTTCACATAGATGGGGGTGGAGAAGTTGTCTGCAGAGGGAGGAGGCCAGAGGTCAGCAGGAGGAATGAGGCTCCCGCCAGGCCCAGGGCTCCCCCACTGGGTCGCACCCATTCCTACTCACCAATGGCCAGGAAGCCTTGGCCCTGGAAGCACGCACTCTGGCCTCCATGACACTTGATCTTGCGGGAATTCTGGAGATCACAGCCCTCGGCGTGGGTACTGATGCAGGCCCAGCACTCGGTCCCGCTGAGCTCCGGAGGATCTGGGGCTGGGGAGGGAGAGAGGACACGGCCAGGTCAGGTGGGCCCTGGATCCTGAAACGTCCCCCATCCCCATCCCCGACTCTGTCTATCAAACGTGCTGGGAATGAGGGCCTACGGCAGGCACCCAGAATTACACATCTAGACCTCAGTGTTCCCATCCCTAAAATGAAGGAGTTGGACTAGATCATCTCTAAGAGCCCTCCTGGCTTTGACATCTTAAGGTCCTTCCCAGTTCTAAGGCTCCTTCTGACATTCACTGTTCTAAGGGCTCTCTTAGCTCCACCATTTTGTGTTCTAGGCTCTCTCCCAGACCTGACCTATGGTCGCTCTTTTAAGGCCAGCTTTTTCTTTTTAACTTACTTTCTGTCTTAGAACACACACTAAATTTGGGTTCTAAGGCAGAAGAGCAGTAAGGGCTGGGCAATGGGGATTAAGTGACTTACCTAGGGTCACACGGCTGGGAAGTGTCTAAGGATACATTTGAACCCAGGACCTTCCCATCTCCAGTTCTGGCTCTTTATTCATCGAGCCACCTAGCTGTCCCTTGGTCTCCCTTCCTAGGGCCCTTCCAGCTCGGTTGCTCAGTCTCTCGGTTGATGAACGGATGTTCCCCCTCTGTGGGCCTGAGAGGCCTCCCCAGGCTGCCCCACTCCCCCACTTCCCTTCACCTGGGCTGAGGTTGGGGATGCTGTCGTGGCTGTCAATCTGGTGGTTGCACAGATCCTCCTGGCATCGACGTACCATGGTGTAGTCAGGGGGCAGTGAGTCCCCGCCTGAGGTCATCTCCCCAAAGCCTTCCCCATAAGAACAGCCCTTTTTCACCAGAATCACTGAGTTTCTGTAACCTGGAGGTGGGGAGGAGCAGAAAGGGAAGGACTGAACCCCATCAAGGCCCCTCTGCCTCCATCGGCAATTTTAAGCCCAAAGCCAGGCTCCCCCCAAGTGGCTCCCCTCCCCGAGGGCCCCATCATTCCGACTCCTTTTTTTCTCAGGCTTTAACTGACTCTATTTTTATTCCACACAAGGTCACTCCTCATTTCCTCATCTCGCCCTTCTCAGAGGATTGGAGGAGATCACCTTTAGGGGTCCTCCTGCTCTCCCTCCCTGCTTTAAGGTCTCTCCCCTCTCTGATACGTCCTGTTCTAAGTTCGTGAGGATTCTTCTTCCCTTTCAGAATTTAATAGCCATCCATATGAAGTCTGTGAAATTGGAAATCTCGAACCCTTGGACTTCATCTCCCAGAATCCTTTCCCCTTCGTCCATGTAGGGTCCTTACGTATTGTAAAGAAGTTTGCTGTAAGCCCGCCCTCTCGCTCTCTTCCCACGAGTGTGGCTGGGAAAGCTGGCTTTACTCGGCTTTTACTTTTGTCTTTTTATTTTTTTACTTCAAGTTATTATGAATAAATCTTATTAAATATAATACTTGGAGTTCTTGTATATTAATTTGTAAGCCTACAAGTCCTATCATTGATTTTTTCAAGCCCTCCCCTTCCATCTTAGATGTATTGTTTCCAAGGCAGAAGAGCAGGAAGGGCTAGACAATGGGGGTTATGTGACTTGTCCAGGGTCACACAGCTAGCCAGTGTCTGAGACCAGATTTGAACCCAGACTCTGGCACTGAATTTTTAAAAAGTCAAACGCACAAGTTCCGAGTGAAGCTAGGAGTAGTATCTGAAAATGAGCCACGTGCCCAAGTGAGACTTGGCGGCCTAAAGCCAATGTGACCGTCGGCGAGGGTCTAGTGCCCAGAACTAGGGCGCTGGGGATGGTCTCTGGTATTCTGCCGTGGGCTGGCCGCATCTGGAGGACCCTCTCCCATTCGGTGTGCCGCGCTTCAGCAGAGGCACCGATAAGCTGGAGCATGTCCAGGGCCCGTGACACAGAGGGATTAAAGGGATGTTGGGCCAAGAGGAGAGAAGACCCAGCGGAGCTGGGATAGCTTTTGTTGTTGTTCAGTCCTGCCTCACTCTCTGGGACTCCATTTGGGGTTGTCTTGGCAAAGATCCTGGAGAGCTTTGCCATGTCCCTCTTGGCTTATTTTACAGGTGGGGAAACGGAGGCAAACAAAGTTAAATGGCTTATCCAGGGGCAGCTGTAAGTGTCTGAGGTCATATTTGAACCCGGGTCCTCCTCCCTCCAGGCTGGTGCTCTATCCATTGCGCCACCGAGTTGCCCAGATAGAGGTCTTCAGTTATTTGAAGGGTTCTCCTGCAGAAGAGACACTAGCCCTGTGCTGTGGACTCCATGGGGCAGAATAAGCACTAGCTGTGGGGATTATGGGTAGTGAAGTTCTGGGAGGAAGATCTTGGCTCATCTGAAGAATGTTTTAACAAAGAACTGGCTCAGGGCAGCTAGGAGGCCCAGTGGATAGAGCACCAGACTTGGGGGTCAGGAGGTCCTGGGTTCAAATGTGGCCTCAGACACTTCCTAGCTATGTGACCCTGGACAAGTCACTTAACCTTGTTTGCCTAGGCCTTGCCCTTCTATCTTAGAGTTGCAACTAAGACAGAAAATAAGGGTGTATTTAAAACCAACAAACAAAACCGACCAAATTCTGATAATCAGGATGGGCTGCTTTCACAAGGTGGCCACTAGGTGACACAATGGATAGAAGGCTGGGCCTGGAATCAGGATGACTCATCTTCCTGAGTTCAAATCTGACCCAGGGAAAGTCACTTAACTTTGTTGGCCTCAATTTCCTCATCTGTCAAATGGGCTGGAGATGGACATGGCAAACCCCTCCAGGATCTTTCCCATGAAAACTCCAGAGTGACTAAAATCGAATGAACGACAAACTTCCTCAGGTAATGAGCTCCCTGTCACTGGAGGAAACTGAGCAAGGGACAGAGAACTATTTGTCAGCGATAGCAAAGAAGGGATTCCTGCTCTGGAACAAGTTGGACTGGATGCTTTCAGAGCTCCTTTCAATTCTGGATGACCAATTGGTGAAATCTGTGATTCTAAGTTGTGTGGTATGATTCCGTCATGATCTCTCTTGCCTCTTTTCCATCCTCACCTGTACTCACGGAAGTCACCGCCTCCAGGCAGGCCTCTTGGCCTGAACCACAAGTCACATTGGGTATCGAGAGGCCGGATAGATCAAAAGGACCAGTGAAGAGACGTTCCAGACTGTAGCACTGAAGAGCCCAGGCACCTGTGGGAGACAAAGGAATGACCCGGGAAGTCACTATCTCACCCCTGATCTTATCTCCTTGCACAAAGCTGACAAGGAACTGGCCATGCCAGCCTGCCCACTCCTCTCGATTCCTTTTCTGTGGCTTCCTCTCGGAGTGGAGGCGAATCCCATCTCCTCTTCCCTGTCCCTGTAGCCATCTTTGGGGGCCTCCCAGATAGGCAACAGACAGAAGGGACAAATGAAGGGAAGTAGAGTATAGCGACTCTGTGTGTGTATATTTAAATATATAACCTAGAATATATTTATACATGACCTATTATATGTATATCATAATGACATAAATATATTATAAATATATACATACACACATATACAGAAGTCTTATACAGCATGGCACAGTGAAAAGTACTCTGGCTCTGGAAATGAGTTCAAATCCTGCCTTTGAAATGTACTATTTGCCCATGGTAAGGTCCCCGGGCCTCAGTTTCCTCATCTGTAAAATGAAGGAGTGGAGTTAGATGGCCTCCGGGCTCCCTTCCCACTCTGAATCTCTAATCCTGTGAACTGGTCTGAGGACATTCAGAGAGCCTGAGGTGAAGCCCGGAGCTGGGCCACAGCGGGCTGGGCCACCCGCCACTGCCTGGAGAGATCCAGACACAGAGTCAGAGCTAACTTGGAGGAAAACTGGGTGGGAGCCAAGCATGAAGGGTGAGACACAGCACAGAGACAGGCTGAGCTGGAGAGGGTTCAGAGACATCCCCGAGGCACGGAGAGAGAGACTCGGAGACATCAGGGAGGCACAAAGGCTAAGAGACACGCCAGCCTCAGAGATGAGGAGATACAAGTCCAGCAGACAACTTCTTCAGGCGCCTGGAGCCCAAGCCCTCCCTCCCCCTTCATCCCACTCTCCCTCCCCGGCAGACATACACAAACTGCAGGGGCGCTAAGGGCAAGGATCTGGAAGGTGGACAGAGGGGAGAGCTCTCTCTTTGGGGTGGGCCTCTCTCCATCACTGTGCCTGCTGGAGAGGAGTCTCAGCTCCCTGCCTAGTGCCCTGGTCCCATTGTGACTGGAGGAGAGAGAGGAGGATGGAGAAGAGAACTGAGCTCCCTTGTCTCTCCCCACCCCTATCCTGAGGGTCCCAGGAGTCCTAAATCCCCAGCCCCTATTCTCTCAAAGACCCTAAAGCATTGCTCTCTGCCCACCCCCTTAATCCACCTCAATCTCAAATTGTTCAGTACCTGTCAGGCTCAGCAAGAGGCTGAGCAGCGATGTAGGAAGCCTCATGGTGAAGGAGAAGCCAAGAATGCTCCTTCAGGTCCAGGAGCAGATTCTTTTCCTCATTTGTCCCTCCTCCATCCTCCTCCCTCCTTCCCTTCTCCCTCCACCCTTCAACCCCTGGGCTGGCCTTCCCTCAGGGTGTTCTGAGGGTGGTGCCTGGGCACCTTAGCAAACTGAATGGAGGGGGTAGGAGATCAGAGAGCCTGGGTCACTGAGGGAGTCAAGGACTGGGGAGCAGCTCTGCCTTGATGGGTGTCTCCTACTTATTCCAGGTCTAAGATGGTAAGAAATGATCCCCTCTGTATGTGCCCCCAAGTAGGGGCAAGGGGAGGGGTCCTTCTTGCTGACCAAGTCTCTTCTCTGCCCCAAACTGCTGCCTCCCATTCTCAGTTTCTGGCTCTTTCGCCTTTCCTCCATCACTGTCTCTGTCGCCTTCCTTTATGTCTTTCTCTTCATTTTCTCCTTTTTTGCCTGTGTCCTCTTCCATTGTGGCGGGAGAGAGAGAAGCCCTGTCCAACCACATTCCTCCATAATCTTCATGGATAAACTTGGGGCCACCCCGATGACATTTCACTGGGCACCTCCCTCCTTGCCCCATAATTGCAGCCTTCCAGTCAGTCTCTACAACCTGGTCTTCAGGGACCCACATGAAGTCCCGTCTCCTCCTAGATGTCCTCTATCATCACTAGCTGTCCCAGGGAGCCCTTTTCTGAGGGCCACATTCGAGGAGGATCACAGTTCAGGGCTGGTTGCCTTGAAGTTGGTGGAATTGAGGCCTTGAGGACCCAAATACGTGGGTCCTTGACTTGGGCCATTGGCTCCTGGAGGGACCAGGCACAATTGTGTGGGGCATTTATGTTGCCCATCTCACTCCCTGCCTGATAGGTACCTTCAGCGCCTGCCTCGGATTTTTGGATGGAGTTGTGAGGGGTGAGAGAGGCCTCCCGAATCAGAGGGGTTCCCATCATTCCCTTCCCATACATCTGAGACCTCCCTGTTCTTGGAAGTGTTGGAGCTGAGGCTAGAGCTACTATGTTGTTCCCAGGGGTTCCACCAGAGATCAGGCAGGGGAATCTAAGGTCAATCCAGGGAGGTGGCAGCCAGACTGGGGAAAGAGGTGAGGTGAACCTGCTTTTCTCACATCCCTTTATCCATTCCTCACCTCTATCCAAGCCTCAGTCCTGAGTTTCTCCCAGTCTGTGATGTGTCTCCACCTTGACATTCATCCATACTGCAAATTCAACATGCCTCAAACTGAACTACTCATTCTGTTCCCTAAATCTGGTCCTTTTCCCAGAATTCCTGTTTCTCTTGATAGCATCACTTTCCTCCTAAGCACTGGGGTTCCAAATCTGAGTCATCTTTTGCTCTTCCTTCTCTCTTCTAGATCACTGCAAATTAATCCCACCCCATCACTTCTTGTTCCACACATCTCCCATTCATTCTGTCTCCCTGCTCTAGGGACGTGACCCTAGTTAAGGTCCTCATCACTCCCCCCACCCCCTGTTTTAAAAAACAACAACCCTTACCTTCCATCTTAGAATCAATACTGTGTATTGGTTTTATGGCAGAAGAGTGGTAAATGGGGGTTAAGTGGGGTTAAGTGACTTGCCCAGGGTCACACAGCTGAGAAGTGTCTGAGGCCAGATTTGAACCCAGGACCTCTTGGCTCTAGGCTTGGCTCTCAATCCACTGAGCTACCCAGCTGCCCCCATCCTTTTTTAAAGACTCTTACTTTCTCTTTTAGTAACAACTCTAACACAGAAGGGCAAGGGTTAGGCAACTGGGGTCAAGTGACTTGCCCACTGTCCCCCAGCTCGGAAGTATCTGAGGCTTCCCATTCTAGGCCTGGTGCTCTATCCACTGTGCCACCTACCTGGCCCCCCCATCACTCCCTGACTAATCTCTTACAAGGATAGTCACCTAACTTGAATCCATGCTCCTTTCCTAGAGCTGTCAACTCAGTCTCCTAATCAATGGCGCCCAATTGTCTCTAAGATAAAACACCAACCCCTCAGCCTGGACCAGAGAGCTCTCCCAGCTACCTTACTGCCAGCTACATTCCCAGCCTTATATTTCTCCTTCTAGGTGCCGTCCAAACAGGATGGCTCATTATTGCAGCTGGTCTGCTTTCTTCCACCTTCGTGCATTCAAGAAGGCTGACTCTGCTGCCTGGAACGCCTGCTCTCCTATCTCTGGGCACTGAGATGCTTCTCTTCTGTCAAGGCTCAGCTCAAAATGCTGCTTTGTTTCAGAGGCTTTCTCTCCTCTACCCAGATGAAAGAAGGATTCTCTCTGTCCTGAAATTTTCCTAGGCCCTTTGCTTAGTGGCCTCAGAAATGGGGTAGAGCAGATAAAGCAAATGGACTTGGATTCAGAAAGAGATGAGTTCAAATTCTACGTTAGATGAGTGTCACTCTTGATAAGTTATTTTATTTTGGTCTGCCTTAGCTTTCCCATCTTTAAAATGGGAATGATAATAGCACTTACCTCACAGGGTTGTTGTAAGGGTCAATGAGATAACACATGCAGAATTTAACTATTCTTTTTATTTGGCTCTTTCTTTTCCTACCATCACACTCTTCATCATATCAGACTTGGCTCTCCATATGTCTATTCTTCCCAGTAGGGCAGAAGTTTCTTGAGGGTAGTGACTGTGTGCATTTGAAAAACTCTTGTGCAATCTGAATCCCAAAGCCCATTGATATGGGACATCCACACCCCATGCCCAGGTGACTTGGTGGGAAAGTGGGAGAGCTTGGGACCTTCTGGTTTCCTCCTTTTGAGAGGGAAGATGGATGATGCCAACCACACTTTAGGTGGCTGAATGAAAAGACTTTGGGAAGAGCTTACATGAGAGGCTCAAGCCCTCTCCATTGTGGCCCAATCCCCAGCTTGCTCTGCTAGAGGCTTTAGGGAACTTCCTCTTGGGTGAGATCTATGTAGGATTCTCTGTCTCTGTCTCTCTTTTTCTCTCTCTTTCTTTCCCTTCCCCTCTCTCTTTTTCTTACTTTCTCTTTTTCTTTCTCTTTTTCTCTTCTCTCTCTCTTGCTTTCTCTTTCTCTTCATGACTTCTCTTGCTCTGTTTGTCTGTCTGTCTGAATGAATGACCTCACTTCCAGTGAGAGAATTCCTTCATTCTCTTCGGACAGGTATATATTCTCCTCTGTATACTTTCTTTGATTTCTATTTTGCCATTTTGCTCATTTCTGTTCGTTGTGCAATTGGCACATGGTGGGAAAGGAGTCAAGCCATGGATATAAAGCTTGGCATTCTGCTTCCTCACACTTAGTGAAACAGCAATCAAAAGCTTAGCTTGATCCTAGAAATCACATCCTCCAGAGTCTAGACCAATAATATTTAAGGGCGCAGAGAGATATACTTATATTCTGGTATTCCCTTTCTCTCAGGAGAGTAGCTTCTGGCTCCAACTTCCTGCTTCCACTCCTGGTAGGAGTTTGTTTCCCTTGGAGAAGGGTGAGGGGAGAGGAGGCTAGAGATGTCTATTCTGCCTCCTTTTGGGCTGTACACTGACACGCCCAAGCTGCACGTGGGAGACAGCCTTCATTTCATTTGCATAATTAGTGCTAACTACAGGCTCCTGTACATAGCAAGTGCTTAAAAAAATGTGCCTTAAATGGAGTGGAATTGGTCCAGCCCTTCCATGAGCAGTCATGGTGGTGATCTTGACAATGAAAGGAACACTGATAAGTGACAGAGCTTGAATGCTTCCTAGGGTTTGCAAAGAGCTCTCTTCACAGCAGCCCTGATGCAGACAACACAAGGGTGATTATTGTCCCTTTGAGGATGAGGTGAGAGGAAGAAACCGAGGCATCACAGGGTCACAGATTTAGAGCTGGAAAGGGCCCTGGAACCAGCAAGTTCAGCTTCTTCCTTTTTCAGATGAGGAAACTGAGATAGCTGTATATAAAATGTCTGAAGCAGGGGGTGGCACAGCTAGGTGGCATAGTGATAGTGATAGGAGGACCTGGGTTCAAATCTGGCCTCAGACACTTCCTAGCAGTGTGACCTTGGGCAAGTTACTTAACCTCAATTACCTAGTCCTTGCCACTCTTCTGTCTTAAAGCTGATATCAAGGGGGCAGCTGGGTAGCTCAATGGATTGAGAGTCAGGCCTAGAGATGGGAGGTCCTAGGTTCAAGTCTGGCCTCAGACACTTCCTAGCTGTGTGACCCTGGGCAAGTCACTTGACCCCCAAGCCCTTACCACTCTTCTGCCTGGGAACCAATACAGAGTATTGATTCCAAGGTGGAAGGTGAGGGTTTGGGGAAAAAAAAAAAAGACAGAAGGTAAGAGATTAAAAAGAAAAGTATCTGAGGCAGGATTTGAGCTCTGGTCATCTTAGTCTCCATTCAGTCCACTGCAACATTTGGCAACCTGTTTCAGCAAGGCAAGGGATTTTCCCGAGGACCACACAGCCTGTGAGTTCAGGATATGGAATTTGAACTGAGGTCTCCAGACCTAGTGGGCCAAGGAGCCAAATCGTGGCCAGGTGATGTGGCCCGTGACTCAGTCATCATTCTGGTCCTCCAAGAGCATCCTATCTCCACCTCAGGGCTGGGAACTCTGGTCTCTGGTGGCCTGTATGGACGGACTCTGTTTGTCTCTGTCTTCCCCCATTAGAACGTCAGCTCCTTGAGGGCAGCGACTCTTTCTGCTTTCAGTACTTAGCACAGAGCAAATGCCAAATAAAAGTAAGTGGAGCGTAGCCTGCCTGGCTGGAGTGTGGGCAGAGATGCTTCCCACGCCTGGGCAGGGTGGAGTCACCTGTTTTGAGAGCTCTGATTGTGTGGGTTTAGAGATGAACCAATCCTCACTTAAAGTTAGCCAATGTTTCCCATCATTCCTGGCTCTGGTATGCACAGACCCATTTCAAAAGCAGGCTGTTGTGCCAGCCCTCAGCCTCTCTGATTCCATGAGCCACCCAGCTCTAGACTGGCCACTGCTCAGAGAGAAATCAGCACTCAACTTCCTCTTTCTCAAGCCCAGTTTTCATTAGCATCCTCCCTTGCTCTGCTTGAAGGCTTCCCCGCAGGCTCGTGTGGTGTCTTCCCTCTATGAACCATCTTCAATTTATTTTATTTTATTTAAAAACCCTTACCTTCCATCTTAGAATCAATACTGGGTATTGGTTCTAAGGCAGAAGAGCGGTAAGGGATAGGCAAAGGGGGTGAAATGACTTGCCCAGGGTCACACAGCTAGGAAGTATCTGAGGCCAGATTTGAACCCAGGACTTCCCATCTTTGGGCCTGACTCTCAATCCACTGAGCTACCCAGATGCCCCCTAGTTTATTTTGTTTTTGTCGTTAGGGGTTTACAGGTTGTCTCCTCCATAAGACTGTGAGCAACCTGTGAGCAGGGATTATCTTCCATCTCATTTTGTATCCCTTTTAGCATTTAGCACAGTGCTTGGCACATAGTAGGTGCTTAGTAAATGCTCCTTGAAATAATAAACTGGAGGAATTCCATGTGAACTGGAATGACCTCCAGGAATTGATGCAGAGCGAAAGGAGCAGAACCAGGAGAGCATTGTACACAGAGACTGATACACTGTGGTAAAATTGAATGTAACTAGCAGCAATGTAATGACCCAGGACAACTCTGAGGGACTGATGAGAAAGAAAACTATTCACATTCAGAGGAAGAACTGCAAGAGTGGAAACACAGAAGAAAAACAACTGCTTGAACACATGGGTTGATGCGGACATGATTAGGGATGTAGACTCAAAACGACCACACCAATGCAACTATCAATAATATGGAAATGGGTCTTGATTGATGACACATGTTAAAACCAGTGGAAATGCGCATCAGCTATGGGGGGTGGTTTGGGTGTGTGTGAAAGGGAAAGTAAGAACACGAATCATGTAACCATAGAAAATTTTTCTAAAAAAATTAAAAATTAAAAAAAATGCTCCTTGACTTGACTTGACCTGCTTCCTCTCTTCTGACCCAAGGATCATAGATGGGGCCATGAATTCGGAGATGAAGTTCAGCCCTCTCATTTTGCAGAGAGGGGAAACTGAGGCCCAGGGAAATGAGTGGCCTGCCTAAAATCACAGATTGGAAGGAGGAAGAGCCCTACAGGGTAGTTGTGGCTTTTCTTGGACTTAGGACAGTCTGCCCAACACAGTTTCAGCTCAGGGTGGGGGTGGTGGGGTGGTGGTGGCTCCAGTTGCCTTAATTTCAAGTCTAACAGGTAAAGGATGCTACTGTCTGAAGGCAGGATGGCCTCTTCTCTTTCTTGCTCCTCCAAGGGCCCTAAGAAGGGACAGGGCTTTGGTGCAGACCTGCATTCTTCCAGGCCCTGGCTTGGCTAAGCCCACTTGCCTTTGGCAGAAACTAAGCAGTGCCCTCCACCTCATGGGTGCTTCTATTAGTAGTGTCCAGCCTGGCGTCCTTGGTGTGATCCTCCTCATCTTCTAAATCTGGGTCAGGACCAGAGAAAGGTGGGAACCTTAGGGCAGGGGAAACTGCACTCAGGAGTTTCCTGGTTCTTTGTGGGAGGCTTGCATACTTACCCACTCAGTCATTTAGCAAATATTTGTTAGTTCCCCCTTCATCTTCCCCCTCCTTGAAAAATTCTCAGGGCCCCCCTTCTTTAGCTGAGGCATCCAGTCTGTGAATCTGTGTTCCTCAGGCCACAAGATCTCAAAGCATCTATAAAGAACTGCCTGTGATTGGTCAAAAGATGACAAGGTTTAGGGAAGGAAGGGACCTCAGGATGATCTAGTCTAAGCCTCCAATTTTAAAAAGGAGTGACATAGGAGGCAGGTAGGTGGCTCAGTGGATTGAGAGCCAGGCCTAGAGATGGGAGGTCCTGGGTTCAAATCTGACCTCAGACACTTCCTAGCTGTGTGGCCCTGAGCAAGTCACTTGCCATTCTTCTATCTTAGAATTGATACTAAGACAGAGGTTAAAGGCTTTAAAAAATGACAAAGAAGTGAAGGGAAGCCCAGAGAGGGCTTGTCCAAAGTCATACAGCTAGCCAATAGGAGAGCTAGGATCGGAGTCGGAGCTCTCTGACTTCAAGCCCAGCATTCTTTCCGATATGGCCCTCTTGCACTTAGTCAAAGCGTCATGGCTGGGACCTTAGAAGCTACTCTCTAGTCCAACCCTGCCCTGCCCTGTAAAGATGGTGAAACTAAGTTCCAGAGAGGGAAAGGCCCTGGCTCAAGGTCACATAGCACATCCCATCTTCGACTTGGACCCATAATCTGGTTGGACAACTGCAGAGCTGTAATTAGGACAGTCAATCAGTCAGTCAATAAGTATTTATTGGGTGCTCATTATGTGCCCAATGTGTATGAGGACACAAAGAAAAGCAGAAACTTGGCTCCATCTCAAGGAGATAACTTTATAATGAGGGAGGCAATATGCAAATACAGGCGATAAAAAAGGTAGTTGGAAGGTGTAGTGCAACAGGGTGCATATTAACCCTGCAAAGCCTTACTGCAGAATTTCTGACAGTTGAAAAGGGTTTAGAACCTTGACTAGTGGCAGTTGATCCTGGAGACTCTATGAGAGCAGGAGGAACTGAGCTCTATCTTTGGACTGAAACCTGGCCTATATTCTGCAGCTTTTCTCTTAAGATTTGTTAGCTTAGCTATTTCCTTTGGATCTCCCTGACCTCCCCTATTCCCAATCATCACTTTCCCTATCTGAATTTCTGTGGGCTTTGAAAGGAGGGTGGATCTGGGTGGTAGCTTTCAAAGTTTGTAGATTTAGTTTCCCAGTAGTCAAGTAGGGCTTCCCTTGATACAA
Source organism: Gracilinanus agilis (assembly GCF_016433145.1). Lineage (NCBI taxonomy): Eukaryota > Metazoa > Chordata > Mammalia > Didelphimorphia > Didelphidae > Gracilinanus > Gracilinanus agilis. The sequence goes on along the minus strand of NC_058132.1, from coordinate 16,880,778 downwards.
ATTATCTCTTGAATCATTATATGCAACTTTCCTACCCCTTTTGAGCAACAAAATCTCAGGGCTGAGTTAGGCAGGTCCTTTCTCAGTCTCACATTCCTGTCTCCCTCCCCTACCTGAAGCTTTCCCTAGGTGGCTGTTAGAGTTACCTTGTATCCCTCTGTCCTTTACAATCAACCCTGAAACTCAATAAACCCTGTTTGTCACTTAATCAAACCTTTGGCTACTTCATTAGTTCATTGATAAGAGAGGGAGAAGGGAGAAAGGAATAACATTCTCTCTGGGTCCTGAGGGAGTTGGAGGCGTTCATTTTGGAGGAAGTAAAATCTCAATACTTCCTCTGGACTCTTTCTTTGTGAACCTGAGAAACTGACTAGAAAGCCCTCTAGTCAGTTTCAAGCCATTCTTGGCTGGCCCAACCTTTGTCTGTAGAAGTGCCCTTCCTGCCTGGAGGGCTCAGTCTGTTTCCCTTCAGTGTCTCTGTCTCAAACCTGTGTCCCAGTCTGTGTCTCCCTTTGCTCCACTTTTGTACCCTCCTTATCCACTTTACTGCCTTAGGGATCCACAAACCCCTATCCATGTTGCCTTATCCCCTATTTACAACCTTACCTGCCTTAATTCCTATTACAACTACCTTATCTCCTTACCTGCCTTTTAGTCCCTTATTACCTTATCTGCCTTTATCCCCTATTATTACCCTACTAGATTAATTCCCCTATTACAAAGGTCCTCTCAGGGAGGAAGTCACTAGCAATGGGTCCCCCTTTTACAAGAGGTCTTTCCTGGTCTCCCCAGGCACTAGGGCCAGGCCCGGGTCATGTGGAGCTTCAGGTGTTAAACTGATGACTTTCTACTTCATTATGGGAGTCACTGGTTTTGAGAGAGAAGGAAGAAAGAGAGAAAGAGAGGGAGAGAGAGGGAGAGAGAGAGAGAGAGAGAGAGAGAGAGAGAGAGAGAGAGAGAGAGAGAGAGCGAAAGAGA
>NC_058132.1:16791734-16854810 GCF_016433145.1 Gracilinanus agilis | reverse complement strand
GGGGAGGGGGCGCCGAGCCCGGGGACCCCGGGGACCCCGGGCTTAGCGGGTCTGGCGGGGAGCGGGGGCGCGGGTATTGGGGGGGTCTCCCTCCGCTGCCTCCAGCCCCTCCTGATTGGTCGACACTCTTGGTTCTCACGGCCCGCAGAAGGCTTCCTGATTGGCTTGCGGCGAGCAAGGCGCCTGCTGATTGGCTCTGGGATGCTACGGAAAGTGGGGACCCCCCCCTTGGGTTAATGCAGGGGAGCGGCCCCTGCAAGGGGCGGGACTTAGCTCCGCGGAGATTCTTGATAGGTGGTTTAGGGATTAAATCCCCAGCTGTGGCTGGGCCTCTCGAGGGGGTCCAGGCCTTGGTGCTTTTTCGGGGCCCCCATTTCTCCTTAATTCTTACCTCTGTTCGGGGCAATGACCCTCTGGGCAGAGAAAAATACCCCCTCGGGGGCGGTGCTTAACAAGGACCCTAGCCAATCGCTGAGGAGAGCCTGCCCCTTGGCAGCTTCTATTGGCGGAGGGACCCCGAAGCCAGGTCGAGGCCTTGAGGCCCAGTGTGGGCTCCCAGCCCCTCCACGCTCTTCTCTGGTCCTTGGCTAGGTGAAATATAGGAATCCTGGGTCCTGGAATGTAACAGTCGAGGTTCTCTTTCTGACCCTGACCCTGATTCATCACTATCTGACCTTGGAGAAGTCACGGCCCCATTCTAGGTCTCAGTTTCCCTGCCTGTACAATGGGGATAAAACTAATTCTTAAAATAACACTCCCTTAGGATTTTTAGTGCTGAGACTGTAGGGCTGCCCCCCTTCCCCTATCCCTGATGGTGCTCATACCTGAGGGTGGGGATAAAAAGGGACACAACTAATACACAATATAATAGACATGGGCAAATACTATATAGGATCTCTGAGGAAAGAAGAGCATGAGGAAGGACAAAATAAAAATGTGAGTGTGGAGGTGGAAGCTTCCAGGGATGGCCTCCAGGAGGAGGTGGTATTGACTTGATGGGTAGTAATTCAGCAAGTGAAGAAGGGGAAGCAGGTCATTCCAGGCAGAGGTTACAGAGGTGGGAGAGTAGAGAATCTACAGGGGATGGAGGGTGGGCCACTTTGACTTAGGCATGAAGATACATCAAGGGGACTTATAGGAGATAAGCTATAAGAGTAGGTGGGGTCTGGCTAGGAAGGGTCTTAAATAACAGGATTTAAGAAGTCAGTGAAGGCTTTTGAGCTTGAGAGTGCCATGATGAATCTATGTCAGTTAGGAAGATTAATCTGGGAAGGATGTGCAGAATAATGGAAGCAGGAAGACCTGTGGAGGGGGGGCCTGCTGATAGATACTTCCCCTCCCCCTCATCCTTATCAGCCCAGGTCACCAGTTTATCTCACAGAATGTTATAACTAGAAGTGACTTTAGAAAATACCTAATATAACTCAGAAAGGTAAAGGGCCTTGGCCAAGGTCATACTAAGCTCTTAAGTGGCAGGGCTGTATGTAACTTGAATCCAAGTCTTCAAACTCCAATTTGCAGTGCTTTTCACTAAAGCCCAACCATGATCCCATTCTTCACCTGCTTAGAGTGTCAGAAGCCAGATTTGAACCTAGACCTCCTGTCTCTAGGCCTGACTCTCAATCCACTTGTGACTTTGAACAAGTTACTAAACATCCCTGAGTCTTGGTTTCTTCTGTAAAATGAGGAATTTGGACTAAATGACTCCTAAGGACCCTCCTCCCTTTAAGGGGCTTACAATCTCATGCCAGTAATCATATGTACTTTCTCTGTACCAACCAGCCAAGGAGAATGGACCATTCCCTTTGTCTAGAATAGCCTCACTTTCCCAATCCCATTCTTTACTTTACTATTCTAGATCTATTGAAATCTTCCCCATGCTTTGAATTTTTCCAGGCTCACTTTGGATGTGATCCTTTTCAAGAAGCCTCCCCTGGTCACTTTTGCTGGAAGTAATCCCCGCTTTTTTTTTTTTTAATCTAAATACCGTATCTTTCTTAAACCCTTAAAGAGTTTCTTTTCCAATATAATTGCCAGTTTTAAATTTCGCCACTCAACTCTCTGAGGAGTCTAAGTCTTAATGGTCTTGAGAAGCAGCTGAGTAGATAACATACTAGTTATAGAGGCAGGTAGGTCTGGGTCCAGATCTTTTTTCAACTACTTCCTAGCTGTGTGACTCTGGATAAGTCACTTAACTTCTGCCGACTTCAGTTTTCTCCTCTTTAAGAGAGGTAGGTGGACTTTATGGTCACTAAAGCCCTTTCCAGCTCGAAAGCCGTGTTCAATCACTCAATCAGGAGACATAAATAAATGCCTACTGATGTGCCAAGCACTGTGCTAAAGACTTGGAGCTACAAAAGGAGGCAGTTTATATTCTGCTGGAGGAGACAATATCTAAACAAATATTTATCCAGCAAGCTCCAGATAGGACAAGGAAAGCCTTCCTCTTCCTAATGAATACAGAGGCTTTTTTCTTGTTGCTCACGAATGCCAAAGCTTTCTGTGACTTCCGACTCTCCAAAGACCAAAGTTCAAACTTCTGTTTTTTTTTCTTTTTTTTTTTTTAAACCCTTACCTTCCATCTTAGAATTAATATTATGTATTAGTTCTAAGGCAGAAGAGTGGTAAGGGCTAGGCTGGTGATGGCAAACATATGACACATGACACGCTTAGCCATTTTCAATGACACATGGCTGCATGCCAAGGATGAAACATTTGCTGTAGTGTAGTGTAGACACTCTGTGCACTATAGATGCCAATTCTATCTATACTAATTTACCTATTTTTGGTTTATTAAATAGTTATATGTTACAATTATACATTTTTGTTAAACTATAAATATTGTGAAATTATGGTTTTTTTCTTGAAGTGACAAACCACCTGAGTTATGCTCATTTTTTTTGTGAATTTTGACACAGGCTCAAAAGGCTGCCCATCACTGGCCTAGGCAATGGGGGTTAAGAGACTTGCCCAGGGTCACACAGCTAGCTAGTGTCTGAGGCCAAATTTTAACCTAGGACCTCCTGTCTCTAGGCCTGGTTCTCAGTCTACTGAGCCACCCAGCTGCCCCATCTTCTGCTTGTTATTAAAGGCCCTCCTCAGCCAGGCTACATTTCCTACCCTTCCAGCTTATCTAATGTTACTCCTCTTTATGTATAAATTGATCAACTCATCTTCTGTAGACAGCCTGTCCTCTGCCACCATTACCTGGTCTTAGTCTGCCCCATGGGCTCTTGCTTGATTTAGGTATCAGAGAACACTTGCTGAGTTGAATTGGAATGAATTGTGAAAGCATTTTGTAAACCTTAAAGCTCTCTGCCTGTGTGAGAGAGCATTGTTACTATGGTGCTGAGGTGGAGATGGGGGAGGGATCTTGGAAGGGAAATAGGCTAGAAGCCAGTTATTCATTTATTCATTGGTTTCCCATCTGCATGGTCAGGGGATTGTGGGTGGTTTGTGAAGGCCTTCTCAGCTCTGATCTACTTTCTTCTAAGGGCCCTTCCTCCAATCCTGTGTAGCTTAGCCTTTGTGCTTCTGAGTCAGAGCTAAGTAACAGTCTTGTCCTCAGAGACTGTATGCTCATCTGGAGAAATGAGTCACATGTGGGAGAGTTAATCCCCATTTAAGACTTCCTGGAAGTGGTGTCTTATAGGCAATAGGTTTCTTAATCTCCTGCCATGGGAAAGGATGTAATGTGGCTTATTGAACAAAGAAGGTCACTGATGGAATTCTGCCTTACCTGTCAGGGCCTCCTAACAGGTCTTCCTGCTTCTCTTCCCCTCTCTAATCCATCCTTCATGGGCTACTAAATTAATTTCCTTAATGCATAGATTTGCTTGTTCTGTTTTACAGTTAAGGAAACTGAGGCAAACTGAATTACCTCAAGCTACACAGAAATAGTTCTAGAAGAGAGGCCTTAGAAACTATCTCGCTGACTTTCTCCCCCCATTTCTCTCCTGCCTTCCCAATCCCTTTATCATGTTATAAGTGGAAATGTGTGCCACCTTCCTAACTCCTTTCATTCTCCTTCCTCCCTTCTTTGCAGGAGTTAAATCATTTAGCAGACCATTCTACCTTATGAATGATCATTGTTCTGAGCTCCACTGTACAGCCTGTCGCCCTGCCCTTAGGGAGGATCTAGGAGGAGAATGTAGACATGTACTGACTCATTACATAGTATTTTGTATCCAAGATCTCATTTGACCTTTTTGTAGCTCTCTGGATTCTGTAATTCCCCTTTCTTGGGTCTTTTAATGTCACTTACAATCCTTCAATAGCCACATGACCGAAGTAGCTCGAGTATTATTGTGGCCATTTTATAGAAGTGGACAGTCTCAGAGAGGGGAATCAACTTTCCCAGGGTCGTAGAGCTCATAAGTTTTGGATCCTGGGCTTGAAGCTAGAGCACTTACCCTAAGTAAAGGCTACCAGGCTGCCATGTACATAATTTGAGTGGTTCAAAACAACTTTAAACATGTATTAACTACTTGCTCTGTGCAAGAAACCATGCTTGGCCCCAAGAATTAAGGCCTGTAGGACTTGTGAGGGAGGAACTAAAGAGCTCAGCATGCCAGGGAATTTAGGTCCCTCTTCCTGGCTGGGCTTGATCAGGGCCTCAAAGACTGGTTTGGATTTCAGTGTTTGGAGAGGCAGGGGAAGTTGGGACTGGTGACAAAAGTAGCTTGGGTGACTTTAGGACATTTCCTAGAGCAGATCAGTGGGTAAGCAGGAAGAGCAAATGCTAGAAGTAGAACCCAGGGAGACTGGATCAAGAGGACTGAAAGAATCCAGAACCTCAGAGAGGCCCTAGGGCAGTGGTTCCCAAACTTTTTTGGGCTACCACCCCCTTTCCGGAAAAATATTACTTAGCGCCCCCTGGAAATTATGAAACTATTTATTGAACTCAGAATAGAATGTAATACAAAAGGTGTGGCCATCACTGCCTCCCCCATCGCTGCAGCACCTACCAGGGGCGGTAGCGCCCACTTTGGGAATCACTGCCCTAGGGCATGGAATGTCAGAGCTGGAGGGACCTATTAGGACATGGAACCTGAGAGTTAGGAGGTCCTTTTAACCACTGAACATTAAATGCTTAGATTCCCAAGTTCCCTGAATTCCAACCTTGTACTCTGTATTATAGATTGGAGCTGGGGACTGGGGATCCTTCTGTCTTCCTCTTAATAAATGTTTCCTGAACCCTCCTCAAATTCCCCTCCAAACACCCTTTGCGGACAGAAAAAACTTGTGGGTATTGGCCAGGTTGCTGAGCAGCCCAGGCTCCCGGAAGTCCTTGGTCACTTACCCTCTTTCTTTTTCCTGTAGCTCCGACTCAACAGTATCAAGAAGCTGTCCACCATTGCCCTGGCCCTTGGTGTGGAGAGGACTCGGAGCGAACTCCTTCCATTCCTTACAGGTAGGGGATCCTACACCAAAAGCTGTGGCCTTGTGGGAATGGGGGGTGCTGAGGCAAAGGTCAATGAGGAGAACGTAACCCACTGATAAATGGTAAGGTGGCTGTTTAGGAAGGGGATCCTGGGACTTCTTCCCTTTCCCAAGGATGGGGCCACTTCAGAGTGCAGAGCTTTCTTAGTTCTGTTTAACAGACATCATTGAGAGAAATAGAAGAGGTAAACGGAAGAGCCTCTTTTAGGGGAAAATATACAGGCTTCCTTTAGACTCAGAGATCAGTGAAAAGCAGGACAAATGTATCTGGCTTTCTGAGAGGCCTTTGACTATATCTGGATAGCTTTTTGTTTACAGTAGACAGATGGGTGATGGTGTGGTGCCCTTCAGTGGGCTGGGAGGGCTTGACTGACCGAACTAAAGAGTGTTTGATTAGTCATCGTGGAAGGAGGCCTCAGTTGGTGGGCCTGGGGCTCTTTTCTTGGACTCTGACGTGGATGAAGGCATAGGCATTATTTCCTTTTCAGGTTTGTCGATGGCATTGTGAGGAATAGCTGACCTGTTGGATGGCAAAGTTAGAATTTCCTCAGATTTTTAGGCCTAACAAGATGCCTTCAGTGGATGAATCTGAAGCCTTATCCCTTGGGGTCTGTTGCCCAGGCACAGAACGGGAGGGAAGTGGTCAGGCAACAATTCCTGTGAAGTAGCCTTAGAGTCTTAGTGGTCTGTAAGCTCTGTGTCAGTTAGCCCTGGGACTTGGCAGGTGATCTAGCTTCAGCACCTCACGAGAGGATTCCCAATTTAGTTCATATGGGTGTCCTTTCTGGTGATACAGATGGCTGATTCTTCACATCTTAGAAAACCAGCTTGGAGCTACTGTGACCGAAAATGGCATTGTTACTTGGTGGCCACTCTTCTGTGGGTGTGCATCTGGTCACTTAGCTAGGCTTCTGTGTGCATGAAGAGAGGAGTGTGGTCCCTTGCTGGGGCTATACTTGAAGCTTTTACAGCTTAGAAGGACCCTGGAGAATGCAGAGTACCTCTGGGCCCTTGGTGAGACTTTCTGTCCCCTTTCCTACTCAGGCTCCATTTAGATGGTTTGTTCAGAGCAGGTCCCATATTTTTGGGAGGACATCAGCAAATAAGAGAAAGAGCTTGGGAAGGCTGCAGATCAGGCTAAATAGAGAGGAGTTGAAGGAACTGTGAATTTTAGCCTGGAAGAGGTGGAGTTGGGGAACTATCATTAAATATTTGAAGGGCTCAATGGGGAGGAGGAAATAGGCTCAGTCTGTATGGCTCCAGTGGGCAGGCCTGAACTTAAAAAGAGGAAGTGCTATAAGATGTTTGAGAAGAGAGGCCCCTGCACACCAGCAGCCTTCCTTAGGCCTTAAAAGACACACTCAGAGGTTGAAAGGGTGTTCTAGCTGGAGCAGTTGCTTGAACAGAGATGTGGAAAATAGTGAGGAGCTTTAAGACTAATGGGAGTAGAAGTCGAAGAGTTGTGGGAGTTGGGTGGGCTCCTCTGGCTGGGGAGGATCTTTGTGTCACCCTGGGGTTTGTACTAGGGTTTCAGGTTCACAAGGCACCCCCTTTTGTAAGGCCCCAGTTTACTGACTTAGACTTTATTGTTTTGCTACCCCATCAGTGTTAGGGAAACTTTGGGAAGCTCTCAACCAGGTGAGGGATGGGATTGGAATTGAGAATCAAGGCAAGAAAATTGGAAAGGCTCTTGGAGGTAACCAAAGGAAGGATGTGACTTGAGAGTTTGTGGAAAGAGAATTGGAACAGGCATTAAGTCATATAGCCTCACCTTTTCCTCAGTTGGCAGGGAAGTACTCTTCCCATTTCTCTTCTGGGCAAGGAATTCTTGAATATTTGACTTGATAAAGTTCCTTCTAATCTTGAAATTCTGTGGTTCTGTGTGATGCCTTTGTTTAAATACCTTGTCAAAGGGAGTTTACCTCTTTAAGGCAGAATCTGTTCCAGGTTAGATGGTGTTGATTGTTAGAAAATTTTTCCTATTGTGTTGAAATTTGCCTCCCTGTATCTGAGTCAATAAATACTTATTAATTGCCTTTTAAGTGATACAGAAGAGTTGCGCAGGAGTGATCCTGGGCACCAAAGGGGCCTGATGAGTTGATGGACTCAAGTTGTGAAGCCTAGGGGTTTGGAGTGCCTCTGCCAGAATCAGGAAGCCTGGGAAGAGGAGGCAGCCTTTCTTTGGGCCAGAGGGAGGGAGGAAATAATGAATTCCTCCTGCCTGAGTATATGTGTAATGGGGGGGACAGCTGTGGTGGGGAAGCAGATTTCACCTCAACAGAAGAAAAAGTGTCTCCTGTATACAGCTATCCAGTGGTGGAATATACTCTCTTGAAAGGGAGTGAGTTGCTCATCCATGGAGGTCTTCCAACAGAAACTAGATGACCATTTGTCATAAGTGTTGTGGAGGAAATTCCTGAACAAGGTTGGGAATAGGTGCACCTGCTGGCCTCTTGAGATCACACCTTCTGTCTCTGATTTGATTTTATTTCTATAGCATGTCTCAGCTGGAAAGGGCTTTTAGGGACCATCTCATTTACAGAGGGACCCATTGAGATGCAGTGGGAGCCACAGGCCCTGGGGCTTAGGGAAAGGTCAGGATTTTGAAGTTAGCACTATTGATATTATAATGAACCTGCACAGAGGATGATGTTCTGAAAGGAGGGAATGTGAACAACAGCAAAGGGTTAAGGACTTACCATGGGGAGATGTAGTTCAGGTGTAAACAGACACTTGTGTTGAAAGGAAGGAGGAGAACCTGAATAGGTGAGGACGCATAAGTTGAGAAAGGGCTGGGCACCAGTGTCAAACACCTCAAGTCAAGGAGGAGGAGGATTGAGAAGGCCTTTTGGATTTGGTGGTCACTGTAGGAGGTCACTATAGAATCTTAGAGTTCATTTGTGCAGAACTTGGGATGTCAGAGCTGAGGGCTTTAAGATCATTTACTTAATTCCTCAGAGCCGCACATTTCTATGGAGCTGTTGGAGCAGACACTGAATAGAAGGGGTGGAGAAAGGAGTAGGTGGGTGGGAAGAAGAGGCTGGGGATTGAGAACAGGCAGCTCAGAGTGATGGCTGGGTCAGAGAGAATTCAGAGAGAACCCCTAGGCTGTGGGCCTGGGAGAACGGTGGCTTCCTGGAACCCCCAGGATTCCTAGGGGGTCTTCATATGGAAAGGAGGGTGATGATTTTGTCTCTGTCCCACAGACACTATCTATGATGAAGATGAAGTGCTCCTGGCGTTGGCTGAGCAGCTGGGGACTTTTACCACCTTGGTGGGTGGGCCCGAGTATGTCCACTGCCTGCTGGTGAGTCTGAGGTGGACTGGGAGTGGAAGACCCTACCTGAGGCTCTGGGACAGCCAGTTCAGCAGATGCTTACTAGGCATCTTCTAGTGGGCACCATGGCCAGGGGAAAGAGGACACTGTCCTGCCTTCATGGCACTTACAATCATGGAGTGGTGTGGAGGCAAAGAACGGGAGACTGGACCAGATAGGCTTCTGGGGACAGGTGAGGCCTTAGACTTGGAAGGACCCAGCTAAGCCCACCCCCTCATACCTGAGGCACCGGCCCAGGGTCCCCCAAAGCATAGGTCAGAGGCAAGCTTTGGACTGCTCGTGTCTGCCTCCACACCAGAGATCTCTCTTGTGTTGAGTTTGATGGGGACTTCAGGGTGCCAGGCAGCAAGCTGTGAGAGGTTTCAGAAGTGAGACCCCATTCGTGGGGCAGTTGGTGTCACAATCCTAGTCCCAGAGCCTCTTTATGAGGCTTCACAGCGGTCCCTGAGGGGATTTAGAGGCGGACAAAACCCTGTGCTCCCCTGGAAGAATCTCTTAAAGGCTCCTTGGAGCCCTTTTAGCCCTGGCCCCCTTGTGGAGAGTGCCACCAGATTGCTAAGAACCTTGGGCCCTATTCACACGGTGCTTCTTGGTTTAGAGCACGTGCTTCCTGCAGATCAGGGGGAGTAGAGAATGGGAGCTATTATCCCCATTTTATAGATGGGGAGACACGCCTAGAGGGTGAAGGGACCTGGCCAAAATATACTTGTGTGAGGGTAAGCCTCTTGAGGGCAGGCACAGTGCCATCTTAGCTCTGTATCACCTGATGCCTAGATGTAGGAGGGCTCGGTAAGTGTTTGCTGAACTCCTCATCAGTGAGTCAAATTTGAGAACAGAATTTGGACCATTTAATTTGAGCTCCTCATCTCACAGATGGGAAATTGAGGCCTAAAGAAGGGGAATGAATGGACTGGCCATGAGGGAAAGGCCACACTGTGAGGCCAGGCAGAGACTGCCTAGATCAGGGAACCTAAACCTTGGGGTCTGTGGAGAGATTTCAAGGAGTTCATGCTCTTGGATGGCAAATGATCACATCTTCATTTTCACTAATTTCTCTCAGAAATATAGCATTTCCTTTAATTATTGAAAGTTCTTAGAAGGGGGTGGCATAGACTTCAGTAGACTGTCATAGGAGGCTGTCACCCATGAAAAGGGTGAGAATCCTTGATCTAGGTAAATCCAGTCATTTTCCAGAGGAGTAAAGATGAGTAAAGGAAGCAACGGGAGCCCTGAACCTTTTGGCTCCTGGGCCAGTGTGCTCCCTGCTGCTTCTGTGGGAGGCCATAGGATTCCAAGCTGGGAGGAACCTTAGAAATCATTTAGCCCAACCTTTCATTTGACAGGAGAGGGAACTGAGCCCTTAGAGCAGAAGGGACTTGCTCAGTTACCCAGGTAGTAGATAGGAGAGCCTGGATTTGAATCCAGGTCGTCTGACTCCAGAGCCTGCTCTTTTAAGTGCACTGTGCTCACCAGTCCCTGCCCTAATGGAGCTCCCCGTCCAGGCAGGGGTGGGATAAGATGGGGATGCAGGTGACTGTGATAAGAGGCAGAATGAATGGGCTGAGGGCTCTAACCTACAGCTGGAGGTGCTTAGGAAAAGAGAGCACCCTTTGGTCCGGGAGAGCAGGAGAGGGTGGCCTAGGGAAGAGGACATTCCCTGGGGGCTGTAGCTTTTGAGCTGACCCTTGAAGGATGGGAGGAGGGTTTCAGTAGAGGAAAGGATGGAGGCGCTGATGCAGCACTGCCATCCCCTGCCACAGCCCCCGCTGGAGTCCCTGGCCACGGTAGAGGAGACAGTTGTTCGGGACAAGGCCGTGGATTCCCTCCGGATTATCTCCCATGAGCACTCGCCCTCGGATCTGGAGGCCCACTTCGTGCCCCTGGTGAAGCGGCTGGCGGGCGGCGACTGGTTCACTTCCCGCACCTCAGCTTGTGGGCTCTTCTCCGTCTGCTATCCCCGGGTCTCCAGTGCTGTCAAGGCAGAGCTGCGGCAGTGAGTGCGACTTTCTTTTGGACATTGGCTTTAGCCCCCCTCCCTCTCCCTCTCCTGCCCCACCAGCCCCGACGTTCTTTCTCTTCTCTTACCCTAACCCCTGACATCCTACACCACACATAATTCACCTTCTCTAGGGCTTTGCTTACAGCAGTCCTTTGAGGGAGGGAGCAGTGCAAGCATTGTTATTATTTCATTTACAGGTGAGGAAACCGAGGCCATGTCACAAGGCTTACATGTGTCTTCTATTCTTCTTGCTGTCCTGAGATGTTCTCCCCCAGGCGTCCCCCTCCCCAGACTATCTTGTACCTGTCTTTCCTACCAAATGTCTGATCTTAGATGATCTATCTCATGCCTAGTTTGCACTTTGTTCCTCTTGTAGCTGTGAATCAGATTTCAGAGTGGGAATGGTCCTTAGGAATCGCCTACTCCAACCCCTTCATTTTATCCATTAAAAATTGGGTCAGGGGGCAGCTGGGTAGCTCAGTGGATTGAGAGCCAGGTCTAGAGATGGGAGGTCCTGAGTTCAAATCTGGCCTCAGACACTTCCCTGCTGTGTGACCCTGGGCAAGTCACTTGACCCCCATTGCCTACCCTTACCACTCTTCCACCAAGGAGCCAATATACAGTATTGACTCTAAGATGGAAGGTAAGAGTTTAAAAAAAAAAAATTAAATTGGGTCAGTTTGCTACTAAGAGCAATGCAGTGAACCAGGACAACTCTGAGAACTTATGAGAAAAAATGCTCTCTACATTGAGAGAAAGAACTGTGGGAGGAGAAATGCAGAAGAAAACACAGGATTGATCACTTGGTTGTTTGGATATATGATTGGGGCTTTTGACTTTAAAAGATGACTCTATTACAAAATGAATAATATGGAAATAGGCTCTGAGTGATAATATATGTATAACCCAGTGGAACTGCTGGTCAGCTCTGGGAGAGGGGAGAGAACACGAATTATGTAACTGTGGAAAAAAATTAAAAACATTTGGCCCAGGAGAAGGCTACTTCCTTGGCCAGGCTACGTGGGTGATCTGTGGCCAAAGGGGACTTGCCACAGCAGGCCCCTCCTGGGCCGGCCAGCATACCTCATGTGGCCCTCCTGGGTGTACGTTGAAAGGATACCAGTTTGCCATCATCGAGGTGTTTTAAACCCATTTCCCCTGGGACGCGCAGTAGGCAGGGGACTCCTGATGTTGGCTTTGACTTGGCTCTGCCCTCTCTCAGGCTTGGTCCATAACCTGTGAAACAGCACCAAGGAGAGCTCCTTCAGGGAGTGCTTTGGCTGGGGTGGAAGTCACCCCTCCCTGACTTCAGCAAACATTAGTTGCCTCCTGTGTGCAGAGGGCCTCCCTTCCTGGATGGCTCACTAGGGGTGCTTGTCCCTATGCATCTGGGGGTCTTCCTGAAACTAAGCAGCCAGGCCCTAGACACAAGGATAGGGTGCAAAGGCAGCACTGGGATGGGCCTGAGCAGATGCTTAAGAGCTGGCAGCTTGTGCTTAAACTAAAACTTACTCGATCTTAAGCAGGGGGTAGCTCTGCAATCTGTGCTAATGAATGTAGAAGTTCCAAAAAGAATCATGGCAAAGAAGCTCAGAAATGTCAGCAGAGCTATAACAGTATAGCTTGTTCAGAAATCTGCAGTCAGTCTGTCGAGTGAGCATTGATTAAGCACTTACTGTGTGGCAAACGCTGTGCTAGGCATTGGGCGAAAGGAGAAAGAATGAAATCATCCCTTCTCGGGCAGGAGCTTACGCAGTGAGACTGTCCCTGCCCCCAGAGCCTACATTCTAACCGGGGACCCAGCACGCATAGGTATGTACCCAGCAGATCCAAGGTAGCCTTGGAGGGGAATGTCCAGGACAGCCCTTCCCTCTCTGTGAAGAGCACCCAAAACACCTGTTAAGGCTGAAAACAAATGTTTAAATACCTGTAGGCAGGAAAGGATTCTTTTTGGATTTGGGAGATTTGCTTTCCAGTAATTCCGATTTGCAAATGCCAGCTCTCCTAAGCTGGCCGGAGTTGCCCTGTTTTGAAGAGGAAAACTGAAAGTCTTTCTGGAGATGCTGACATCCTCAGCTATCTTTCTGTACTTTCCCTGTAGGTACTTCCGGAACTTGTGCTCCGATGACACCCCTATGGTCCGACGGGCTGCGGCCTCCAAGCTGGGAGAGTTTGCCAAGGTTCTTGAGTTGGACAATGTCAAAAGCGAAATCATCCCCATGTTCTCCAACCTGGCCTCTGACGAGCAGGTGGGGACCCTTTGCTCTGGTCCTCTTGCCCAACTGTGGGAGGCAGCCTTGGGGAGTGGGAGGGGGACTGGAGGCGATAGAAACTTGGAGTTTCTGGGAACATTATTCTTTCTCTCACCCAGACCCCAGCAGAGATGGAGGACAGATGGACAACCTCCCCCCCCCCTCCCCATCACTTACTTATGTCATATGAGAAAAAGCTGAATGGAACTAAGGATATTTAGAGACTTCTGAAGGATTTCATTAAAAATCTTATTTATTTATAAATAACCACGAAGAAGAGAGCTTAGTATTGTTCTGCTTGAATTTAGAGGTCACATTTAGGATTGGCGAGGGGAAGTTTCAGAGTTTGACTTCCTACAAGGATGAGTTGCCTTGTGATGTGATTAGGTCATCACTGGTGATCTCGTTATTATCATTATATTAATGCCAGAAAGACCTTTAATACAGAGAATGAAGAATGTTGGATCCAGAAGTGGCCAGGGAGAAGCCAGGGTCAAAGTGAGCCAGGATAACTACTTCTCAGGAATGTCATAGGAGGAGGAGATTCCTGAATGAGGTGACCTTTGACATCTGTCCCAGCTAAGAGCTTCCCCGAGTCCATAATCGAGGCACACCGTGGTCAGTAACCTTCCTTTGAAGCTCCCTCCTCTCTTTCCTTAGGACTCGGTGCGGCTATTGGCGGTGGAGGCCTGTGTCAATATTGCCCAGCTGCTGCCCCAAGAGGATCTGGAGGCCCTGGTTATGCCCACTCTTCGCCAAGCAGCTGAAGACAAGTCCTGGCGAGTTCGCTACATGGTGGCTGACAAGTTCACAGAGGTAGGTTGGGTCATTTGGAAATGAACTTCTCGAGGTGACGAACTCTGAAATGTCTCTCTTCCTGCTTCAGGATTGATAGCTTGCCCTGAGGGCCAGTTGCCTGCGCTTTGGTGAAGTCTGACTTTGCTTTGCAGAAGGTAACGCAGGGCACATCTGAGGTCCTTGACTGAAGAGCTAAAGAATTGAGCTCAGTCGGTCCCAGAGAGCCTGGCTGGCCCTTGGGAGAGTGCTGCCTTCCTCACAGTGCTGCTGTCCCTTACCGTTCCCCAGTCCTGGGCGAAGCATGTTCCTTTAGCTCCCAGTTAAGCCATGTGCTGCCCTCTGGGATCCAGTAGGGCCTGGCTTTCTTCCCCTCCTTGGAGAAGAGGCTGTGGCAGCCTTTCCATGTCCTTGATGCTCTGCCCTGCCCATGAGTCAGCCATGGAAGGGTTTGTCTTTCTCCTCATTAATTAGAACAGCTTAACATTTCTCAAACATTTTAAGTGCTTTCACCTCATTAAGACTGCAATGTAAATAGCCTATGCTTTGTTATCCCCATTTTATAGATGAGGTAAGTTGCCGAAGACCAATTGGCTAGTAAGTGGCAGAGTCCTGGAGGGAAACCACAATCCAATTGCCTGTCTCCTGGGTGGGTGGTGAGACTTGGGCTCTATATGTTGTAAAGCCCTATGAAAATATGGCCATTGTTACCTTGGTCAAAAAGTCACAGATCCAGCTGGATGCGGCCCCTGTGGATCTAGTCCAGCTATGTCATTTACAAATGAGGAAACTGAGACCATGTAGCTTGGCTGTTGCCACCAGATCTTATTTCTGTTGCTGCCACTTCTTTCATAAAGATCTGTTTCTCAGCCATGACCATGGCTCAGGGAAGTCAGATGACTTCTTCAGGGTCTTGCAGAGTGTTAAGTAGGATCTGAATTCAGGTCTACTGACTCCAGAGACTATTCTGTAGTACCATGCCACCTTAATCCTTCCAACTCTAAATAACTACAGAAGGATTTCATCACAATCCCATTCCCCTCCCCATTTCAGGGAGCTTTTTCATTTGAAAGAAGTCTGGGGGTCAGGAATAATTTTGGGCTTAATAAGAGCCTTATATCCTGAATAAAGGAAACGATGATTCTTTTTATTAAAGGAGCCTATCTGGAAGAGCATGTGCCCCTTCCAAGAGCACATTTTCAGAGTAACTGTGCAAGGGTCGATGTGTTCAGAAAAGGTTGCAGAGGATGAAGGAGCGCAAAACAAACCCAAACTGTCCGCCCTAAGGTTCCTAGTATCCTTTTCTTTGCCAGGCCCTATCCTTCTGGACTCTGCAGCCTTTGACATTGCTGAAAACCTTTTGTCTCTTGGGTCTTTATCCTTCATTGTGGGTTTTAATGACACTGCTGTCTTCTGGTCCTCCTTATCCATCTGATTCTCAGTTTCTGCCGCTAGTTCTTTTATTCATGTCATGTCCACTAATTGTGGGTGACCCCCAGCGCTATATCCTGGAACAACTTCTTTTCAAACTATATCACTTAGCTTACTTGGTGATCTCATAAAATCCTATGGATTCAGTTATCATCTCCATGTGAATGATTCTCACATCTGTATACCCAGCCCCACTGTCCCTCCTGCACTACAGTCCCACATCAGCTGTTGCCTTTTGGACCCCCAGATGGCCCACAAGCATCTCAAACTCAACATGTTCAAAACAGAACTTGTTTAACTTTCCCCTAAAATTCTCCCTTCTTCTTAATGGCCCTGTTAGTGTTAGGGGCACCACTGTCCTAGTCACCTCGTCAGCCAGGGAGAGTGACCCCACATAGGTCTTCTCCTTTTCTCCCTTCTCCTCCTTCCCACTGTCTTGTTTTTCCCTCTTCATCCAGGGAATTAGCTAAAATTTGCTAGTTCTAAGGAAAGTAGGAAAAATTAGTAGCCTTCTCCATGGTGTCCGTAATACCAGCATTCCCTTCCATTTTGACTTTTCTGTGGCTTCAGTGTGGCCTGTGACCCTTTCTGAGAGTTCTTTCTTTCAAAGCCCAGTGGTGTCTTGGGGGTGCTGTCAGATGACTGAATTGGAGAACCTGGGTAGGTAGGGACCACAGAGGCTGTCTTGTTTATCCTCTCCATCTTTGAGAACCAGAATCTGCCCTACGGGGCAACTGGTGAGTCCTTCTTGAAGCTATACCCACTCCCAAGTGGCTGGTCTTCCTCTGGGTAACTTGGAGCATTCATGAGTGCCTCAGGCAGCATCTTGGTAATGTCCATCTAGTTTTTATTCTGTCCTCTGGCTGACTGTTTTTAACTCATCTTCCACATGGCAGCCTTTCCCTAAGTCTTGTTTTTTTCCAGCCCATACCTCCCCATCCCCCCCTCCAGGGCTTCCCCTGGCCATTATCTTCTGGCCTGTCACCATCTTGATCTGGATGCCCTCAGTCATACCAGTGATCTGGCACTGAATACAAGACTCCAGACCAAAGATGTCAAACACCCCAGGTGTCAATGGGAAATAGTTAACAAACTAAATAAAATATCAATGACATTCCATTTTCAAACTAAGTCAGTATGCAGCAGCAGGGGATCCTTCTGTACAGTTTATGGCCCCAGCTTATATCTGAATTTAACATCACTGACCTAAATGACAATGAGAAAGCTTTCACTTCTCCCCCCCCTTCCCCATTCCTGGACCCTGGGCTTCTCTCTGGGTCTTGTCTTGGCGACCCCATCTTATTGGCCCAGGGAATTTAGGGTTTGAGCCCTGCCTCTTCCACTTGCCAGCTGTATAACCTTGCTTGAGTTTCTTCTCTTCATCTGCCCGAGTTTTCTCATCTATAAAATGAGGAGGTTGGCTTGGGTGATTGAAAGGGTCCCAGCTCGAAGTCCTAGGAACATGTCAATCATAGCTGGCACGCAGAGAACACTTTAAGGTTGGCTAAGCACCTTTTTTCTTTTTAAACTCTTACCTTCTTCTGTCTTAGAATCAATACTAGTAATTAGTTCCAAGGCAGAAGAGCAGTAAAGGCTAGGCAGTGCAGGGTTAAGCGACTTACATGTAGAAACAATTTTTGACAATTGGTTTCTGGCATTGTGCGATTCATATTCTCTCTCCCTTTTTGCCTCTCCCCCTCCTTGAGGTGGTTAATAGGTTATACCAGTGCTTTCAGGTCAAAGCATTTTGATCAGAGTTCTTGACTCTTGCAGAGCTGTTTATTTTTAGAGCTGTAGTTATCTGAATTGTTCTTGCTCTGCTCCCTTCTCTCCATACTGGTTTATAGAAGTTTGCACATCATTTGTCATCATGAAACCATCCCCGTCATCATTTCTTAGAGTGTGATAGTATTCTGGCATGTTCATACACGTGTTTAGCTATTCCCAGTAGATGAGCTCTCCCTTAGTTTCTAGTTCTTTGCCACCACAAAAAGAGCAGCTTTATGGATACATTTGTGCCCGGAGGGCCTTTTCTGCTTTCTTTGAGCTCACTGGGTCATAGGCCTCGTGCTGATACTGCCTGGTCAGGGCATGCGTGGTTTAGTGACTGCTGGGCCCAAGTGACTATACTACCACTTTTCCCTGGTTCCACACCCTCCGCCAAGGGAGTGCTAGGTCATCCAGGTCCTAGCAGGAAAGTTTGCAGGCTACAACACGTACTGGGATGATGAAATAATGTAAGGAGCTACCCGTAGACGGTCCTAGACATGTTGGTGTGCTGGGCAGAAACGGGTCTCAGCTTTACACTGTTCACCTCACTTCCAGTCCCACGATCTCTGAGAGGTGGTGAGCCACAATGGCAGAGACCTAGAACTTGATATTTAGGGCCTTGTCTCCAGTTCATGTGCAGACTCCTCCTAGCTGTGTGCAGGAGAAGGGTGGGAACTGGGGCCTGGATTTATGATTTCTGTTGATATTGGCAGGTCCCAGGTGAAGAAGCTCCTTCCACTGAGGCAGGAAAGGAAAAGCCTTCTTTGCAATTTGGGGTTAGCTAGAGCAGTGTTGTTAGACCCATATAGAAATGCATAAAGATCCTTGGGGCCCAGATATGGACTTAGTTTTAAATTGTGATATGAGCTATGTTTTGTTATAGTTTTATTGGTTTTGTTAAATAGTTTCTAATTATAGTTTGTTTTTTTTTAGACCCTTACTTTCTGTTCTAGTAGTGACTCTTAACATAGAAGGGTAAGGCCTAGGCAAATGGAGTTAGCTGACTTGCTCAGGATCACATAGCTAGGAAGTGTCTAAGGCCAGAACTGAACCAGGTCTATCCATGGTGCCACCTAGCTATCACCTGGGCCTTTGTTTGACATCTCTAGCCCCGGGCATTAAGAGGCTAAGTGCCTTGCCCAGGATCATACAACCACTCTGTCCAAGAGACATTGCCATTGAAGGGACAGTGGCTTGAATTCACAGCTTCTCCTCAGTAAAAGCATCTCCTTATCCACTATGGCACAGGGCCTTTCAGTAGTCTGGTGAGTCTGGGCAAATCAGATGACTTCCTTGAGCTTCTGTTTCCTGTTTTGTAAAATTGGGATGGTTGTTTCAGGCTCCTCAAAGGGCTGTGGTGAGGAAATTCTTAAAGTATTTTAGAAATACAAACTATTAATATGATTATATTCTAACAGGTTCTATACTTCACTCTGGGGCCTCCAGCACTTTAGACACAAGGATAGTGTTAAATACTGAAAAAGGCCACCTGTGTTGTGGCTGTGGCATTAGTCTCATTCTTTTTGGCCTCAAGGCAGCACAGAGAGCAGTGGAAGGAAGAACACATGTTGCTGTGGGAATAGCCTCTCTCCCATTTATGAGATTTGGACCTGGCATGTTCTCTGTCCACCAGAATGGGGGTTGGAGCCAATTCTGAGAAGTTGCCAAATCCTGGGCTAAGGAATAGTTCCCTCAGCAGTCTTTCCTCAGATTAGCACATGAGGTTTCACCTGCAGGAATTAGGTTAAATTGTAGTTTAAATTATCATCATTTGTCCTCTCAACAAGAATTCCCCAGGAAAATTCATCTCCTGGAGGGACCTGTGTGGTTCCCCCCCAAGCCAAGGCTGTCTGTGTCCCATAGGTTCAGTCTCGGGCTTGTTTTCATTCTCCATTCCTCTCCTTCCTTTGCCATGCGTCTGCTATGGCTGACACAACCTTGTCTTCTTGTTACTTCTAGACTCTCTAGACATCTGAGGCTTTTAGAAATCTTAGTAGACATGCCATTTCAGAAATGTAACTAAGAGATTTAGAAATACCTTCTTATCATGCACTACCCTTATTGGCTGCTCTGTCTTCATGGGAGGTTAGAGGACCCAATCACAGAATCGTAGACTTCAGAAGCAATTAACAGGCCCTGGATGCCAATCTGTGCCAGGAATGCCCTCCGAGATGGCCACCTGGCAAATAGTCACCATTTCTATGATGACCGAAGATTAACTGTGTTTCACATGTATGGGAAGACCTTTGGTGAAGCATTAAATGTTTTTACTGTGCTCAGCACCAGAGAATGCAAAGATGTGAGCAAAACTCCATGCCTGCCCACCCTCAAGAAGCGTACTTTGGCAAACATACTTGTTGAAGTAGATGTAGAATAGACTCGATCATTTTACCTGGGGTGAGGATTTAGCAGCGGGGAAATAAGAAAGTCTCTCATTGGAGGGAGTACCTTGCAAGAAGCTTGGTTTCCCATGAGGATGAGTGTGTTATAGGCATGAGGCACTCGTAGCCATGAGAAGCATGGAGATGAGATGTAATGTGTGAGAGGAACAGCAAGTAGGCAAATATGCCTAAACTGTAGATTACATAAGGTGGAATAATTTGGAATAGGCCTGCAAAGATAGACCTAAATGAGACAGAAGAATTTTGAATGCTAAACAGAGGAAACCTATTTCCTGAGTAGACTCCCATTTCTAGCCAGCTCTAATTGAATAATCCAAACTGGCTTAAGGCAGTAAGATTAATCCCGGGCCTCCTTATAGTGCCTGTGCCTTCTGACACAAGGTAGTCCAGTGCTGAGAGCCAGCTGGGGCTATATTGTAGGTTGCAGGCCCAACACTGAGTCCAGGTCCTCCTTTGGCCTCCAGTACCTTGTGCTTTCCGACACAAGGTAGCACAGTGCTGAGAGCCAGTTTGGCCCCTGTTGTAGGCTGCAGCCTCAGTAGTGAGCTATCTATCTAGCTCCTGGCCTTTCCCCATGGCACTTCTTGGAGAATAGAGCTACACCGACCTGCTGAGGGCTTTGGGGGGCCTCTAGGGGACTACATGCTCTTTAAGTACTGCATTAGCTGGAGAAACTATAATTGTGTCAGCCTGGTCACGCTTTCCATTGATAACTAGTAACTTCAAAACGCAGTAGATAGTTAATGAGCTCTAGGAATGAGGCTGAGATAGGTCAAGTGATAGACCAGTTGTCACCTAGCTAGTAAATGGCAGAGGATACTCCAGCCTTGTGCTCATCTCACTTTATCATTTGGACTTTGGATGTAACATCCAGTAATGCTGCCCCTAAGATGTACCACCATATGGCCGACCTTCTGGGCCAAGAGCTTCTCTGCATTAGCTTTGCTAGGCCTCAGATCACCCACAAAGTTCTTGGATATCTGCTGGGGAAAACAGTGGGTGATGAATAGGGCTCCTACCCTAGACCAGACTTTCCTCCCAATCAGCAGGGACCTCAGAAACCCCCTGTAGTCTATCCTGTTCCTAAATGCATGGGGATCTGCAGGGAAGGGAACAGTGCCCTTCTGGCAAGAGCTTTTTCTACTTTCAGACACTAATAATTATTAGGATGGTCTTCCTCAGATCTAGCTTAAATCAGCACCTCATACTCTCACCCATTGTGGTTCCATAGTTTGGAGCCAGATGGAACAAAGCTCATGCCACATCCACATGATAGGTCGCCTTGTTCAGTTTTGGAAGAGACCCAAAGGCAGTACAGGGAGCAGTGGCAGGGATGTCAGGAAGAACATAGTAATCATTCAAGGTGCTGCTGCCCTGCAATAGTCCGGAATCATCCTTACACCAAACAGAAGGAATGGTAGAGCCAGTGGACCTGGGGGTAACTTGGCACTCTAGAGGCTGCTGCCTCTACCCAGGTTATCTTGGGTGAGTTCACCTTGAGCCTCTGTTGCTTTACCTATAAAATGTAGGCTTTCGAAGATCTCTTCTGACTCCAGAACTATGATTCTAAAGCATTAACCTCACAGATATCAGAAGTACATTTAAATCAGTTCACCAGGTTGGGTAAGGCACCATGCCAGGGTAGGTCCTGGGGGTCTACAAATTCCCCAGATCCTTGTGTTAGGGAGTCTATTTTATTGGAGGCTGTAACATATAGAGCAAAATGACTCAATGGCCATTTGAAGAGGGAAAGAACATTAAGAACTGGAGGATTGGGAAAAACTTTGAATACCAGGAGTTGGCCTGAGTTGATTCTCAAAGGAGCATGAGATATCTAAGAAGAAGAAGAAGTAAGGAGTGCATTCCAGGAAAGGGGTGTAGCCTGTGCATGGAGATGAGAGATGGAAGAGACTTGGTTGGGGTAACAGTAATTCTTTTGGCCTGGAATATGAGTACATAAAAGGGTGTAATGTGGAATAGAGCATAAGAAGTTAAGAGACACATAGTCAAAAGACTTTCTTCTTTAAACCCTTACCTTCTGTATTAGTTCCAAGGGTCACACAGCTGGGGAGTGTCTGAGGTCAGATTTGAACCCAGAACTGGTTTCCAGGTCTAGCTCTCTATCCACTGAGCCACCTAGCTGCCCCCCTGGTCAGAGACTTTAGATGTCCCACTGAGCCATTTGTATGTTATCTCAGAGGCCCTGGAGAGTTGCTGAATCTTGTAGCAGGAGGTTCATTAGATTCATGGAGAACAGTGTGTGAGAAGTGTGGCTTATTTTTTTTTTTTTTAATTTTAAACCCTTAGCTTCTGTGTATTGACTTATAGGTGGAAGATTGGTAAGGGTAGGCAATGGGGGTCAAGTGACTTGCCCAGGGTCACACAGCTGGGAAGTGTCTGAGGCCGGATTTGAACCTAGGACCTCCTGTCTCTAGGCCTGGCTCTCAATCCACTGAGCTACCCAGCTGCCCCTAGAAGTGTGGCTTATTAGCAGCAGTTCGTCTCAAAATGATCTTCGGACATTGATAGCTAGAGAGTAACCAGAGGAGGATGGCCAGCATGTTGAAGGGGTTCAAGGGACTTACTCGAGCCACTTGAGAATTGGCTCAGAAAGTTACAGAGGTTTAGTCTGAAGAAGAGAACATTTAGGGTGGATCCAATGGCTGGTTTAAAGTATTTGAAGAGCACTTAGCCTTATTGTGTTTGGTTCTAGAGGACAAACTTGCACTCTGACAGGAAGTTCCATTTAAGATCCTTCCACTCCCAAGAATCTTCGATTCTAGTTAAGCAGGATAGATCCAGATGCTGGCCACATTGGCCAGTGTATCTTGTATCTCCAGCTCCCCACCTTTCTCATGAAAAGAAGATACTCTCCTTCATCTAAAACCAAGACTGGTCTCTACGTGCCCTAGAGCTCCAATGGCTTTTCTGATACTAGTTTTGTTGTGTAAAACATTCTCTTGGTTTTCTACTTTGCCTCAGTGTGTCCAAGTTTTCCAAATATTCCTTGAATTCTTTATATTCCTTGATTTTTATGGCACCATAACATTTTTTCCATTATGTTTATATATAGTTTTTCATCCATTCCCCAGGTGATGCGATTCAGCTTAGTTTGTGGTTGTCTTACTACTAAAAGTCCTGCTAGAAATATTTATTGTACATATGGGGCCTTCTTTCTTTGACGTCTGAAGAGCCTTTTTTCTCATAGATTGAAGGAAAAAGGAAGAGAGAGATGGGGAGAGAGACAAGGGGAGAGAAATGGAGACAGGAGAGAGAAAAGAAGAGAGTGCTCCCCAGTAGATGGTCTTGATCTCGAAAAACCTGTCATGTCTAGCAGAATGATTTGCTGTTTCTAAAAGGAATGAAAAAGTATTGTAAAGCTCTTACCTTCAAGGAGCTTCCATTCTGCTAGAGAAGAGGGAATTCATTGAAAGGAGGGTCGGGTTTGGGAGTGGGGACTGGGGGAGGCAGATAGGTGGCTTAGTAGATTGAGAGCCAGGCCTAGAGACAGGATGTTCTGGGCTCAAACCTGGCTTCAGACACTTTCTAGCTGTGTGACCCTGGGCAAGTCCCTTAACCCCCATTGCCTAGCCCTTACCATTCTTCTGCCTTGGAACCAGTACACACACAGTATCAATTCTGAGACAGACGATAAGTGGGTTTTGTTTGTTTGTTTTTAAGAAAGGAGTGGTGGTCAGGGAAGGGAGTTTTTGCATGAGAGATCACAGGGTATTTGAGGATAGCCACATTGGCACTTCTTTTGCAGAGCCTGGGTAGCTTTGATGCCTATATCCAGGGTGAGAATACTATGGTCTCTGTCTTGGGTGAAGTGACCTACTGCTTCTCATCCTCAGTGCTCAACCTGGCCAGTGCCTCAGCTGCTTCATCTGTAGAAAGGGACCCCAGTGACGATTGCCCTCTGTAGCTCAGAGGGTGGTTGGGAGAACAGCATCTTTTCATTGTGAGCTCAATCTCCACTACTTTTTGGTGGAGAGATAATTTTCTTCCCAGTGACCCTGTGAGGGAGGTTTGTGACCACTGCTTTGAAGAGTAGATGATGATTTCCTGGGAGTGAGGGGATGAAGTTTGGCCAGATTCACACATTAGTGAGTCATGCATCTCTTCTGTCTTTACTGGAGTACCTTTTATTAGGTCCCGAACCACAGAATTTTCATTGTGTAGCAACTTTTTCTAAAAGGTAAGGAGGAATAGACAGGTCCACTGGATCACTAGTACCAAAGACCAGACCCCATTAACCTTGTCTCATTAACCTTGGGTTCTAGATCCCTTCAGACTAGGCCTGATGGGATCTTGAAGACTGATCAGAATGGAGGGATCAGAATCAGAGCCTTCCAGTATCTCCTCACCCTTACATGCCTTTCTTTGTTGCCCTGGCAGCTCCAGAAGGCAGTTGGCCCAGAGATTACCAAGACAGATTTGGTTCCTGCCTTTCAGAACCTCATGAAAGACTGTGAGGCTGAGGTGAGGGCAGCGGCCTCCCACAAAGTCAAAGGTTGGTGCTTGGGACTGGGGCCTTGACAGGGAGAGGAAGGAGGGTTGTGGACCATATCTGTAGGGGAGGGGTGGGCCATGGTGACAGACGTTGCTCAGGCTTCTTCCTTTCTTTGCCCACAGAGTTCTGTGAGAACCTCTCTCCAGACTGCCGAGAGAATGTGATCATGACCCAGATCTTGCCGTGTATCAAGGTGGGTATTCCATCATCTCTGGGGCTTAGAGAAGCCTTTTCTCTCAAGTTACCTCATCTCGCTGGGCCTCAGTCTCCTTGTCTGTATGAGGGCCTTGGATGTGGTTTCTTAGGTCCTCTTCTGTGATCTCAAGTTACAGATGTAGAAACTGAGCCCATTTGCCAGCTGAGTGGCCTTGGGCACTTGTCATCTGACTTCTGAGCCTCATTTCTTCATCTGTAGGCTAAGGGTTTGGCCAGGTGTCCTCTTAAGTTCCTTTCTAACTCATATTCTCCAACCTGGTGACCAGATCATTGTGGTCCCCTCCATCATCCTGGGAACTAGCATTAGTGACAGCATAGCCTTACCCACTTGTAATTTGGAAACTCCTCCCAAAGACAGCATGGGAAGTCACCTTGGTGATTAACTCCAAGTAGGAGAACAGGACCTGTGACTTCTGGCTGTGCTTGAGGTGCTCAGCATTCCACATGGCTGGGTAGGTGTGAGCATGGACATTGTCCCAGGGCTTGATGGGTATCGGAGGCAATGAGACCAAGAAGCTAGTGGGAACCAGTGAGTGTGTGTGTTCTGACCCACGTTTCTGCCTTTCTTCCCCATCTTCAGGAGCTGGTGTCGGATGCTAACCAGCATGTGAAGTCAGCCCTGGCCTCAGTCATCATGGGTCTTTCGCCCATTCTAGGCAAAGACAACACCATTGAGCATCTCCTTCCCCTGTTCCTGGCCCAGCTGAAGGATGAGGTGAGTGTGCCAGGGACTAGATACTGGGCTTGGAGGAATGTGGGGAGATCACAGGCTTATGGATCTCATGATGAAGGGTTCAAAGTGAGGGAGGAGATAGATCTGTTGCCTGTTGCCTGGCTCATATCCCCTCTGGAGCCTTGGGTCCACTTGTGAGTGCTCCAAGAGAAGCCCTGATGGGCACTGATGAGCTGAAGCATATTCACAGGAGAGCGAGTGCCCAAGATGGGGCTGGTTCTGGAAGTGATGCCACACTTAGTCTCAAACCTGCGTATCCAGGCCAGCTCTGCCCTCGTCAGAGATGGTGTCATAGAGGGTGTTTGGGACTCGGTGGGGTTAGATGTTGCTGTCTTCTGTCCCACTGATTTTCCTTGAATTTTCCTGATTTTTCACGTGTGTGTGTGTGTGTGTGTGTGTCCTGAGGTATTTAGAAATGGCCACAATAGGGGTTGCCTGGTTTCCCTGATCCCATCCCTTCTCATGCACTTGTCTCCCCCTAGTGCCCTGAGGTACGGCTCAACATTATCTCCAACCTGGACTGTGTGAATGAGGTCATTGGAATCCGGCAGCTGTCCCAGTCCCTGCTCCCCGCCATAGTAGAGCTGGCAGAGGATGCTAAATGGCGGGTGCGGCTGGCCATCATCGAGTACATGCCTCTGCTGGCCGGACAGCTGGTGAGTATGATGGGGGCAGGTCGCTTTCTGCTCTGGTTAAGGCTCCAAAAGGGAGATAGCAGAGGATGAGACATCCCAGAGGGCATCTGGGACACTCCTGTGTGAGGGCAGAGACGGGAGCCAGCACCCATAGAAACTAGCCTGGTGACACAGGGCCCTTGGCCCTGCCCCGGGGAGCCTGGCATTATGTGTGCCCAGGAAATACCTATCAGTTCATTGAGAACTATATGACAGCGACAAGTCTAAATGTGTAGACCTCCCTTCCTCATGGGAAGGAGGAAGAGGAACTAGGACAGCTTGCTTAGACTCCTCGGGGTGGATTAGTGGCCGAGGAATAGAGCCCCAGTGCTGTGGAGGGGGCTCTTCTACTTGCTGGTGGTGGTCTTGCCAAGTCATTGTCCCCAGGGGCCTTGGTTTCCTGAATGTGTAATGACAAGATGACCTTTGAGCTCTCTTCCAGGCCTCTGATGCTCTTCTGGGGTGGGGGTGGGGGGGAGGGGTTATTGGATTGAAGGGGTGGGTGAGGGGCACTGTAGGAAGCCATCTGAGCACATTTCTTTATAACTTCCAAGGACATGCACAAAAGGTCTGAATGGTTGGTGGAATTACAGGGTCACCAAATCTCACGGGGTTGGTGGACATGACCCTGAAGGAGGGGGTGAGAGTGGCCCTGGCCCTAGCCTTGGCTTTGGGAGATGGGCAGAGGCTGGCAGGTGATTCCTGCTCCTGCCTGAAGTGAAGACAGAGCTGGGCAGCAGGACATCCCATAATAAACACAAGCCTGTGGGTCTTTCTGGGCTTTGCCCCATCAAGGTGGATGGCTTTGTTAAGTGCCGTGGCCACCTGGCATCTCAGGCTAAAGTGGAGATGAGGTCAGAGGCTTGGATCAAGTAGAGTCATTGACTTTAGAATTGGGAGGGAGCCTTGAGGCCTCCTGTCCCACCTTTCTCATGTTACGGATGAGGAACTGTGTCCACAGACGTTTAGGCAACTTGATCAAGGCAACTTTTTTCCTTTTTAAAAAATTTGTATTGCTATTTTGTTTCTATATTATCTTCATTTCCCCCTATACTTTCTGTCTGGCTCCCAGAAAACTATCCTTAAGATAAAGACTAACAAAGAGGAATCAAATGTTCAGTAAAATCCAAGTCTGATGTTGCATGTAGTGTTCCATACCCATAGTCCTCTGTGAAGAAGAGAGCTGGCATTCAAAGCCAGGCCTGAAATCATACCTGTCCCACTAGACAAACCTGAAGCCTGTCTTCCTTGCTTTTGGTCCTTGACTGCAAGGCTGAGATGGCGAGGCCTGTGTCCAGCACTTGGGTTGATTCCTGACAGCTCCTAGTCCCCAGCATGTCCTTTCCTAGGACTAGGATATGGGTCTTCTCTGAATCCTTTTCCTTTTCCTCTCACCTTCAGGGGGTGGAGTTCTTTGATGAGAAACTCAACTCCTTGTGCATGGCCTGGCTGGTGGATCATGGTGAGTGGGGCTGGGGAGGTGAGATGATGGGGTGGGCTAGGGGGATGCAGGGCAGGAATCTCCTTTCCCTTCAGACTCAGACCCAGAATGCTGTACCACAGCTTTATGTCACTGATGCTGCTTTGTAGGAGCTGGGCTAGGATTGCTTCTGGGCCTTTTGGCTAAGATCAAGTTGTAGGAGCCGGGTTAGGGCACAGGAGGAGAGGCTGCAGTAGATTAGAAGAACTCTCCAAGGTGCTGGGCCCTCTGCTCACTGCCTTGAACAAAGGGAATATAGCTTCTCTCCAGTGCACATTCTCTAGTTGGCTTAGGGGCAGGGGGACAGAATTACTCTGTAATAAAGAGACAGCTCCACAAACCTATACCCCTCCCTCCATTCTCTGCCAATGAATATACTTCTGCTTCTAAGTTGTATAGTGTTGTCGAAACCTTATTAAATTTGGAGTGAGAAGATCTGGGTTCAGATCTTAGCTTTGTGGAAGGAAGGGAAGGAGGGAGAGAGAGAGGGAAGAAGGAAGGAAAAAGGCATTTATTTGGTGTTAATTGCTAGGGATACAGAAAAGCTTGTCTATTGGGAGAGGCAGCAGTGGCCCAGGAAGGGTATCTTTGGATTTGATGATTTGGACACTGGGGAAGTGGTCCAGCAGCCCTTGGTGGCAGCAGAGGCAGAGTTGTTTGGTTATGTGACAGAACTGGTAAGGTTGGTGAGAACGTTGCCGGGAGCCAGGGAGCAAGTGTGTGGAGGCTTCCCATGTGAAGTTGGACAAGTAACACTCCCCTCTTCTGGGATTTAACTTCCTCATCTATAAAATAGGGGTGTCGGGCATGGACCTGCATCATGGCCTGCAATACCCCAAGTGCAGCCTAACTAGATTAACATGATTTTGGAAATATTTAACGAAATAAAAATAACAGTAGGACACATGCTGTTGATACCTGGTTTTCCAAGTGAATCTGCCTGCAGGGATCCTTGTGAATGGCTTAGTGGTCCCCCTTTCTGTCAAGGGTGTGACATTCCTTGCCTTCATGACCTTTCGAAGTTCTTTGTTTTTTTTGGACCTTTCTTTGGGCTTTGAGTTCCCTTTGCTTTGAGCATAAACCCATGTTATCTTCCTCCTCTTTCCCCTTTCAGTATATGCCATCCGTGAGGCAGCCACCAGCAATCTCAAGAAGCTGGTGGAGAAGTTTGGGAAGGAATGGGCCCATGTCACTATCATCCCCAAGGTCCTGGCCATGTCTGGAGACCCCAACTATCTACATCGGATGACCACGCTCTTCTGTATCAATGTGAGAGCCCTTGCCCTTATGTTGGGAAGGAGAAAGAGGGACCCTTTGGGGAGAAGAGATGGAGGGAGCTGGGGGTTATGGGGCCTGGCTCAACTCCTGGGAGAGAGAGGCTGTGTGCATGGTCAATAGGGGAGGCCTGCCAGGTGGCCAGGCATAGGAGACAAGGGCCTGCTTTCTCCTCAGGTGTTATCTGAAGTCTGTGGGCAGGACATCACCACCAAACACATGCTACCCACAGTCTTGCGCATGGCAGGTGACCCTGTGGCCAATGTCCGCTTTAATGTGGCCAAGTCCCTGCAGAAGATTGGGCCTATCCTGGACAACAGGTGAGGAAGCCAGGGACCTTGGAGAGGTGAGGAGAACCGTCTCTCTCTTTGCCCTTCATCAGAATTGACCTCTTCCCTGACACCAGCATATCTGCCCAGCTTTCCCCATCCCTCCTTTCCCCTTGGATTTGGAGACTGCCAATCTTTTCATGCCCTCTTCTCCTCAGCTTCTGAAACTGCTGATCTGCTCTGTACCCCTAGTTCTAAGGTCTCTGGCTTCCATGTTGGTTTCCTGCAACCCTTTGAATCGATGACCTCTGACCTCTGTATGTGCCTCTACCCCTCCAGTTCCAGAGACCTCTGACCCTTTCGTGTCCCCCATGGCTCCCTGAGACCATCTCTCAGTCTCTCAAGCCTCACCTCTCCTAGCCCCTGAGCTCGCGGAGGCATGCTCCCTCCTTATCCTCTTTCTCCCTTCCCCTAGCACGCTCCAGAGCGAGGTGAAGCCCATCTTGGAGAAGCTGACCCAGGACCAAGATGTTGATGTCAAGTACTTCGCTCAGGAGGCACTCAGTGGTACGCCTCTGAGACAGGGAGGCTGGGGGGTGGGGGGGGTGAGAGCAGAGTTCTGAGGCTGCAGGGCTATGGGGGGGGTGGGACCTGGGGCAGCTGAGGCTAGACTTCAAGCTCGCTAAATAGTCCCTCTCTTTCTCCTCTCTTGTCTTATCCAGTTTTGTCTCTGGCCTGATAATGGAAGAGGAGAGAGCTGGTGTTTTTGCCCCCCTCCCTGGGTGGGGTGGGGCATCGTTGGCTCTGACTCCCAGTGCATGGTCTGACCCCCTGGCTCCCTCCCTCTCTCCAGCACGGCTCCCATCCTTCCTCCCTGCTCTCCCAGGGATGGAGGGCTGCACCAGGCTAGGGGCCTTGGGGGGATGGACAGAGTGGCCTGCAGAAGGAGTGGCCTGCCTGCCCACAGGGTAGGAGCAACAGGGCAGGATGGGGGTCACCTAGGTCCCTGGTCCCTGATCCTGTAATGGGGACCCCCTTCCCTGTACCCTTTCCTCCTCCTGCTCCCCTCTCAGCCCCCAATTGGGTGGTTTATCGTGTCAACTGTGTGGTTTTAATTTTGTTCCTTTTTTCTTTTCACGGAGAAATAAATGGATGGAAATACCTGGATCTGTGTCTCCAGCCCTGGGGGGCGTGGGGGGTGGGGGTAAAGCACCTTCCCCTTTCTCGTTTTCCCACTTATCTCAGAGACTGTTAGATGTCATCAAGCCCTAGCCCCTTAACTGTTTTTCCAAAATAACTTTTTGGGAGCAAAAAAGATACTGAGAAGAATGGCAGCATTTGATATATTTTTGCAAATCTCGTTAATGTCTGGCTTAATGAAAGACAACCGGATTCTCCTTTCTTCTTCTGCATTCCAACTATTGTTTGACTGGAATATGTAAAGAAAATGTGGCCTCATATTGATATGTGATTGGAAAGAGGAAAGATTTAATAGACAGATAACATTAGTATCATTTTGAAAATAGATCTGACTTAATGAACCCACTGAAAAGGTCTTGGAGACTCCCAGGAATCCATGGGCCACTGGTATAGTGAGTAGAGAATCAATTGTAAAACTGAGAAGAGCTGTGTTCAAATCCTGCCTCAGACATATATTGATTATGTGCCTCTGAGAGAGACATTTAACCTCTCTATGACTATGGGTTGCAGAGAACATCTCATCTAGGGGTTCCCTGTGAACCAGTGAAACCTGGGCTGAGTAAAAACCCCACTTATTTAAAAACTATGATTACTAAGGTGGGGCTGTGTGGTGTAAACACTCTGGAAAGCAATTAGAATTATGTTAGAACAGAGTTCTCCTTTGAGCCAGAGATCCCACTGCTTGGCACATTCTCAAGGCAATCATTGATCAAAGCAAAGGTCCTGTAGACAAGAGACCAAGATGTTAATAGAAGCAAAGAACAGGAAACAAAGTAGATGCTCATTGCTTGGGGAAAGGCTGAATAGATGGTGCTATGTGCATAGAATAGAGTATTAGTGTCCCGTAAGAAGTGATGACTGAAGAATACAGAGATGTATAGGGAGACTTACAAGCACTGATGCAAAAGGAGGTCAGCAGAGCCAGGAAAGCAGTATACACAATGTTGGCAACATTGCCCATGGAAGGAACCATCACAAAGCCAAAAATGGAATGCATGAGATAAGGACCACTCATTTCTCCAAAGGAGCCCTAGGAGAACGAAGAGCTGTAGAAGGAACACTGGGTGCAATGCCACACTTGGTTGATGTGTTGATGATTTTTGGTAAACTGCTCCTCACACCCTATCACTTCTCTTATTCTTTGCCATAAAGGCGCCCTAGGATGAACGTAGTGGACAGTAGAGGTGATATAAAAACAAAAGCTATCAATGCAAATGAAACTGAAAAAAGAAAACTATACCCTTGCAATATATCACAGCCTGAATCTATGGGTCCTGAGGAAAAAGATAAAAAGATGACAGCAACCATGAGGAATAGGGACACAAGCCAAACTACAAACGGTGTATTTTAAATTCTGATATTTGAATGAGACTTCATCTCTGAGACCAGAGTGGAACTTGAACCAGAGGAAAAAGCTACAGGATGCCATTTTAAGGTTGGAGAAAGCCAACTGGTTTCTTTAGGACAGCTAGAAAGTTATTTCTAGTCAACTAGAAAGTTGGTCTATGTACAGATATAGTAGAGCAAAAGAAACTGTTTGAGTAGAGTGACACCTGGTGGTGAATTCAGAATATGTTCATCCATTTTAAATCCTGTGTGTGTGTGTGTGTGCGCGTGGGTGTGTGCATGTGTGTACATGCATGTACAAAAGGCTTTAAGAAGTGATAATGCTAAAAAAGCATCTTTTAAAGTGATAACTATTAGTTAGGTGGCACAGTGGATAGAGCACTGGAACTGGAATCAGGAAGACCTGAGTTCAGATTTGGCCTCAAAAACTTTACTAGCTGTATGACTTGGCAAGTCATGTAACTCTGCCTCAGTTTCCTCACCTGTAAAATGAGCTACAAAGGGAAATGGCAAACCACGCCAGTATCCTTGCCAAGAAAACCCCAAGTGAGGTCTCCAAGAGTCAGACACAAGTGAACAACAACAACCTCACTCAGAGCCCACATCAGGCATGAAGTTAAGCAACAGGGATAGGAATATTACAAAGAGACAATCCCTGCCCTTGAGGACCTTGCATTCTAATAGGAGGAGAAGAATCCATTCTGGGGAATGGTGAGCGGGGATGGGAGAAGAAGGGCTGGTTTGGTATGTGGTGGATAGCAAATGGTGAGATGACCTGAGTGGGCAACTGGATGGGATGGGAAATTGAAGCTGGAGGTGAATGTGTTCTGTTCTCTGTCCTTGGGACCTCCTGTGTTGCTGTAGGGTGGAACAAAGGCTGTCCCATACCTGATATCCATATGGCCCATTTCATGGCCAGAGTGCTGGGAGGCTCCAATGAGAGACAGGCAGACCTTGGAGGTATTGTGGGTTAGGTTCCAGACCGTGACCACCACAAGGCAAATATCCCAGTAAAGCGAGCCTCAGACTGGTTTCCCAGGATATAGGAAAGTTAGGTTTCTACTCTGCTGTAGCCTGATCAGTGTGCCTTAGCATGAGGTCTAAAAATCCAGAGTCCATATCTTAATTCCAGAAAGACTTTATTGCTGAAAAATGCTACCCATCATCTGAGCCTTGGGCAAGTGATGAACTTTGCTGGTGGCAGTGTCTTGCCTGGACGTTGCTGGCTGCTCCCGGGTCAGCGTGGTGGTGGCTGAAGCCTGGTGTGGTGGTGGTGGCAGTTTCTTCCATAAGATGACTTGGAAAGTTTGCTGCTGCTTTCACTTGAAGCAGGGAGGAGTGCATCTCCCACCCCCCCTCCAGAGATTGAACCTTCTCCCCAGATTCCTTCCTGCTGCTGTTACTAATCACCTAGACAAGGATTTAGTGGCTTTTATGTGAAGGAGAAAGGGGTTCTCCTGAATCCTCTTGCCTTTTGGGACATTTCTCTCTGGGTTCTCTTCTTACCCATCTGATGTCTCTCTTGCTGCTTCTTCATCCGGGCTACCATGGAGGTCCTGGTTCAAGTCTCTGTGCTAGGTCCTCATCTCTTTTCCCCCTGAGCTTTCTTTTCTACCTCATCTACTCCCATGGATACTATGATCATCTCTGTGCAGATGGTATGCATTGAGAGGGGAAGTGGCTGGGCCCAGGTGTCCCCTGTGGGCTGGAACTCCACTTGCCAATCTATAGGCCAGATTTCTGAAGGAGGGAGTCCCTGCCAGTTTCACTTGAGCATCCCATAGCCAGAAGAAAATGGTAACAAAATGAGGTTGGAAAGAGTGCCTGGAGAATCAGTGAGTGCCAGCTCTCCCTCAATTGACAGGGGAGTAAACTGAGGTACAGAGAAGGAATTGCTTGCCCAAAGTCTCATGGGGGAAGAGGCTAGGGATTGATCCCAGATCTCTTTATTCTTGGCTCCAGGCTCTTTCCCTTCCCCTTCTTACTTCCTAGTCCCTGGCAGAGGGCCTCCCACTCCCTCCCCAAGGTTGTGGGGATGACTGTAGAAGCTGAGCCCTGAGAGGGAGGAACAAGTATTGCCCAAGGCCATTTGCAGTGTTCTCTGGACTGATCTGAAAGGTGGAGCAATTTCTGCCAGCCCAAAGGAACCAAGGGAAGGAACTTGATGAAAGAGGGAGAGATCATGAGAAGAGGTTTCAAAACCTGAGAGGGTTTGAAGAGGTAAGTGAATGAGGGTGATGAACTCCAGGGAGGGAGGATGATAGTTCCATCCCTCCTCAGGGGTCTGAGAGGAGGACTATGAGCTGAGAGATCTGGACCTGTGCCTCATCCAGGAAGGCTTTTAGATGGCTAGTTTTCTATTACATAGTTTGGCCTTAGAACACAGCCTAGAAAAGGTGAGAGTCCAGAAGTACCAGCTGGCCTAAAGCATAGACTGTCATCCCCAGAAGGGGCCTTAGAACACTGAGTGCCAGTGCTGGGGTGGGGGAACTGAAAACAGAATGTCAGAGCCAAAAAGGGTTTTTAGAACATGGAATACAGACCATAGACTGCCAGAAGGAGGAGAGGAAATCAGACCTGAAGAAAGATCATAGAAGATAGGGGGCCTCTTCATAACCCCTGGCTTTCAGCATCAGTGGCAGGAGCAGCAGAGTTGGAGTAGCTCCCCGTGATGCCTGTTGGGCCAGATTCCTCACTCAGAGCCCTCTCCAGGGCAGCTGGCAGGGATCTGAGCAGTCTCTCCCTGAAGTCCCGGCCTATGAAGACATAGAGCAAAGGGTTGAGACAACTATTGACAAATACCAGGGAGGAGGAAAGAGGACTCAGGAAAGGCAAAAGATCTTCAAGGTGTGGCTGTTGGTACACGGAGACTGTTATCATAGACACCACATGATGAGGGAGCCAGCAGAGGAAGAAGGCAGCCACCACAGCTGTGAGGACCTTGAAGGGCCTACTGGACTTGACCATCTTCATTCCACTGCAGAGCCTGACTGCTATAAGGCCATAGCAGACACTGATGATGACTAGAGGGATCACAAAACCTAGGAAGAAACGGCTGAGCACCAGGGACCAGAGGCGGCTCTCAGCCAGGGCATCATAGTGGTCCTGATCATCTGTTGTCTCATTCCAGGGGTCCAAGTCAGAGTAGCAAAAGGTTATCCCATCCTCTGTGACTGTAGTCTTGAAGATTACTGTTGGAAAAGCTATAGCCAGGGCAAAAATCCAGGCCCCTAGAGCAGCCAGGGCTGCCCGGGCAGGTGTGCGGTGATTCCTGGTCCACACTGGCCAGAGGACAGAGACACAGCGGTCAAGAGAGATGAGTGTCAGCAGGAAGACACTGGCAGACATATTAAAGACGGACATGGAGCTAACAAGTTTGCAGAGGAACCAGCCAAAGGGCCAATGGGGTTGCAGGGCCATAGTAATGATGAAGGGCAGGAAGGCAGTGAAGGTGAAGTCTGCTGAGGCCAGGTTGAGGAACAAGACAGTGGTGACTGTGCGAGTCATCTGGAAGCCTGTCACCCAGATCACCAGCCCATTTCCAATTATGCCCAGGACAAAGGCTAAGCAGTAGATGATGAGAGAGATGATCTAGAAGGTTTGGTGGATGGCAGATGGTGAAGGCTCCACAGGGAAGAGGTTGTCTGAAGCATTTGGAGGGAGCTCCGAGGAGTTCTCCATCATCCTCACACCTGGAACACACCAATAACATTAGATTGGAAGCTGCTTGAGGGCAGGGACTGGTTTTGTCTTTCTTAATATCCCCAGGGCTAAGCCAGTTCCTGGCACACAGTAGGTCCTTCATCAATGCCTGTTGGCTTGGTTTGGATTGCCCAAAGATTTCCTTCAGGGCTTCCAGCCACCTAGCCCTGTGCTCTCCCTGGTCTGGTCATTTGATTCTGGCCATTTTCTCCAGGATTGACCCTGCCCAGAGCCCTCCTCTCATACATAGGTTCTGGGACCCTAGAATCACTGTCCTCGGGGTCAAAGTTCCCACAGAACTCTTCTTTCTGAAGCCTGCTATATATACCTCAGGGAGTCCTGAGTTGTGCTCTCAGTTTTCCCAAGTGTGAAATGAGTTTGCTGAAATGGATGGTTGCCAAGGTCATTAGTTCTATGATCTCAACTGAGAGATCACAAGATGTCTTGGCATCCAGAGCTGCTTAGGGATCACCTGGTCCTACTCCCTCATGCTACAGATGAGGACTACTGAGGCCCAATCCACTGTAATACCCCCTACTCCCATTCCCCCCCCGCCCCCCCATTCTGGAGGCATTAAGTAGCTCACTAGAGTCAGACTCTAAGCCCAGGGCTTCTAACTGTGCTGGGTTTCTACCATTTCGGGTGCTTCCTGAGGCAGTAGGTGGAAAGGTGTGGGATAGAATAGCCTCTGGTAGGCTCCACTGTTTCCTTTCCCAGCCTGGCACTCATTGTGTGGGCCTTGTTCAAGCTTTGCCTGATCTCTTCTTTTTTTCTGGGCCGGAGTACTCTCTCTGCTCCAGTCACTTTCCCATCCTATTGGGCTTCTCCTCCTGCATTTTCACCCCGCTTCACCACCAAGAACTGTGTCCAAGGACTCCAGATCATGGCATCCTGAGCCCTGACTTTTAATTTCAGCCTAGGCCCTGCCTTTTTTTTTGTGGCCTTGGACAAGTCAATTCTCTTCCACTTGAAGTTTAGTTTCCTGATGGATCAAATCTAGGAGTTGGTTCAGATTATCTCCAAGGTCCTTCCCAGCCCTGATATTCTCTATTTGATCTTCTCAAGCCTCTTCCCTTCATGCCTTGCCAAGGATGAGTGATACAACATTGACTAGAGCCTGTAATTCAATGGATACTTCAAGGGAGAGACAAAACAAACTGGCCAGTTAAAGCTGGGAGCCAGAAGATTGTAGTATGGGGGAATGACTCCTTCTGGGCTGTGTCCTGTCTGTCTGTCCCCTGCTTCCCTCCCACAGGGGTGTTGAGTCAGTGACCTAAACCCCCCAACTGAGTTACAATGTTCTCTCTCTTGCCAGGAGTGTGCTGTGGACCCCAAATTCCAAGGTAGAGCCTTGCTTCCTTCTCTTGAATTTTATTTTCTATTTCCAATCTCCATTGGAAGTTCTGGGTTCTAATGGGCCTCTAAGCTCTTGACAGTCTATGTTCCATGAGCCCTTCTAGCTCTATTATTCCATTTTTTGGACCCCCTTGAAGTACCAACACTATGTTCCGGAGTCCTTCCCTGCTTTGATGTACTTTGCTCAAAGTGGATTCTCAGCTCTGATGTTCCATGTTCTAAGTGTCCCCTGAACTCTTAAGTTTTAGAGCCCTTTCCAGGCCTGACATTCAGCAGGTTCCAACTGTAGCTCTCACAGTGCTTTTCTCAAGGTCCCTCTCATCCCTGACATGGTTTTTAGATTTTTCTGAGCACTGACATGGGATATTCTGTGTTCTCAGGTCCCTCCCAGCTTTGAAATTCTGGGTCCCAAGGCCCATCCCAGATCTGAAATTCTGGCTTTGATGTCCCAAGGATCCTCTTTACTCCATGTTCTTACATCTCTCCCAACTCCCCTATTCTCCTTCAGGGACTCAGCTGCCTTGATTCTTGCTCAGAGAATCAGATGTTCTTATTTCCCACCCTGTAGCCTTTTAGGAATGCATGTTCCTTGATTTTCCTATTCCTCCTCCCACCTCAGGGTCCTATGTATGGAGGTCCCCAGGCCAGACTTACCATGTATATTGATGCCTCACTGGTCTCTTGTCTTCTCTGGGGTTAATTGAATTTCAGAATAAAGGGAGAGGATTATGGGACATCTGTGGCTTACCCAGAATTGAGTAACTTGTGGTCATAGAGAGAGAACACAACCCCTTTGTCAATAAACATGTACAGGAAAAAGAAAACCCCAGGAAGCCACTAATTTTTCTAGGGGTCTTGGAGATTGAATCTTCCATTCCTAATTCCTCCTGGACCCTTGTCCTAATTACCTAACAGCCTTACTTAAGGACTCAGTTGTCTCTCTTCTACACTTCTCACTCTGGTAGAGATTCTGTGTGATCAGGAGGAAATTACTTTTCTCCAGGTAAAGTCTTTTTTTCCCATTTGTAAAATAATCCCAATTCATCCCTTCACTCCTCCATCAAACATTTTTGAAAAATCTTTTTGTGAAGAGCCTTCAAGGTCCAGTAGAAGATGTCATATTTGACCCTGGAGGTAATAGGGAGATATCAGAGGTTCTTGAGTGGAGAAATAATACAGTGAGATTGGACATGGGAGGTGAGTGAGAGTGAGGATGACCTCAAGGTTGTGAGCCTGGATAGGTGGGAAGATGAGGCTGCTCTCTGAGGGGAAATGTAGTTGTTCGGTTGGGGACATGTCAAATTTGTGCCCAGTAGACAATAATTGTTTATTGACTGACTGATGAACTCCTTTACTATGTTTTAGACATGGTACTAAACTCTAGGCATATAGAGAAAGGCAATAACAGTTTGTGGCCCAAAGGAGCTCATAATCTAAAGGGAGAAATACCATGGAAGTCATCCTGCTTACAAGATACATCCAGTATTGATGGTCTGGCAAAGAACTGAGAGCTGGAGGGGCTGGAGGTGAGAGTGAGGACTAGTCTAGGGTTAGGGGGCCTTAAGACTGAGGGAATGATGGAATGATAAAAGATTAGGATCAGATAAGGGAATGTCTGAGTTCACGAATGTGTATAGAAAATGGAACAGTTGTGGATGATGGAAAGCTATCTTTGTGTGTAACTGAAGTGGCGTGGACCAGTTCCCAGGCATGGGCACTGCCTAGGTTAAGTAACTGGGAAGTTAAATGTTTGAGAAGGCCTTGGTATTGATACTGAGGTGCTCTATAAGAAAGACTAAGTTTGAGGAAGAGAGACAGACTCTGAATTCATTGGGGAAGGAAGGAGAATTTTTGGTGACAGTCACCAGAATATAGATTGGGTCAGAAATTTGTATTGAATGAACGTCAAAGAAGGAAAGCTTGCTGAGTACTTAGTGGCAGAGAAGAAGTCTGGAAGCATCCATGAGAAGCAAGGAATATTCCAATTCCCTCACCCTGAACGTGTCTTTAGGGAATATGAATCAATGTGCCACAATTATTGGGAAGCAGCATCATTTCTGAAAGGAGCCAAGTCTCAATCAGTGCTTCAAAATGGAAAGTGTCAAAGATCACTGGCTTTTTTTTTTCTTTTTTAAATTTTTAAAAAGTTTATTTATTTGTTTAATTAATTTTGAATATTAGAGTCTACATCTCTAGTCATATCCCCATTGAACCATGTGATCAGTTGTTTTTCTTCTGTGTTTCTCTTCCGACAGTTCTTTCTCATAAGTCCCTCAATATTGTCCTGGGTCACTGCATTGCTGCTAGTACAGATGTCCATTACATTCAATTGTACCACAGTGTATCAGTCTCTGTATACAATGTTCTCCTGGTTCTGCTCCTTTCACTCTGCATCAATTTCTGGAAGGTGTTCCAGTTCACGTGGAATTCTTCCAGTTCTTTATTCCTTTTAGCACAATAGTATTCCATCACCAACAGATACCACAATTTGTTCAGCCATTCCCCAAACGAAGGACATTCCCTCATTTTCCAATTTTTGCCACCACAAAGAGCACAGCCATGGATATTTTTGTACAAGTCTTTTTCCTTATTATCTCTTTGGGGTACAAACCTAGCAGTGGTATGGCTGGGTCATAGGGAAGACAGTCTTTTAAAGCCCTTTGGGCATATTTCCAAATTGCCATCCAGAATGGTTGGATCAATTCACAACTCCACCAGCTATGCATTATAATGTCCCAATTTTGCCACATTCCCTCTAACATTTATTACTTTTCTTTGCTGTCATATTAGCCAATCTGCTGGGTATGAGGTGATACTTCAGAGTTGTTTTGATTTGCATTTCTCTAATTATAAAAGATTTAGAACACTTTTTCATATGCTTATTGATAGTTTTGATTTTTTTATCTGAAAATTGCCTATTCATGACTCTTGCCCATTTATCAGTTGAGGAATGGCTTGATTTTTTTGTACAATTGATTTAGCTCCTTATAAATTTGAGTAATTAGACCTTTGTCAGAGGTTTTTGTTATAAAGATTTTTTTTCCCAATTTTTTCTTTCCCTTCAATTTGGTTGCATTGGTTTTCTTTGTACAAAAGTTTTTTAATTTAATGTAATCAGAATTATTCATTTTACATTTTGTAATGTTCTTTCTCTTGCTTGGTCTTAAAATCTTTCCTTTCCCATAGATATGACAGTTATACTATTCTATGCTCACCTAATTTACTTATAGTTTCCTTCTTTATATTTAAGTCATTCACCCTTCTGAATTTATCTTGGTGTAGGGTGTCAGATGTTGATCTAACGTTTAGAATTTCTAAACCTTATCTTTCCCTTGACAGCTGGCTTTTCAAGGAAGGTAAAGTTTGAGAAAGGGCCATTCAATTTGATGATTAAGCAATTATGGGTAATTTTGGAGAGAGTTTTATCTGTTGAATTCTGAGGGTAAATGCCTGATTGCAGGGGGTTAGTAGAGAAAGGGAAGAATAGAATTGGCAGTTTTGTCCAGAAACTTAGCCAAGAAGGAGAGAAATGGGTAGCTGAAAGACCCCAAACATAGTGTTACCACTGTCTTGCATCTTCACCCTCACAAAATAGAGAAGGAAAAGAGGTTCAATGAGAAACACATTTTAAATCCTTAGGAGAGAACAGAGGGACCAGGAGAAATCTCAGATAGGTAGGACAGTTTAAAAATTATGGAATGAGTATATAGCCATAGGCCTCCTCTTGTCTCTTCAAAAGGTAGAAAATCATATCCTCTCTTGGAAAGATTGATTAGATCACAAATTATTCTAGGTCAGTGATGGCAAACCTTTTAGAGTCAGAGTGCCAGGCCCCACCCCCACCCCATCCCCCAGACCAAATGCTGTGTCCCACCCTCCTTGCACCACCTTTTACTCCAGACAGGGGAGGGAGGAAGCACTTTCATTGGGGTTCTGGGCAGAGGAGTGGATGATGAGAGGGGGAAGAGAGTGGCCCCAGGGCTCTGCTCCCCTCCAGCTCTGCTCCCCTCCAGCTCTGTGCCATGCTGTGAGCTTTGCTCCCCTCAAGCTTAGTTCCTCTCCAACCCCACCACAGGAATCACCTTCACAACAAACTCAACAGGCTGCTGCCTGTTTCACACCTTTACGCAGGATGTGAACCCTACTCCTCCCCTCCCCCCAGCACCTTATCTTAGACAGAGGAGGGAGGAAGTTCTTCCACTGGGCTGCTAGGCAGAGAGAAGTGAGGAATGTCTTCAGGCACATGGAGGGGGAGGGGAAGAGCTCCACCTTGAGTCCCTCTGGCTTTCTAGTAATGAATTCTGGCTGGTGACTCCAAGCATGCCCACAAAGAAGATTCTGTATGCCCTTTTTGGCATGTGTGCCATAGGTTCACTATTACTGATCTAGGTCTATATCTATATTAGTCTATATATATCTATGCATACCACATTCCAGCTAGCCACCTTATATTAGATAGTATCTACACATACCACACACACACACACACATGTGTATATATATATATACAAATACCCATATATGCATATAAATACCTATACAAATATATGAGAATATATAATAAAACATTTTAACAAGAGAACAAACATGTAACTGTATATGAATATGTAAACTGCTATATACAGTTTTCAAATGTATATTAACTTTAATGATGAAGTAACAAAATTACCACATTTTTGTTTCCCCTTCTGAAAATCTTTTGATACTCTATTTTAAAAAAAACCCTTACCTTCTTAGAATCAATACTAAGTATTGATTTCAAAGCAGAAGAATGATAAGGACTAGCCAATTGGGGATAAGTGACTTGCTCAGGGTCATACAGCTAGGAAGTGTTTGAAGCCAGATTTGAACCCATTTTGTGTATTTTTAATGTGTTGTTGACATCATATTCACTCTTTGATACTTTGAGACCTCTCTTCTCTTCCTTTTTTTGAAAAATGATGAGGAAGAGCCAAGATGGTGGAATAGAAATGGAATTCTCACTGAATTCTTCAGATATTTTCCTCTTAATAAACTTTAATGCAACAAATAAAATTCTAAAGTGTTATAACCAACAAAAGACCAAGGTGAAACATTTTTGTCTCCTAGGACAATTTAGGAGAACAGAAGGCGAGGTCTGTTATACTGGGGTATATGTTGACTTAGAAGTACTGTGTGGCAGCTATGGTCTTTGGAAATAGTCATTAGTCATAATACTGGAAGCCCTCACCACCCAGAGATGGTAAAGAGATTCAACACCTGGTCAGAAAGAGATTATAAGGGTATAGAGCCTATGCCATTTGGCAACTTCTTGCTGACTGACTACTTGGTTCAGGGATGCAGTTCCAGGGCAGAGAGGAATCCTTGTGGTCTCAAGGGAATAGGGGCCATTGGTAAAGACCAGGGCACAGCCCAAGAAAGCAGTGACCACACATCACATCACCTTGGCAGAACCTAAAACTTATAAGCCTCCAGAACTAGCCGTGAAAACAGAAGAGTGAACCAGCTTGAAGCTTGGGATAGAAACCCTCCCCCCACCTAGCAATAAGCAGAATCCACCACTAACATGAAGTCCAAAGTCTATAAATATCTTGGAAAAATGAGCAAACAACAGTAACAAAAAAGTACCTTGAATGATACAAGACACAAACGAAAGGGAAATGGGCTAAGTGAAAGGAGGAATGATAACAGGAAAGGTAAATTAAAAGAGGCATTGTTCAGAAGCAAAACACATTTTTGATGAGAAAGTTAACAAATATGATGAGAATAAATGGAAGAGACTAGTCTAGAGGGAAATACACAATTAGCAATCATAACTGTGAATGTGAATGGGATGGACTCACCTATAAAATGGAAGTGTATAGCAGAATGGATTAGAAACCAGAATCCAAATTGAATAGAAAGGCACATACAGAGTTAAAAGAAGGCTAGAACAAAATCTATTAGGCTTCAACTGAAGTAAAAGAGGCAGACTTGGTTACTCATATTAATACAATGACCCATGACATTTCCAAAGAACTCATGATGAAAAATATAGTCCACCTCCAGAGAGAGAACTGATGAACTCTGAGTGCAGACTGAAGAATATTATTCTCTGCTTTATTTTCCTTGTCTTATTTTTTTGGCCAGTATGGATATATGTTTTGCATGACTGCACATATATAAATGGATAATTTCTTGTTTTCTCTATGAGAGTGGGAGGGGATGGAGATGTGGAGGAAATTCAGAACTGAAAATCAATTTATCTAATCTCCAAAAAAAAATTGGGATGATAGTTGACTCCTTCCAGTTCTGAAATAATCTTTCCCATTCTCCATAATGGTTCTAAGATCACTTTCAGTGGCAAGGCAATCCCATTTGCTAATTCTTTCAGACCCCAAGGATGGAGTTCATCTGGGCCCAATGACTTATACATATCTAAAGCAGCTTAGAGCTTTCTCACTATCCTTCTTATTTTGTTTATAACTTCTCTCATCATTTCCCCCCCTTTTCTTTCCAATTTAAAAGTACATTCTTCCTGGCAGAGAATATAGAAGTCAAATAAAGATAGAAATCTCTGCCTTTTTTCTGTCTTCACTTATTAGGATCAGAAACTTGGAGCTAGAAGGAACTTGAGTGGCCATTGAGTCTAACCCCTTCATATTACAGATGAAGAAATTGAAGCCGGGAGAGATTAAATGACTTGCCCATGGGTAAGTTTCTGAGGCAGGAATTGAACTTGGGTTCTCTGATTAGGAGCCAGATCTCTTTCTGCCCTGCCCATTTGACATCTCTGTATACCACTGGTATTGTTCCTTTGAAAAATCTTTTTCTTCTGCTATCATAATGAAAAGAAGCATTTTTTGTTTGTTTTAATTTAATGTTCCTCAACACATTCCCAGCTTATTCTGATCTTTGGCATTTACATTTTAATCTTTAAAAAGTGGCACATGTTTGTATTCATCTACTATGGAAGAATTACAAAATTCCAGTGTTAGACAGGACTCTGCCATACACTTTACCAGTGGTTATCCAATTTCCCTTTAAAACCTGCCATTGAGGGGCAAATCCTACTAGCAGAAGTAAGTCATTCCATTTTTATAGTGCTGAGATAATTCAGAGGTATTTCCATATGTG
Organism: Gracilinanus agilis; assembly: GCF_016433145.1. Classification (NCBI taxonomy): domain Eukaryota; kingdom Metazoa; phylum Chordata; class Mammalia; order Didelphimorphia; family Didelphidae; genus Gracilinanus; species Gracilinanus agilis. Next base: position 16,811,522 of record NC_058132.1, on the reverse strand, counting down.
ACACTTGCTTATATTTCCATTTCTACCTCACTTAAGTTTATAAGGAAATAGCACTGTTACTCACTGGATTAATTATCCTTCAAGGAACTGATTTAGAAGAAAGAAATATTTGAATGTGCCACCAGATGTCCCTGCAGTGGAGGTACTGGTTCTGTCTTCTTTAGTCTCTAGCAAATCTGTGAAGATACAGACCCTTTATGAAGGTTGTAGTGCCCTCACTGGCTACCCACATGAGCACCACTTTTCCAGCATCCCTCCCATATTGCTCCTGTTGCCATGTTCTAAGTCTGAGCCTCTGGTACTCTCATTTTAGAGTGAGTTCCTATTCACTTCATAGTGTTGGGAAGGCTGGGGAAACAGGACCTGAAGGAAAGGGAAGCCAGTACTCTGTGTGCAGCAGAGAACAATGTTTGTTGTGGGGAACATGATGATTTCATGGTGGGCTTGTCCATTTCTGGGCCCCGAAGGCATACCTGGAAGCAGCCTTGTACAAGAGGAAGTCAGGGCTTCTAAAGGCAGGTTTAGGAGACAGAGATGCTTAACTGGGGAGTGAAGGAAGGTAACAGAATCCAAAGATTTAGGATGGCAGCCAGACAGTTTGTGTGCTTTGCACTTGGGATCTGACCGGTCACCACTTTCTGTCCTTGATCACTCAATGTGTTTTTCATCTACTGAGAGACATAGAACATGGAACAACACAGAACTCATCATTCTGTGTTCAGCACCAGAAGGACATTAGAGCACAAATTGTCAGAGGCAGGAATGACTCAGAAAACACAGAATGCCAGACCTGGGCGAGACCAAACAGAGAATGCCAGAAGTGAGAAGGTCCACAAAATAAAATGTCAGAAGTAGAACATGGAAGGAAGGAATCAAGCACTTATTAAATATGTGCCAGACTCTGTACCAAGCATTTTAGAAATATTATCTCATTTGACCCTCCCAACAACCCTGAGAGGTAGGTGCTATGATTATTCCCCTTTTACAGTTGAGTAAACTGAGTCAGACAGTGGTTAAGTGACTTATTCATGGTCCCCAAACTGGTAATTATCTGAGGTGGGAATTTAACTCAATTCTTCCTGACTCTGGGTCCTGTGCTTTATCTGCTCTGCTCCCAAGCTGCCTATAATGGAATGTCAGAGCTGGAAAGAATTTTGGAACAAAGAATATCCTAAGCTTATAGGGCTTTCAGAAGTTGGATCAGAGACCTAAAGGCAGAAAGTGAAAGTGCCTGAACAGATGGGCCCTTGTTGTCCTCTGGGTTTCAGCTTCATCAGTAGAAGGGGCTGTGGTTTGAGTGTTCCTTTTGAACCCTTTTGGGGGCAGACTCTTCACTCAGTTGTATAGTACTGGGCAAGTCACTAAATCCTGTTTGCCTCAGTTTCCTCAACTGTAAAATAAACTTGGGAAGGAAATGGCAAACCACTCCATTTTCTTTTCCAATAAAACCCTAGAGTCATGAAGAATCTGATGCAATTGAAATGACTGAACAACAACAATCATCTTATTTAGAGTCCACTCCAGAGGAGCTGGCAGGGATCTGTTGTAAGGGGTTTTAAACTCTTATTGATTATTGATATTGGTATGGGTATTACCAGTGCCTGTGTGGACAGGCTGTTGTATTTGACTGTTGAGAAAGATGACTTCTCAAGGCAGTCTAAAAGAATTCCAGCTCAGGCCAGTTATATAAAACTCTATTTATTGTAGGTATAAAATTTTAAGGAAGGGAAAGTAAAAGGAAGACAGGTAGAAAAGTATTTCTTTTACATAAAGTCCCTATTCTATATAAGGTCCCTATTCTAATAAATTCCTATCTATAACCACCCAATCTGCTCCGCGATGACCTGCTTCATCTCCAACAGAGTCAAGGCTATTCTCTCTTCCTAATTATCTAAAACCCCAAATCCTTAACTATCTATCCTAATCTAGAATATAAGCTTATTAACAGAGAAGAATAAGTCAGGGTTTTCTTTCCTGCTGCTCAGAATTGATTTCCAGCTGGTCAGAAATTCCACTGCCTTCTCCACTCAAACAGGTCAGACTTTGCTGCCACCTATTGGGACACGCACAGGTACTGCACCCAACAATCTCCTCTGACCTGATAGGATGGTTTTTCAGGATGTGAATTCACCAAGATTTTCCAAACTCGCAGAGCTGCTCTTTGTACAACCTTCCTTGAACCAGATCAGCTCAAAAGAGAGTCATTGGTCCAACTGTCTTTCTCAAAGCTCCTTGGGAAAATTCTCTCCCATCAATCATCTCTGAGATTCCATTCAGATTTAAAGAAACCCCAATTCATTCATCTCTCTTATGTACCTATCAATAAATTTTGCTAATTAATCCTATTTCCTAATGAACTCTTAATTAATGAATATTTCTCTACAGATCTGAACAGTCCCTCCCTGAAGTCTTGGCATATAAAATAGAGCAAAGTGTAGAGGCAACTGTTGAAAAATGCCAGGGAAGAGGAAAGAGGGCTCAGGGAAGACAAAATAGTTTTGTGGTATGGATGGTGGCAGGTAGAGACCTCTATCATGCCCACCATATGGAAAGGGAGCCAGCAGAGGAAGAAAACAGCCACCATGACCATGGGGTCCTTGAAGGGCCTATTGGACTTGGCCATCTTCACTCCACTGCAGAGCCTGGCTGCTATAAGGCCATAGCAGACACTGATGAAGACTAGTGGAATCACAAAACCAAAGAAGGAACAGCTGAGCACCAGGGATCAGAGGTAGCTCTCAGCCCAGGGCATCATAGTAGTCCTCACCATCTCCTGTCACATCCCAGGGGTCAAAGTCAGAGTAGCCTATCTGTGTTTGTGGTCTTGAAGACGACAGTTGAAACAGAGAAGGCCAGGGAAAAAGTCTAGGCCCCTGCAGCAGCCAGGGCTTCCCACCCACGTGTTCATTGATTCTTGGCCGACACTGGCCAGAGGACATAGACACAGCAGTCAAGAGAGATGAGTGTCAGTGGGAAAACACTGGCAGAGATATTAAAGATATAGAGGGAGCTAATGAGTTTCTAGAGAAACCAACCAAAGGACCAGTGGAGCTGAAGGGAAGCTCTAATGATGAGGAAGGTCAGGAAGGTAGTTAAGGTAATGTCTGCTGAGGCCAGTTTGAGGTACAAGATAGTGGTGATTGTGCAGGTCATCTGGAAGCCTGCCACCCAGAACACTAGCCCATTGCCAGTTGTGCCCAGGACAAAGGCTAAGCAGTAGATGATAAGAGAGATGATCCGGAGGACATGGTAGATGGCAGATGGTGTAGACCAGTGATTCCCAAAGTGGGCGCTACCGCCCCCTGGTGGGTGCTGCAGCGATCCAGGGAGGTGGTGATAGCCACACTTTTTTGGTATTACATTCTATTCTGAGTTCAACAAATAGTTTCATAATTTCCAGGGGGTGCTAAGTAATGTTTTTTCTGGAAAGGGGGTGGTAGGCCAAAAAAGTTTGGGAACCACTGGTGTAGGCTCTGGGCAGAAGAGGGTATCTGAAGCATTTGGAGAGAGCACTGAGGTATCCTCATACCTGGAACACACCAATAACATTACATTGGAAGCTGCTTGAGGGCAGGGGTTGGTTTTGTCTTTCTTTATATACCTGAAGGTCCTTCATCAATGCCTGTTGCCTGGGTTTGCATTGACCAAGGATTTCCTTCAGGGCTTCCAGCTGCCCAGCCCCATGCTCTCCCTGTTCTGGCCATTTGAATCTGGTCACTTCTCTGTCCAGAATCCTCCTCCCTTAGGTGCTAGGACCCTAGCATCACTGCTTCCCAGGGACATCATTCCCTACTTTTCTTTCTGGAGCCTCATATATACCTCAGGGAGTCCTGCATTGTTGTCTGGGCCTCATTTTTCCTAGCTATGAAATTAGTTTGCTGAAATGGATTGTCCTTAAGGTCTTTAGTTCTATGATCTCAACTGAGAGATCCCAAGTTGTCTTAGGATCCAGAGCTGCTTAGGGATCACTTGGTCCAACCCCCTCATGCTACAGATGAGGACTACTGAGGCTCAATCTACTGCAATGCTCACCTCCTCCTCAATCCCCTAGGTATTAAGTATCTTACTAGAGTCAGAGTTCAAGTTCAACTCCACGTTGGATATTTACTATTTTTGGTGCTGCTTGAGGATGTGGGCAGAAGGTTTGGGTTGAGGATGGAGCAGCATCTGGGAGGCTCCATTGTCCTCTTTCCCAGCCTGGAACTCAGTCTGTGGGCCTGGTTCAAGCCCCTCTCTTGCCTTGTCCCTCCTGGTTCCTTGCTAAACTTTCTCTGCTCTAATCAGTTTCCCATCCTGCTGGACATCTTCTGCTCTTGGTCAGGAGGGAGAAGAAAACCCCATGAAGTTGTTGACCTTTCTAAGGTGCTCTGGGATTAGTTTCCCAATCCCTAACCCCTCTTGAACCCTAGTCCTAGCCCTAGCCCTAGTTACCCAGCAACCATTTCTTCAGAGACTCAAATGTCTTCCTGATCACCTCTTCCTCCTCTGACAGAGAGCACTATATGTCTGAAGCTCCAGGGAGCTATTTTCCCCAACATTCAGGAGACTGTACCTTGCCTTTCATCTGTTTTCCTTCAATGACCTTGTCTCTCTTTTTCTTTGAAGTCTCCTCCTGCTTCTTTAGGGTTGAAGATTCAGCGGACTCTTAGCCATCCACATTCACATCTCCCTCTGAATAGGAAACATGCAGGGTCTCAGGCTATTTGTCCTTCAAGGTACTGCCAGGACAGGGGGGTTACATATAGTTGAAAGGAAAAGCCAGTATAAGAGAAAAAGATAGCAGAATGGATTAAAAACCAGAATCCCTCAATATGCTATCTACAAGACAGGAGAAGTTATAGAAAGTGAAAAAAACTTCTCTAAATGGCGTGGTCATCTATTTGATTGTCTCTTTTCTTCCATTTGGGACTTTTAAAGGGTTAATAGTCACCTTAGTATGAATAACAAAGACCACCAGAGATGCCAAATGAAGTAGCTAGGGTCTGGCTGGTGCTCAAACTTACATATCAAGAACTAGTCAGTCAGTATCCACGTATGTATTAAGTGTTGTGTCAGGGATACAAACCACCATGACCTCAATTCAGCCCAATCCATATAGGTACTAGGAATTGTGTGCCTGATGAGCCAGGAGCAGGGGTATACTGGAGGTAGCAGGGCCATCCCTTCAACAGACACATCATGGGAAACAAAGGCAGCTGGGTCTACCCCCAAGTACCAGAGAAAAGTACCCTCAAGCTTAAAATAGTACTCCCTCTATCCTAGGAGAATAGAAGAACCTCAGCAGATAGATAAAATGATGAGGGGTGGGGGGGAAATCCAAGAAAAATGAGCAAAAATAAAAGCACTTGATCTTTCTTTTTTTAATAATCCTTACCTTCCATATTGAAATAAATATTATGTATTGGTTCTAAGCCAGAAGAGTGGTAAGGGCTGGGCAATGGGGTTAAGTGACTTGCTCAGGGTCACACAGGTAGGATGTGTCTGAGGTCAGATTTGAACCTAGGACCTCCTGTCTCTAGACTTGGCTCTCAATCCACTGAGCTACCCAGCTGCCCCAAAAACCTGTTTTTAAAAAGTTTCTTTAGTGACAGTGAAGATCAAAATGCAAACTGAGAAGAGGACAGTGCCCAAAAGGAAACATGTGAAGCCCGAAAGGAAAATGTGAAAAGATGTTAGGTCCTAAAAGAACCTGTGGAAGTTGAAAAGAATTAAAAAATCAAATAAGAGAATTGACAGAAAAACTCAACAGCTGGGAGAAATTTTCACTTGAAGAAATCAACTCCCTAAAAACTAGAACAAGCCCACAGGAAATGGAAGCATAAAATATATAGAAAGAAAAAACTCTCTAAGGAATAGAATGGATCAAATGGAAATGGAGGCAAACAAAACAAAACAAAATTGAAGAAAACAACTTTTTAAAGGATAGGACTGATCTGGAAGAGGCAGAACCAAAATGGTGGAATAGAAGCAAGGAAAGTTTGAAACAACTATGAGAATTCTCCCAACCAATCTTAAAATAACACCATAAAATGAATACTGGAATGAAAGAACCAACAAGGAGGTAGAGTGAAGCAACTTTCATGCAGAGAATAACATGAAAGACAGCTGGAGAACATCTGGTTCACTGGGGTGAAAGGAGAGCACAGTCAGCAGGAGGCTACAACAAAGAGTAAGGAGCAAACCAGCAGTGAGCCACACTACCACACATATACCGTTCCAGGTTCTGAACCTGGGCCCAAGCCAACATCCAGACCCTGAGCCCCCCTGCATAAGCCAACAGCAGTGCAACCCAATACACACCCCACAAAGTTCCAAGCAAACCTGCAGTAAGGTCCAGAATTCCAGCCCAAGGAAGTATGTGTTGTGTGCCTGGTGAGGACCTGAATCCCAGTTTGAGGCAGTCTGTGCAGCATTCTGGGTCAGTGTAAACCCAGAGGTAGGCCATCAGATCCCCAGTGAAGACAGTACCCAGGGTGTTGGCATGTGGGAGCCCAGACCTAGCTAGTCCTTACTAAAGTTCAAGGCAGAGCCAGGGCAAGGTAGTCCACAATGTACTTGATATGATCAAGCCTAGAGTGATACCAAAAGCCTATACCCAATCCTGAGGCTAAACTTTGAGCCATTAGCAGTCTCAGGGGGTAATTGAATCAGCAGTGAGAGGTGACTTTCAGAACTCCCAGCCCACAGGCCATCATACCACCTTGAGAAAACTGAAACTTGCAGAAATCCAGAAATAAAGCTAAGGGTAGCTTAAGGAAGAACTGAAGGTTTAGAGAGTGCCCTATCCTCTCTGAGAGCAGAGCCTACCTTTAAAATAAAAGTGAAAGTCAAGAAAAGGGCTAGGAAAATAAGCAAAGATAAGAAAAAACACCTAACCACAGAAAATTTTTATGACGACAAAGAGCAAGACACAGTCACAGAAGGGAACAATGAAAGTGAAGCAAACACACACAAAGCTTTATTTTTTTATTTTTAAAATTTTTATTTTGACTATTTCCCCATAGTTACATGTTTCATGTTCTTTCCCTCTCCCCCAGACACCCCACCCCCAACCCTCTTAGCTGATGCACAATTCCACTGGGTTTCACATGTATCATTGATTAAGACCTAATTCCATATTAATAGTTGGACTAGAGTTATCATTTAGTGTCTACATACCCAATAATATCCCCCTCAGCCCATGTGTTCAAGCTGTTGTTTTTCTTCTGTGTTTCTACTCCCGCAGTTCTTCCTCTGAATGTGGCTAGTTTTCTTTCTCATAAGTCCCTCAGCCTTGCTCTAGATTCTTGCATTGCTGCTAATAGAGAAGTCCGTTATGTTAGATTTACCACAGTGTATAAGTCTCTGTGTACAATGTTCTCCTGGATCTGCTGCTTTCACTCTGCATCAATTTCTGGAGGTTATTCCAGTTCACATGGAATTCCTCCAGTTCTTTATTCCTTTGAGCACAATAGTATTCCATTACCAACAGATACCACAATTTGTTTAGCCATTCCCCGCTTGAAGAACATTCCCTCATTTTCCAATTTTTTGCCATCACAAAGAGCATGGCTATAAATATTTTTGTACAAGTCTCTTTCCTTATTATCTCTTTGGGGTATAAACCAAGCAGTGCTATGGATAGATCAAAAGGCAGATAGTGTTTTAAAGACCTTTGAGCATAGTTCCAAATTGCCATCCAGAAATGTCGGGTCAGTTCACATCTCCACCAGCAATGCATTAATGTCCCAATTTTGCCACATCCCCTCCAACATACATTACTCTTCTCTGCTGTCATTTTAGCCAACCTGCTAGGTGTGAGGGGATACCTCAGAGTTGTTTTGATTTGCATTTCTCTAATTATTAGAGATTTAGAACACTTTCTCATGTGCTTATAGATAGTTTTGATTTCTTTATCTGAAAATTGCCTATTCATGTCCCTTGCCCATTTATTGATCGGGGGATGGCTTGATTTTTTGTACAATTGATTTAGCTCCTTGTATAGTTGAGTAATTAGACCTTTGAGTTTTTTGTTAGAAAGATTTTTTCCCAATTTGTTGCTTCCCTTCTAATTTTGGTAGCATTGGTTTTGTCTGTACAAAAACTTTTTTAGTTTAATGTAGTAAAAATTATTTATTTTACATTTTGTAATTTTTTCTAACTTTTGCTTAGTTTTAAAATCTTTCCTTTCCCAGAGATCTGACAAGTATACAATTCTATGCTCACCTAATTTACTTATAGTTTCCTTCTTTATATTCAAGTCATTTACCCATTCTGAATTTATCTTGGTATAGGGTGTGAGATGTTGATCTAGGCCCAATCTCTCCCATATTATTTTCTAGTTTTCCCAGCAGTTTTTTTCAAATAGTGGATTTTTGTCCCAGAAGCTGGATTCTTTGGGTTTATCATAGACTGTCTTGCTGAGGTTGCTTACCCCTAGTCTATTCCATTGATCCTCCCTTCTGTCTCTTTGTCAGTACCATATTGTTTTGATGACTACTGCTTTATAGTACAGTTTAAGATCTGGTACTGCTAGGCCACTTTCCTTCATATTTTTTTCATTATTTCCCTTGATATTCTTTGTCTTTTGTTCTTCCAAATGAACTTTGTTATAGTTTTTTCTAATTCAGTAAAAAAGTTTTTTGGTAGTTTGATAGGTATAGCACTAAGTTAATTAATTTGGGTAGAATGGTCATTTTTATTATCTTAGCTCATCCTACCCATGAGAAATCAATATTTTTCCAATTGTTTAGATCTAGTTTTAATTGCACACACAAAGTTTTAAAGAAGAAATATGAAATGGTCTCAGATTCTGGAAGAGCTCAAAATGGATTTCAAAAATCAACTAAAGGGGGCAGCTGGGTAGCTCAGTGGAGTGAGAGCCAGGCCTAGAGACGGGAGGTCCTAGGTTCAAACCCGGCCTCAGCCACTTCCCAGCTGTGTGACCCTGGGCAAGTCACTTGACCCCCATTGCCCACCCTTACCAATCTTCCACCTATGAGACAATACACCGAAGTACAAGGGTTTAAAAAAAATCAACTAAGAAAGGCAGAAGGAAAATGAGGAAGAGAAATTAAAGTAATGAAGAAGAAATGCCTAAACGAAAAAAGGAGGCTCAAAAGTTCATGGAAGAAAATCATTTTTTAAAAATTAGAATTGGGCAACTAAAAGCTAATGACTTAATGAGACATCAAGAAACGACAAAACAAAATTAAAAATCAAATAAACATAAAAACCAACAGAAGAAAACATGAAATATCTCATTGAATAAACAACTAACCTGGAAAATATATCCAAGAAAGACAATTAAAGTATTATTGGACTACCTGAAAACCATGATTAAAAAAAGTCTGGAGATTATAATACAAGAAATTATTAAAGAAAACTGCCTTGATGTTCTTGAATAAGAGAGTAAAATAGAAATTGAAAGAATCCACAAAGTACCTCCAGAAATATATCCCCAAATGACAACTCCCAGGATTACTCAGCTAAATTCAAGAGTCTCCAATCCAAGGAGAAAATACTTCAAGCAACCAGAAAGAAACAGTTCAAATACCATTGAGCTACAGTCAAGATTACACAGGACTTTCCAGTCACTGTATTAAAGGATTGGGAAACATGGAATATGATATTCCAGAATGCAAAAAGTGTTAAGTTTACAACCCAGAATCACTTATCCAGAAAAACCAAGTATATTCTTTCAGGGGGGGAAATGATCATTTAATAAAATAGATTTCCAAGCATTTCTCATCTAAATAGTCTAAATAGAAAGTTTGGTGTCCAAACACAAAACCCAAGAGAAGCCTAAAAACATAAATAAGAAAAAGAAAATTTAAAGAACTAAGTCCCATATATGCAATATACTGCATGTGTAAAAATATATGGAAAGAGGATATTGGTAATTCTTAAAAATTTTTTCTTGGTAGAAGAGCAGTTAGAAGGAGTAGACATAGATAGACTATGGAAGTAAGTTGATTAGGATTGACATGATATGCAAATAAAAAGTAGGGGGTGGAATGAAAAAGAGGATTGCAATGAGAGAAAAGAGAATGGGGAGATGGAATGGGGTAAATTATCTCTCCTAAGAGTTGCGAAAAGTTATTTCAGTGGAGGGAAGGATGAGGGTGGTGATGGGCAATGCTTAAACCTTACTTCTATTGTACCTGTCTCAGAGAGGGAATAACAACCATACTTATTGGTTGCTATTTCTACCTTACCTCATAGAGAAGTAGGAGGGGAATAAGACAAGGACAGGGGAGTGATAATAGGTGGAAAGGGGAAGTAAGGGGGTGGTGGTGGTAAAAAGCAAAACCCCAGTGAGGAGGAACAGAGTGAAAGAAAAAAGAACAGGCTCGAAAGGGGAAAATAGGATGGAGGGGAATACACAGTTGTTAATCATAACTGTGATTGTGAATGGGATGAACTCATCCATAAAATGGAAGTGGATAACAGAATGGATTAAAAACCAGAATTGTACTACATGTTTTCACAAGAAAGATGTTTGAGGCAGGGTGACACACAGAGTAAAGTTATTTAAAATATGTAAAATATATAAAGTACTTAAGATACTTATGGACTTTATTAGAGCAATGAAAAAGAGTATACATAGGAAGAAGAGAGGAAGCTGAATAGGATGGGCTATTGGATCCATATCCCCCTTTCCATATCCATATGAATGGATCCCCCAAAATAAAAAACAACAACAACACAAGGGAACAAGAAAGAGGAATACATGGAGAGAAGAGAAAAGGAGAGAGAGAGAAAGCAGTGAACTGTTTCTCATGAAGATACATATACTTTCATATTCTCATGAAGAGACATGAGTCAATACAGTGGTAAAAAAAATTGGCAGGGTAGTCTATGCTTGAACCTTAACTCCCATCACAATTAACTTAAAAGGGAATAACACTTAGTCAGCTATAAAAATCTTGCTCTATAGGGAAATAGAAGGGTAGTAGAAATAAAGGAAGGAGGGGGATGGACAAAAAGGAGGGGTAATTGAGGGAAGCAGTGGCTGAAAAAAATCTGTGAACAGGGAAAGACTAAAAGGAGAGAGAAAGAAGGTTAAACGGGGGAAGATAAGAGGGAGGGAAACATACAATTAGTAATCATAACTGAATGTGAATGGGATGAACTCACTCAAAGAAAAAGATAGTAGAGTGGATTAAAAACCAGAATCCCACAATATTCTATCTACAATAAATACATTTAAAGTAGAGACTCACACAGAGTATAATAAAGGGGATGGAGCAGAATCTACTGTAACTCAGCTAAAGTAAAAAAAAGCAGGATTAGCAAGCATGATCTCAGACAAAGCAAAAGTAAAAACTGTTCTAATCAAAAGAGATAAGGAAGGAAATTAACTATTGATAAAAGGCACTATAGATAATGAAATGATATCAATACTAAACACAGATGTACCAAATGGCATAGCGGTCAGATTTCTAAAGGAAATAGATAATAAAACATTATTAGTGGGGGACCTCAATCTTTCTCTCTCAGAAGTAGATATATAAAACCAAAAAAATAAGCAATAAAAATGTTAAGGAGACAAATAGAACTTTAAGACATTTTGATAAGAGAAGCTTCTGGAGAAAACTGAATGGGAACAGAAAGGAATATGTCTTTCCCAGCAGCATATGACACCTTCACAAAAATGGGCCATTATAAGAGGACATAAAAACCTCACAACCAAATGTAGAAAAGTAGAAATATCAAATGTACTCTTTTCAGACTATAATGCAATAAAAATTATATTCCATAATGTAAGGGCAGCGGAAAGACAGAATAATAATTAATTGGAAGCTAAATAATCTTATCCTAAAGAATGAAAAAAGAACATTTTTAAATATTTTTTCAAAAGGTAAAGAAGAAAAAAAAGAACAAACCACAGAAACAACAATTTCATTAAAGAGCATGAATGAGAAGACAGAATACCAAAATTTATGGGATGCAGCCAAAGCTGTACTTAGGGGGAAATAGAGATCTCTAAATGCTTATATCAATAAAAAGGAAGAAGAGAAACTCAATGAACTGTGCATGTAACTAAAAACACTAGGAAAAAGAACAATGAAAAGTCTCCAACTAAACACTAGATTGGAAATCCTGAAAATCAAGGGAGAGAGTAATAAAATGGAAAGTAAAAAAACCCCCATTGGACTAATAAATAAAAGAAATCTGTTTTTATGGAAAACTAAATAAAATAGATAAACTGATGGTTTACTTGATTAAAACTAGAAATACAACCAAAATACCAGTGTCAAAAATGAAAAGGATGAAATCACAACCAATGAAAAAATTAAAGCAATTATTGGACATTATTTTGCCCAACTATATACCAATAAATGTGACAATCTAAGTGAAATAGATGAATATTTACAAAAATTTAGCTACCTAGATTTAAATAAAGTCAGTATACTTAAATAACTACATCACAGAAAAAGAAATTGAACAAACCCTCAAAGTATTCCATAAGAAAATGTCTTTAGGGCCAAATGGATTAATGAGTGAATTCTTCCAAACATTCAAAGAACAACTAACTCTAATACTATGTAAACTATTTGGAAAAATAGGGAAAGAAGGAACATTTCCATCCTTTTTATGACACAAATATGGTACCAATACCTAAACCAGAAAAAGCAAAAATAGAAAGAAAACTACAGATCTATCTCCCTAAGGAACATTGTTGCAAAAATTTTAAATAAAATACTAGCAAGGAGATTACAACATTATATCACAAGCATCATATACCACAATAAGATTAGTTTTATACCAAGAATGCAAGGATGGCTCATTATTAAGAAAATATTATTAATAATGATTAAACTTAAAAATGTGTTTTGTATATAACCCTGCGAGGGCAATTAAACATTTACCTGCATACCCCTGACCCAGGGGGTTGGATTTTTCTTGTTTCTCTGCTTCCTAATTCAGTGATCTTTAGCTGAGGGAGGAGTGAAAGCCTCCTTTCCTTTCTCTTTTCTAAGTAGGGTGGAGGTATGTCTAGGAAATATCCCCAAGAACTGGAGAAGTGGGTGTGGCTAGAAGAGCTTATATTGACTATTACTTTTTATTTTTTTAAAAAACCTTACATTTAGTCTTATTATTGATATTAAGTATTGATTCTAAGGTCAAAGAATGATAAAGGCTAGGCAATTGGAATTAAGTGACTTACCCTGGGTCACCTAGCTAGAAAGTATCTGAGATCATATTTGAACCCAGGACCTCCTGTCTCTAGGCCTGGCTCTCAATTTACTGAGTCATCTAGTTGCTTTTGACCATTACATTTTAAACTCATATTTAAAAAACCTGAGCTTTTATTTAGTACCTTAGGATATGTAAGAGAGGAAAATGGGATATTTAAGGTTTGGTCACCAGAAATCGATTAAAAAGATTTAGAAATAAAAGAGACCCAAGTCAGGATGACTTTTCTGGTGGTTTATTTGCACTTAGGAAGGTTGAAGGTAGAGAATATGAGAGAGAGAAACTCTGGCCCAGACCAGAGGCCAGGACCAGGGAGGTTTCAGAGGCCCCAGCAGAGGGGGCATGGAGGTTAATTAAACAAGGCTTCTAACCACAAGACCTCCTCTAAGAAGAGAGGCCTCCTTGAGGCTAGAGCCTCCAGAAATGCCAAGGGAAGAGAAAGAGAGTCAGCCCAACTTACCCATGTGACAATTCAAAGGGAAGCAGTCTGAGGTCTCACCAAGCTCCTTTAACACCAAGTTCAAGGTGCCAAAAGCCCCACACAGGAAGTTACCATCACATTTAAAAGATAGCAGCTTTTGTCACTTTCTGTGTCCACCTCCAGTTTCACATGGACAAATGGCAGCCTTAACACTGTTTTGGACTGCCCAAAGGGCTGTCACTTGTTCTTGATTTGTTACTTACTATCACGCATGGGTCACAGACCTCCCCCTCCCCACTTAATTCTAAGTTGGGTGGGGTGACGTTATTTCTGGTGGCTAAAGTCTAAAGAATGAATGAGGGTGAGCTAATTCCATTTACACAATCCCCCCTGATGATCCTTGGGTGCCTAGTCACCCGAAGTGATCACTTTACATAATCATCTTGTACTCACAAAGGTCTTCTAACTATAATAGTTAGAGATAAGAGGGGAATGGAAGAGAGAGAAAGCAAAACCAATGTTTTGCTAGGCGAACGGACAAAAACACAATTGGGGGCAGTCACCTATTGGCATAATAATGTGCATTTAAAGTAACTGTTCAACCCCCTTCAGTTCAATCAGCTGTACCCCAAAGTTCATTCTGGATCTCTTGATGCAATGTAGATTCTTCAGGCATCTTTCTGCAAACCATTCATTCTCTGGATTAAGGAGTCAGCAAGTTTCTTCCCCTGAAAAATTTTCTAGAACAGAACTTTGATTCTTGGATTTTATAAAAATACAATGCAGGAGAAAGGATGGGAGGAACAGGTAACAGCGGGTCCCTTTAAAATAACTCAACTGGCATGTGGCTTCATTTTTCTAAATGACTTTCAATAAACCCTTTGAAACCATAATATTTTTAATTTTATCATTCTATATTAATTTTATTTCTTACAGTTATTTAGTGACATCTCCTATGAGGCAACATGGTGTAACGCATCAGTTTTCTTACTTTAGTTTTTAAAAACAATTTATTTATTTTTGGTTACATTTTGAGTTCTGAGTTGTCTCCTTTATCCCTCCCAATTGTGTATTAGAAAAGGCCAACGATCTCATACAGGTACAGTGATTTGTTAATAATCTGTCGGAAAACAATTAGTGAAATCTGAAACTGACAAAAACAGGCAATTATTTCCATGTAAATCAATGTAAATCCAATCAATTCATTCTAGACACTCCAAAATACATACCCAAAACACATTTTATAGAGAATAAACATAGTGTTTACTAAAAACAATAAAAATTGAATATAAAATGAATATAAAAGACTAATGTAAAGAATAAACTGAACATTTAACATGGCATTCACCTTTCTGAGGACTCTTCTTGGCATATGGAAGATGGCTAGGAGGGCAGAGAGAGGTTATTGTTTAGAAGGGGAATCCCCCTCCATAAGGACCTTAGGTATCAAGGCATTATCTGGAAACTTTCTTTGGTCCCATGATGGAGCTAAAAGGAAAGGGTTAGCTTATTAGTAAGGGAAACACTTAACAGAGACAATGAGATTTGAGCACATGTGATTTTATCTTACCTGCATTACATACGTCTTGAAACTAAAAAATGCAAAATAAACACATTAAACCGAATACTGTGTACGAAGTAATCACTTACATGCAATTGTAGTATTAGCACTCTCAATCAATATAAAAAGCACAAAAGCACTGGAAAGCAATGGAATTGTTTGGGTGGACTCATGGGGTGATGTTCACACAACCAGAAACAAAGCCACACTGAGCAGGAGAACTGGTGGGTGGCCCTTTGTTTTCGCAAAATTAGTAGTGAGATCATGTGGGCATGCAGAGGAAATCTAAGGCAACTGATGAAAATCCAGACAAATTTTTCTCGGAAAAAATCGTGGAAAACCAAAACCAATGAAAACCGATGTCAACAAAAACTGAGGTATTACTTTATCTGTCATCTATGTATTTATATAGAATCATATGATACATATTTCCACATATCTCTTTCCCTGGAGGTAAATCATATCACCCTTTATAAATCCTTTGTAGTTGATTTGAATATTCATATTACTCAGGATAGCTTAGTCATTTACATTTGTTATTTGAACAATATTGTTGTTATTGTATATGTTCTCTTGGTTTTCTGCATGTCTCACTCTGCATTATTTCATACAAGTCTTTCCACGTTTTTGAAAAATTAACTTGTTCTTCATTTCTTCCAGCACAATGATATTCCTTCATATACCAAAACTTATTCAGCCTTTCCCAATTAAGTTGTATCCCTTCCATTTCTAGCTCTTTGTCACTACAAAGAGAGCTGCTATAAATATTTTAGGATATACATTCTTTTTCTTTTTCCCTGATCACTTTAGGAAACAAACCTAATAGTGGTTTTTCTGGGTCAAAGAGCACACACAGTTTTATAATTTTTGGGGCATAATTTGTAATGCATCAATTTTCAACCTTTCTGTTCTTGTGCACTCTTTTTTTTTTCTCTCTTGGTGCACTCTTAAAAATTGTTGAGGAACCCCTCCCTCTGCAAGAGCTTTTGTTCATATGGATAGTGTCTATACAGTATTAGTATTTTTAAATGATGCAACTTTCTTATTAATATAATTATGTCCTATGCAATGATATAATATTCTATAATATGATATATTACATAATATATAGTAATGATTAAATGTAATATTTTATCCATTAAAAATAACAAGCCCATTACATCTTAAAATCAATAATGCATTTTAATGAAAATAAACATTTCCCCAAAATAACTGTTTTCTGAAACAAAAAAAATGAGTGAGAAGAATGTCAGTGTTTTATATCTTTTCGCAAATCTCTTAAATATCTGGCTTAATAAAAGACAACTAGATTCTCACGTCTTCTTCTGCAATCAAACTGTTATAGGATGTTATTTTGGTTGGAATATACAAAGAAAATCCAACCTCACAGATATGTAATTGGAAAGGGGGAGGAATATTAATGTGCAAGTAATGTCTTAGTTTTTTATGAAAATAGTTCTGACCTGATGAACCTTTGGAAAGGGTCTTGGAGACCCCAAGGGTTCTATGGGGCACATTCTGAGAACCACTAGCATAGTGGATAGAGAATTGGTCTGGAAGCCAAGAAGAACTGAGTTTGTCTTGTCAGAAATATATTGATTGTCTTTGAATTAGACACTTGACCTCTCCAGGAATGTTTCTAGGACTACAAGTTGCAGAGAACATTACATCTGGGGGTTCTCTGTGAATCAGTGAAACTCTGATCTGGTAAAAAGTCCCTATTATTAAAGCTATGTGATCTACTTAAGTGGAGCTGTGAATTGGTGTAACCATTCTGGAAAGCATTTAGAATTATGTTGGAACAGAGAGACTAAGGTAGAGTTCTCCTTTGAGCCAGAGATCACATTGGTGGGCACATATCTCAAGGCAATCAATAGTCAAAGCAAAGGTCCTGTACAGAAGACACCAAAATGTTTATGGAAGCAAAGAACAGGAAACTAAGTAGATGCTCATTGAGTAGGGAAGGGGCTAATCAGATTGTGGTATGTACATAGAATAGAATATTATTGTCCTATATGAAACGATGACTATGAAGACCAAGAGATACATAGGAGACTTATATGAACTGAGACCATGGGAGAGCCAAGAAAACAGTGTACACCATGTTGGCAACAATGCCAAAAGAAGGAACCATCACAAAGCCCCAAACAGAATGCTATGAGATTACAATGACAAATCATTTCCCCAAAGGGGAGAGAGACTTCTTTACAGAGTCGTTGAAGGAACACTGGGTGCAATGTTACACTTGGTTGATATATTGATGGCTTTTGATAAACTGCTCCCTTCCACCTCTCTTTTATTCTTTGTCATAAGGACTCTGGGAGAAGGAGGAGATGGGAGTGAATATATTGGAAAAAGAAGTGATATAAAAATAAGATATCAATAGAACTGAAATTGAAAAAAAAAAGAAAAACTATATTATTACAGTATATCAAAGGTCTGAATCTCTGGGTCTTGAGGCAAAAAAGAAAGAAAGATTAAAGCATCCATAAGGGATAGGGACAAAAGTCAAATTACAAATGATATATTTTAAATTCGGTGGAAAGTTAATACTAAATTGGACCTCTTTTTGCCCTCCCCCCCAAAAGTCTTTTGATTTTAAAACTTAAATAGTTTTATTTTAGGGTTAAAGCTCAAACTGTTCCTCCCCAGGCTACCAAAACGGTTTTCTTCTGCCTTTTCTCTGTTGAGATCTTTGTTAAAAAATGATGGGATTAAAGGATTAAGATGAGTAGCTGCTTAAACCAGTAGGAGAGAGGAGGTAATTAGATCAGATAGCTTCATGTTGGAAGATGCAGCCACATGGTCTTGGCTTCCTAGAAGATATGCCATTTCCTGGGAAGTCTCTGGAGTTCATTTCATGTGTGGCTCTTTTCCAATGAGAAACCTCATAGGGATGTTCTGGGGAGGGGCTGGATGGTGATGTCACTAGAAGCATATATAGAGGCTAGAGGGGCAGGAAGTGAGGCCTTTCCCTCTTTCTCTCCCTCTTAATCCTGGAAGTTCTCCTGTTCAGGGTTTTCTCTTGTGAGCTCTGCTCATGTTATTTTATCATCTGTTCAGACTGTATAGGGATAGTCTGAATTGGCTAGTCTGAGTGTTGTTTTTTTTTTAATAATAAATTAATATTTTAAAACTAAGAATTCACCCTACAAAGAATTTGATTCATTCTAATATTTGAATGAGATTTCATCTCCAAGACTAGAGTAGAAGTTGAACCAGAAGAAAAGATAGTGAGATACCATTTTGTTTGGGGAACAGTTGAATTTGGGGTCTCTTTAGGACTCCTAGAAAGTTGTTCATCTGTGTAGAGGTGTAGTAGACAGAGCAAGACAAAGGGTTTAATAGTTCAAGTAGAGGGACACCTTGGTGGTGAATTCAGAATTTATTGAGCACCAAACTATTTCAAATCTTTTGATTGTGTATACAAAGTTGTTTGGAAGTGGAAACTGTGTGAAAAAAAGCATCTTTTAAAATGATAATAATAACTACCACTTGTGCATCGATTTTGGGGCAGCTTGGTGGCACAGTGAATAGAACAGTGGAACTGGAATCAGAAAGACCTGAGTTCAAATAAGTTCTCAGACACTTACTAGCTGGGTTACCCTGGGCAGGTCATTTAACCCTGTTTGCCTCCATTTCCTCATATTTGAAATGAGCTGGAGAAAGAAATGGTAAACCATTCCAGAATCTTTGCAAAGAAAACTCCAGATGGAGTCATGAAGATTTGGACATGTCTGAAAAATGACTGAACAACAAACATCAGTTTAAGGTTTGCAAAGTTCTTTATATTATATTCATATCTGATCTCAGTTGATCTTCACAACAACCCTGGGAAGTAGGAGGATTATTACATCCATTTTACAGAGGAGGAAACTGAGGCAGACAGAGGTGAAGTGACTTTGCCAGGATTATACTAGCAAGTAAGTATCTGAGACCAGATTTGAACTTGGGGTTTCCTGACTCCAGGCCAAGCACTCTATCCATTATGCTGCCAGTCATTTATTAAAAGCATGATTTATTAAGAACATTTATGAAAAATATACTATGTGTCCTCAGGCAGTATACTGAATGATTCCAGGCATGTTGTCCAGCCAGTAACAGGCACAGAATTGGGAGAGGATATGTCCTGTTTTAGCATCAGAATGCTAGAATTTCTGAATCAAATAGTCTATAGGGGGAGAAAAGTATAAGAAAACTAAGAAAGATCCCAAGTGACCAGGTGTGAAGAAATTTGAGCTTTGATTTAGAGTGAGAAGGGACCTCAGGGACCCTGTAGTCTAATCTCTCCCATTTTACAGGGGAAGAAACTGAGGTGCCCAGAAGTTGTTTCCCTTGCCTAGAGAGTGTTTGTGGCAAAATTTGAACCCAGGGTTCCTGATTCCAAGTCCAGCTCTATTCACCAGAACAGGGATAAATGTAGAGTCCTACCCTTGTGATAAAATAAAATAAAAATCTCCATGTTGATGGACCCTTTTGGGGGCAGTCTTTCCCATGATAATAGATCTCCATCAAATTGATGTGATTTCCTTACTCAGCATGCTGGTTGGCCCTCCTTTCCCCCACCATGGATGTCATTACTTAGAATTCTCTCTCTCTCTCTCTCTCTCTCTCTCTCTCTTTC
>NC_058132.1:16754414-16766742 GCF_016433145.1 Gracilinanus agilis | reverse complement strand
CCTCCCCCACTCAGTGGGGACTGCCTTGCCACTCTCTCAGCATTGGGCTCCCCCTTGCTGCTTCTTTTCCCCCATTCTCCCCTACCCCCATGGAATCCTTTCAATAATCTTCTTGGCACTGGGCCCCCTTGCTGTTCCAAATAAATCTTGCTCTATTACCCTACTCTGGTCTTATTTGTCTCTTGAGTTGAACCCTTGTCAGCTACTGATACTCTGGGCAAGTCACTTCACTCTTATTTGCCTCAGTTTCTTCCACTGTAAAATGAGCCAGAGAAGAAAATGGAAAACCCTTCCAATATCTTTGCTAAGATAATCCCAAGTGGGATCACAAAGAGTCTAACACAACTGAAACAACTGAAGAATGACGACAAAATAAAAGCTTTATCATAGATTATAGGGGGCCATCCTCTATATGATTTTTTGGGGTCCTGTGTGGCGTGGTGGCATAGGATGGTTAAAGCAGGAGAAAGAAAATGAGAACAACTAGACTAGTGGTTAGCCCATGCTGTTTTGAATTCTGTGGGCTTGGGAGTTTATTATATACTGATTTCAAACAAAGAACACAAAGAAAGAGTTACAGCAGTGAAGGGGTAACAAATAACCCATTGAAGTTTAAAGAGTAAAGGTGCAAAGACAAATGGTCAAATTCCAACCACCAACTTAGTAGGGGATAATTCTGGGAGCCGAAATACCCCATGGAGATGCTCACCAATCGAATCCTGCATTTGGCCAAATGAAGTCCAGACTAAAGAAGCCAGTTTTAATCTAAATATGCAATCTTATCTAAGTAACATTTGTTAGGATTCAGGCTTCTCAATTATCAAGGAAAGGAATCATCAACTCAGTAGATGCTGGTCTGCCACTTCAAAACTCTCTAATAAGAATTCTAAAAAAGGTGGGGATCAAAAACTGAGTCAAAAGAGGAGCCTCAGATTTTTATCTTAGATGGCCCATTCTGTCTGCATCCTGACATGCAGTGCAGAAAAATCATACACACAGTTTTACTTGCCAATGATTTTGTAATGGGATCCAGATAAAATATCTGTTACAGACTCTGTTTCTCTAAATGACTCCTAATAGCCTCTTGGAGGGATTAAGTTGTTTTTGGATTAACCTACCTGCTGGTACCAGAGCTTTTCGGGGCTCAGGTGACCAGAACCAAACACAAAGATTGCTTCAGCCTGGATTGGTCACGTAGGGAATCCAGATAACAGGCCCTAAATTTGATCCTATTTCTCCAATGGCATTTCTACATCCAACGGCTCTCAACAATAGATCAGAACTCTGTTTTAGAGCATGTCACATGGGAAAAGGCCCCTCATAAAAGGTCCTGATAATGATCTTTCTTGTCACGAAACCGATGAATGTAAAGATAATTTTGTTGCTTTCTGCTAAAGTATAAATCATTATTTTAAAATATAATTTGTTGATTTGGCAAAACAAATAAACTAGAACAAGGAACAGTGATACTGTCTTTGCATTTCAAAGAGCCATGTTTTTTGAAACCTCAAATAAAATAACTCAAAGTTAAAATAATAATTACTTTGAATTCCATGTACAAAACACATTAAAAAATGTAACTTAAGAAAATAAAACCAAGGAGAACTTACTTTTAAATTATTGATAGAAACCTAAACAATATTTTTCATTTTAAAAATTATGTTCTTTTTCTTTTGCATTATTCTTTTAAAAAATGAATGCTTATCAACTATATTATAAGTGATATTAATTTCAAGGCAGAAGAACTGTAGAAGGCTAGATAGTTGGGGTTAAGTGACTTGCCCAGGGTCACACATCTAGGAAGTGTCTGAGGCCAGATTTGAACCCAGGACTTCCAGACTGCAGGCCTAGTGCTGTATCCATTGTGCTGACAAGCTGTCCCTTTTGCATTACTCTTTATGACCATTTAAGCATACAAACATGAAAAATAAAAAGGAAGAGATTCCAGACTGATGTAACATTCCATTGTCACAGATGGTGACTTGTGAAACAGAACTTACCATCCTACACATTAGGACGAGCTAGTACCCATAGCACTTTGATGGCAACTATTGAGTTCCCCTCCTTTAGATGGGAGAATTTTACAAAAAGTTTCTTACACTCATAACATTAATCATTATGATATATATATATATATATATATAAACAAGTTTGAGGGACAGCTGGGTGGCTCAGTGGATAATGAGTGAGGCTTAGAGATGGGTTCAAATCTGGTCTCAGATGCTTCCTCACTGTGTGACTCTGGGCAGGTCACATAACCAATACTTACTATTTTTTAAATCCTTTCCTTCTATATTAACATCAATTCTGTGTATTAATTCCAAGGCAGAAGAGCAGTCAGGGCTGGGCAGTGGGGACTAAGTGACTTGACCAGAGTCATACCTGGGAGAAGTGTCTGATGCCAGATTTGAATCCAGGCCCTCCCATCTCTAGACCTGACTCTTAATCTACTGAGCTACCTAGCTGCCACCCCACACCCAACCAAACACTTGATATTGATTCTAAAACAGAAGGTAAAGGTCTTAACAGTCTTAAAAGTCACTTAACCCCCATTGCCTACCCCTTACCTCTCTTCTGCCTTGGAACCAATATACAGTAATGATTCCAAGATGGAAGGTCAGGATTTAAAAAAAAAAAAAAAAACCAAAAAAAAAAGAAAGGTGTTTTTTTTTAATTGAAGAAACACAGGGGCAGCTAGGTGACTCAGTGGATTGAGAATCAGGCCCAGAGATGGGAGGTTCTGGGTTCAAATCTGGATTCAAATATTTCTTAGCTGTGTGATCCCAGGTATTGATTCCAAGATGGAAGGTAAGGGTTTAAAACCAAAACCAAAACCAATAGTAATAAAAATGAGAAAAATAACATCTTTATAATATATAAATATAAATAAAATAAAATCGAAGAAACAGTGGTTTATTTTGTGAATTATTAAGAATTTAAATAAAGCGCCAGAATAAAAAAAACAAAACAAAAAACCTTTACCTTCTTTCTTAGAAGCCATAGTAAGCATCAGTTCCAAGTAAGAAAAGTGGTAAGGGTGAGGGGAGACATTTAGGGTTAAGTGCCTTGTCCAGGGTCACACAGCTAGATCATATCAGAACCCAGGACCTCCTGTCTCCAGACTTGGCTCTCTATTCACTAAGCTACCTAGCTGCCCCAAGCACATAGATTTTTAAAGCAGCAAATGTTCATGTTCATCCTCCACGTATATCATGGGGGGGTGTCTTTGTTTGGCTTTAAGGGAGGCAGATTAGCCATCTTCAGCCTTTCTTCCTCCTATTGTTCTCTTAAGGAGGCTTTAATTACTGCCAGGAGCAGAAGCAGAAGGTTGGGGCCATTTTGCTCTCCTCAGAGGAAATCCTGGGCTAGCCTTTCTGCTCCTTTAAATATTACTAGGCTAGTGGTGTGAGTTTCAGGTGGAAGCTAACTTCTCATGTTGATTTTATTAATAGGGAGGAAGGGGGACCCCAAGCTTCATGTCCAAGGCTTGCTCCCTTTCCCTCCAAATACCAGTTACACAATGGGAATAGCAAACAAACCCATTTGTCCAAATTGGTAGCAAAATAAAACTGGAGAAGCTATGCATAAGAGAACATATACTAAGCAATACAGCCTGAAGGAGCTCTCCCATTAGGGGCTAGCTAATTCAGCTCAAACAAGACCATCCTAGATCTCCCCAAGAGGAAGCTGCCCATAATCCCTAGAGAAGGAAGACCGGGAGAGGCACATGATGGAGACTCAGTATTTTAACTTATCCTTCGGCACTCTGAAGTAGGGCTGACCTCTATCTTCTAGATGTGAAGCTTGAAGGGCATTTCAGGAAGACTAAAGGGCTCTCCTCTCTCCTGGCTTCATCAACGTTGCCCCACCCTCACACAAGGCAGAGCATTCATTCATCTTCAGCAATGAGGAGAAAGTCTTGTACAAAATGGGCTTAGGACTTGGAGTTACACTGGACATATTAGAAATTCTAACCTCAGGTACTTCCTAGCTGTGTGACCCTGGGCAAGTCACTCTCCCCCTCTCTCCCCACCCCCATTGCCTAGCCCTTACTGCTCTTCTGCCTTGGAATCAATACTTAGTACTGATTCTAAGATGAAAGATAAGGGTTTACAAAAGAAGAAATTCTAGGAATATGACATCAAAAACAATTAAATGCTGAAGACAGACACTATGCTATTAACATTAATGTTTAAAGATTAAGCCATTAATATTTTAGAGAGAGCAAAAATGTTTTTGTGCCATTCATGAATAAAGCTATTTAAAATATGTCAGCATCATTTATTTCACCTTTATCGCCTTTTATGATGTCTTTTTGTTTACGTTTTGTAATATAATGTCAAGACGGGAGTACAAGCATGTAGACAAACACGATTTTTACGGACAGAGGCACACTATCGGACTAGTTTGGAGAGTTCTGGTCTAGGGCAATGACAATTGAAGTGATCTGCCTGTGATCACAGAGGGAACGTGTGTCAGCTCCAAGCCAAGGTGCTTCTCAATAGCTCCCTCCATTGAACTGAAATCTGCCGCTTTGCAGATTGTAGCCACTAATTCTAGTCCTCCTTTCCACCCCAAAATGACAGAAAATGAACGATCGTGTTTCAAAGTCCAGATCTGCTAAGAAGGAGCACGAGATGGATGGACCAGTCCTGGCTTTGCTGGCCTCCTTCTGCTGTCAGGGAGATCTGCAGTGTTTTCGGCGGTGGAAGGCCACCTCCTTAGTGTCCTAGGACAGGAGGTCACTTTGCAGTCAAGCCACCTTCCCCCCGTCCTCCAGGGACCACCAGAAAAATCGTGCCCAGGCAGCTTAGAGGGCCATGGCATGTCGCTCCCTTGTTAATTACCCAACCAGTTGAATCAAGTGGGTGCAATGCCTGAATTGGCCACCAGATGTCGCCACAGCGGAACTCTCAGCCTGGTCCTCCTCAGTCTCCAGGGTATGTGTGAGGCTACACAGAGGCTTTCTTAGGGCTGCAGTAACCCCACTGACCACTAGATGCCCAGGTTGGCCCCGTTACTCCTGCATTCCTCTCACGCCTCTCCTGCTGCCAAAGCCTCTGTCTCAGTCTCTGGCACCGTTTGTGTCAGAGGAAGTCTCTGCTGCAAGGTCAGAGGAAAAGGCTCATGAAAGAAGCAGGACAGAGACGGAAGGGGGCAAAGCTCGGCCAAAAGAAAGACAAGGGGGTTGCTGCCAGCGATCACCCTTAGGAACCTGCCTCCTGGTCTCCTGCTCCCAGCTTCTGCTGCCCTTCTTCTGTCCTCTGGGTTCTGCAGGGGCATTTCCTGGCCCCTCCACAGAGAAACAGGGAAAGAGAGTCCAGGTCTTCCCTAGCATGAATTGGGCTCTATCTCTTTGCAATTGTCCTCCTCCCAGCCCAAACCCTACTCCTGAATTCTGCCCGCTGGGGCCAAAGTGAGCAAGCCGAATCCCTCTTCTTCAAGACAGCCTTTCAGTTTAAGGACAAAAACAGGGTTGGCATGGGTTGATGATAAAAGGAATGTTTTTGGGAATCTTCACAAAAGATTCTGTCACCTCTGTTATTGGAACCTAGACACAATTAGAACCAGCTATCTCCTGGATTTTAGGGCGGTTCTACTCTGTCCAGGTGCAGTGCATGTGTTTATAAGAACTACATGTCCACCCATGTCTAAATCTGCCATTTCTTTCTCCAGTGAATTAAGGCAAACAGAGGTTAAGTGACATGCCCAGGATCACACAGTGAGTAAGTGTCTGAGGCTGGATTTGAACACAAGATATGAAATCAGGACCACCTCTGAAGAAAGAAAGAGACATGATGACTAGGGGAGGAGCAGACAAACTCCAGAACATTGAGAGGTTGAGTGATTTTTTCCCCCCTGTCATTGTTCAGTTGTGCCTGACTTTTTGTGCCTCTGTGGACCATAACACACCAATACTGTCCATGGGAATTTCCTGACAAAGATTCTGGAGTGGTTTGCCATTTCTTTCTCCAGAGGTTAAGTGGCACACCCAAGGGAAACACAACTGGTAAGTGTCTGAGGCTAGATTTGAACTCAGGTCTTTCTGACGCTAGGATCAGCACTTTATCCACTGAGCCACCTAATTGCGTCCAAGAGGGGTACTAGACTAGAATTATATCCTCCCCTGCCAAAGTTGGTCTAGGGCACAAAACAAGAACTCTTCCTTGGCTGGTATCCCATAAAGAAAGGAGGGTTGTTCCAAGTTTATATCTACCAGGTGGGCTCCCTTCCCTCTTTTGGCTACACAAAAGAGTATCACAAATAGTGAACAGTGAGTCAATCTTTTCATCAATGCAAAAAGCAATCAGAGAAATTATGTGGACTTGAGTATACCAGGAAGTACACAAGAGGATGGGTTCTTTGGATGGCAGTGAAATAACATCTTAGTTCAACCAATCTAATCCAAGGGGAAGTTCCCAGAATCCCTAGAGAGGCAAACTGGAAATAAGGGATATGTTGACATAGGGGATATATTCCGCGATTTATCCATAGCTTCCAAAGTCTATCTCTCTTCATATGTCTAGAATTAATCCGCAAGTGAATCTATCGCTATGTCTGTCCTCCCAAAGAAAGAATGTCTATTCCTCCCAAAGCTCCCCTACTAGCTCTCCCTCTCACGTAGGCACACAATCTTGCATCACCATTCTCCCTACCATTCTGGAAATCTAAGCAGCAGCAAACAGAACATCCAATACTTGAAAACTGGGTCACATTGCCAACAACATCAGAAAACCCATTTTGGAGTTATTTCCAGGATGGAATTATCAGGTTTTTGTACTTATCACTAATTTTTCTTATCCATGCCTTACCTTCTGTCTTCAAATTGATACCAGATATAGATTCCAAGGGGGAAGAACAACTAAGGGTTAGGATTTGGGGTTTAGTGACTTCTCTAGGGTCACATAGCTAGGAAGTGTCTGAGGCCACATTTAAACCAGGCTCCAGGCCTGGCCTTCTATCCACTGAGATACCTAGGTGCCCCTGTTTATCACTAATTTGAATACAAATACAAATACAGTCAGATCCAAGGCATGGATAGAAGAGTGACAGGAGCTTGGAACTAGGCTCAGAAGCCTTAAATTTGAGTTCTGGGACTCTGCTTCTTGAGAACTTTGGGAAGCTCAGCAACTCATTTCCATTCTCTGGGCTTCAGGCTCCTTATTTGTAAAGTGGAGATAATAATATTAAATGATACTTAAAAGAATTGTTAAAAGACTACTCAAAGAAATGCTCTAAGGAAAGCATATCACCAAATTGATTGAGTATATGACTACAAATACAAGATTTTGCTGGGTAAAGGAAGGATTGGCCAAAGGGGGTCCAGTCTTTAAAGCATGCACACTCTATTCTGCCCCTTAAATATACACATGAAGGCATGGTGAAACTCCCTCCAGAAATGTGTGATGGTGGTACTCATTGGCTCCCAGATTCGGAGTACGCCCAGGTCTCCTTTCCACTTTGATGCATATCCAAGAAAAGCCTTTTAATTAGTGCTGAGTGTACAAAAGGGGCCAACAGATGAAACTGATCTTTCTTTCCTAATGGTGAAGGAGGAAGAACTTCCTGTAAGCCTCTGTGTGGGGCTGATTTCGTGTCTTCCTCTGGCTCAGACCATTTCTTCCATTGACCTTCCTTAGTGGCTTTCAAGTCAGAATTGTGGACCACATTGGCAAAACATTGGAAAATGAGATGTCCCTCGATTGGGGAATGGCTGAACAAATTGTGGTATATGATGGTGTAGAACCCCAAAGTTATGACACAGAAACTAAGCAACCACAAGCAAACACAAGCTAGGGAATCCCCGATCGTGATGGTTCTGAGAAACCCAAGGTTACTAACAGGTCAGGATGTCTTAGAGAAACCCACAGTCACTAACAATAGGGTGTTCATTAGGCTCCCAAATGTAGCATAAAAACCCTACATGCTTGGGGAGACAGCCAAAAACCACTAACTACAAAGGCTATAGAAGTTCCACTTCAGAACTACAGGGCGCCCTGAGTCTGCCGCCACCCGCCACCTTACCCTCCACCCCCTGAGTTTCCCGCCACCTCCTGAGCCCCAGCCCAGAACCCCAAACATATATAATCTTTACTCTGACTATGCCCCCCCCAACTCTCTTGCTGAGCTCCCCTAGTGTGCACTAGAAATAAAGATTTCCCTTTGTTTGGATTGCATTGGCTCCGTGTGTTCCTTGGGTGGCAATCCATTCGGACTCTAACAATGGTGATGGAATATTATTGTGCTGTAAGGAATGATTTGTTGATGGATTTCTGTAAGAACTAGAAGGACCTCCATGAACTGAGGCAGAGTGAAACAAGCAGAACCAGGAGGACATTATATACAGTAACTGAAACATTGTGGGACAAACGAATGTGATTGACTTTGCTAATAAGTCCTTCCAAGATCTGAGGGACTTATGAGAAAGAATGCTATCTACAGCTAGAGAAAGAACTGTGGGAGTAGAAATGCAGAAGAAAACATGTGACTTATCACATGTTTATATGGGCATATGATTTGGGGTTTTGGTTTTAGAAGATGACTCTATTACAAAAATGAATAATATGGAAATAGGATTTGAGTGACAATACATATAACCCAGTGAAATTGCTTGTCAGCTCCAGGAGCAGGGAGGGAAGAGGGGAGGGAGGCAACAAGAATCATGTAGCCATGGGAAAAATTAAAAAAAATTGTGGACCACCTGATGGTGAGACCATCTTTGTGATCAGTTCTCTCTTGTTGGTTAGAATCAGATTGAGAAGAGCATTTTCTAATGCTACTTTGTCCACTTATATAACAAAGCCACTTGTTGATAGACCCCTGGAAGAGAGGCTGGGTGCTTGCTCTCTTGCTTTCAAGGTGTTCCTTGCTCTGGATCTTTGAGCTCAAACTGGGCTCATTGGGGGGGGGGGGGCAGGAGGAGCCATGAGATCCTTCTCAAGCTATCCTGGAAGAGTGCCTGGCGTAGTGGTCAAATGCAAACAGTTATCATATCTCACAGGAGTTTCTAGAAAGAGGGCGTTCTGGGTGGGAAGAAGAGAAAGTGAGTGCAGAAAATGTCTCCTCTTTTAAATGGATGCAGTGCTAACATGCCTGGTTTCTTCATGTGTCATCAATCAAGACCTATTTCCATATTACTGATAGTTGTACTAGGGTGGTCATTTAGAGTCTACATCCCAAATCATGTCCGCATCAACCCATGTGTACAAGCAGTTCTTTTTCTTCTGTGTTTCTACTCCTATAGTTTTTCCTCTGAATGTGGGAAGCTTCTTTCTCATAGGTTCCTCTTGATTGTCCTAGATCATTGCATTGCTGCCAGTACAGAAGTCCATTTATTTGATTTTACCACAGTGTATCAGTCTCTGTGTACAATGTTCTTCTGGTTCTGCTCCTTTCACTATACATCAGTTCCTGGAGGTCATTCCAGTTCACATGGAATTCCTCCAGTTCATCATTCCTTACAGCACAATAGTATTCCATCACCATCAGATACCACAATTTGTTCAGCCATTCCCCAATCGATGGGCATCCCCTTGTTTTCCGGTTTTTTGCCATCACAAAGAGAGCAGCTATTAATATTTTTGTACAAGTCTGTTTATCTATGATCTCTTTGGGATACAAACCCAGCAATGGTATGGCTGGATCAAAGGGCAGGCAATCTTTTAGCGCTCTTTGGGCATAGTTCCAAATTGCAGAGATGTTGTTGAATGTTGCCCAACATTGGCTGTGGAGTCAAAAAACCTGGGTTCAAATCCCAACTCTCTAGTTTAAGAATATTAGACAAATCTCTTAAGGCCCACTGTCCTCAGGGGAAGGCAATAAGCATGTATATGGTGCCTTTTACATGCCAGGAACTATGCTAAGTATTTTTCTGGGCAAATATCATCTCATTTGATCCTCATGTCAGTTCCTCCTGAACTGATTAAGTGCCTACTATTTGCATGGCGCTAAGCCAAGTGTTGGAGCTTACTTACAAAGGCAAAACCAAAATATTGCTCGGTATTCTTATCTGTAAAATGGGTGATTAGGTGATGTCTAAGGTCCCACCCAGCTTTAAATTCTCTGGTCTCTGCTTTAGTGTTTGTGTGGAAGTGAAGAGTCTGAAGGGAATCTCTCCTTCCCTGTCCCCCATGGACAGAAGTCCAGAAAAGGCTGTAACTGAGGCCTTTGGCACGTGGCCAGAGCAGCCGGGGAGCTCTGAGTGTGAGCCAATTCTGAGGGGAGGACCCCCTTTTAGGCTCCTTTCACCACCCAAAGCCAGACAACCACTGGTAACCCAGTGGGGTCAGAAGTGGTGCCTGGCTCTGCTGAGGTGGGGGGAAGCAACGCGGAGGACTGTATGTAACACCAGCATTTTAAAAAATGGGGCAGTTTTGCTGAACTTTTGTTCTCTTCTTCCTCTTTTTTTGTCCATCCCCCCATCCCCTTTTTGGAGTTCTTTGTTGTGAGGGGTGGCTCTCTGGAAGGACACGGGGGAGATCTAGGGGAACAAAAGAAATACAATAGGAATAAAGACAAAATAATGGCAGCCAGATGGCAAGCACAGTAGATAGAGTGCCAGGCCTAGGGTCGGGAGGACCTGGGTTCAAATCTATCCTCAGACACCTCCTGGCTGTGTGACCTTGGGCAAGTCACTTAATCCTAATTGCCTAGCCCTTGCCACTCTTCTGTCTTAGAGCTGATTCTAATACAGAAGGCAAGGGTTAAAAAAAAAAAGTAAAACCAATAAAAAAATTATGTATTAAAAATAGAAACAGTACCTTGAAGATGCTCACTGAGTGGCACTTCAGCTTCCACTGAATATTAAGCCCAGGTCACAATGGCAGAGTACAGACTTGGTATTCTCAGCCTCAGATCCCTTCCCTGGCCCTCTCTCTTCCCAGACCTGGGAGAGGACCCCCTCTTCTCCTCCCCTGCTATTCTCCCTTTCCCCCTGGGCTCTCTCTGCTGGGAAGAATGGAGAGTCACAGCTCCAAGGCAGAGGGAGCAGCGACCATTGAAGTTTGAAGTTTGAAGGAGCAATCTTCAGTGACTACATGGGAAACTTGTGGATATCTGGGACCCCAAAGGCACAGGAAGAAGGGGCCATCTACTAGAGGGAGCCAGGGCCTCTGTGGGCAGGCTTAGAGGCTGGCATGACTCAGGGATGATGGGCCCCCAGGATTTGGGACGGAATGGCCTTGAGAGAGGGAACCGGGGAGCAGAGCCCTCAATCATTCCTTGTTCTTATGTTTAACTATATTGATGAATCTGTGTCAGAAACCAGTAGAAACTGGTGAGTTCTTAGAACCCAGAGCTGGGAACTCCAAAGACGAAAGGTCCTAAACCATGTGGAATACAACATTGGGATTCAGTGAGAGGCATGTGAAAACACATAGATTGTCAGAGGTGGAAGCATCCTTGGAACCTGGAATGTCAGGAGTGCGAGGGCCCTTAAAACTAGAAATGCCACCAGTGAGAGGTTCCTTAGAATGTAAAATGACAGAGCTGGGAGGTCTTTTAGAGCTTGGAACACAGATGACACTGAGGTGGTCCATGAAGAAAGATCATAGAAGAAGGGGCCTCCTCATAACCCCTGGCTTTCAGCATCAGTGGCTGGAGAGGCAGAGGTAAAACTGTTCCCCGTGGTGCCTGTTGGGCCAGATTCCTCACTCAGAGCCCTCTCCAGGGCAGCTGGCAGGGATCTGAGCAGTCTCTCCCTGAAGTCCCGGCCTATGAAGACATAGAGCAAAGGGTTGAGACAACTATTGACAAATACCAGGGAAGAGGAAAGAGGACTCAGGAATGGCAAAAGATCTTCAAGGTGTGGCTGTTGGTACACGGAGACTGTTATCATAGACACCACATGATGAGGGAACCAGCAGAGGAAGAAGGCAGCCACCACAGCTGTGAGGACCTTGAAGGGCCTACTGGACTTGACCATCTTCATTCCACTGCAGAGCCTGACTGCTATAAGGCCATAGCAGACACTGATGATGACTAGAGGGATCACAAAACCTAGGAAGAAACGGCTGAGCACCAGGGACCAGAGGCGGCTCTCAGCCAGGGCATCATAGTGGTCCTGATCAACTCCTGTCTCATTCCAGGGGTCCAAGTCAGAGTAGCAAAAGGTGATTTCATCCTCTGTGTGTGTTGATTTGAAAATGATATTTGGGAAAGCTATAGCCAGGGCAAAAATCCAGGCCCCTAGAGCAGCCAGGGCTGCCCGGGCAGGTGTGCGGTGATTCCTGGTCCACACTGGCCAGAGGACAGAGACACAGCGGTCAAGAGAGATGAGTGTCAGCAGGAAGACACTGGCAGACATATTAAAGACGGACATGGAGCTAAC
>NC_058132.1:16704476-16744587 GCF_016433145.1 Gracilinanus agilis | reverse complement strand
CTCTCTCTCTCTCTCTCTCTCTCTCTCTCTCTCTCTCTCTCTCTCTCTCTCTCTCTCCCTCTTCACTCCCTCCCTCCCCATCTCTCCTTCCCTCTCTCTTCTCCCCCCTTCCTCTGTCTGTCAGTCTGTCTCCCCCTCTCTTCTTTTTCTCTCTCTCTCTCTCCTCTTTCCTCTCTCCCCTTCTCTCTGTATCTCTGTCTCTCTCCCAAAACACCCCTTCCAATACCTAATGGAACAGTCAGGCACTTGCCTTCTTTTTCTCCAGGTCACACATTCCTACTGCTTATTCCACTGAGAAGTGTGAAGCCCTGCCCTCCCCTCTTCTCCCCACCCTGGTCACCTTTTTCTTGCCATGGTCCCAGAATAGGCTGCAGTCCTGCAGATGTAACATGTCCTGGGCAGAGTGCATTGGGACCAAACATCTCCTCCTTGGTCTTAGATGCTATTCTCTTAATGTGTGCTAAGGGGCACAAGAATCTTTGTACCTGCCCTGTTACATTGTTGGTTCCTATTAAGTTTGTAGTCCATTTGGACCCCCAGATCCTCTACACATAAAAAACCCTTACCTTTTGTCATAGAATCTAGAATAGTATCAGTTCTGAGGTAGAAGAGTGTAAGGACTATGGGGCAAGCAATGGGGGATAAATGATTCACTCAGAATCAGAGGCTAGTCTCCAGATCTGGCTCTGTCCACGGAGCAATCTAGCTCCAGTCATGCCTCTGTCATCTTGTGCTTGGACCAATAGCTTTTTGGATCCCATTTATTCCTCTTACTAAATTTAATCTGATCTAAATGTAGTCTACCATTTGGGTCTATCAACATCCTTTGGTTTCCTGTCTCCGTTATCCTATAACTTTGGTATACTTTTCAGTTTTGTGTCATCTTTAAATCAATGAGCATGCCATCTGGACCTTCACCTGAGTCATTAGTCAGAATTTTGAGGAGCACAGGGCCAAAGACAGATCCCTGTGGCACTCTACTAGAGACCTTCTTTGACACTAACTTTGATATGTTTACTTTTGGGTCTGGTTATTCAATTAGTCTTGAATTGACTGGACCTGACTGTACTAGCCATTGTCTAGTCGTCTGACCTGCCAGAAGACCGTGAGAAACTTTGTTAAGTGCTCCGATGAAATATTCTGACGCAACAAGATCCAAAGAAAAAAAGAAAAGTCGAGTGGTGTTGTTCTGACGTGATTTGCTCTTACTGACATCTGGGTGACTCATCTTTAGCACAGCGTCTCCTTCCTAGTGGAGTGGCTCCCTTTGGAAAAGCTCCTCCAGAAGTTTTGTTTTCTGCTTTGGGTTCTGAGTACTCAGCACTGTTCTTGCTGGAGAGCCTTTCATGAATCCACTTCAGTTTGTTCATCATTCCTTTGATAGTAGTTTGGCTCCTGAAAATCAGGAGAGTATTTGCCCTTATCTGGTGCTGCTTAGCTCCCCATTCTCCAAGAACCTTCACCAAAAAGGGCTCAGCAATCACAACCAATGGCTTTTCCTGTGCCTGGAGATCCACGTTTGTTTAGAGTCGATGACTTGAGCTTACAGAGGGCACTGAGGTGTTGCCTTGCCTTCTCCTTCCTCATCTTGCATTTCCACACCCTGCTGCTGCTCATTTTTGTTCTGGCCTTATCTATCTGAGGATCATCTTACTTGGGCATGAAAACAGAATCAAAGTAAGGGTCTGAGTAGTTCTGCCTTCCCTATTAATCGTTATCTTCCTTAGTCCCATCCACCCTGAACAGTGTTCTTGTCTCCTTTCGGTCTTTCCTCTTAGCATTGTGCTGCTAATGATGAATAATCATTAATTATAAAATTAAAATTATAATTAAATAACAATAAACAAGTGATTAATAAATGTTCCTTGATTTCATTTGACTCTTGCCCTTAACAGAACTCAAAAAGCTTTCTGCACAGTCCTTGTAGATTGTTCTGGACTTCAGTCATCCTTGAGAGGGGAGGGAGTTTGTCTGGAGAAGAGAAAGGAAATGGAAAGATAGGATAGAAGGGGGTGAGGGAGAAAGCTGGGGGGACATTGGTAGAAAGAGAAATGGAAAGAGATGAAGGAGGTGAGGAGGGGTGGAGGGGGAGATGAGAAGAGAAAAAGGGAAAGAATTTGGAGAGATAGGATGATGAGAATAGAGATAGAGATTAGGAGAAGAAGAGAGTTAGAGAGAAATCAGGAGAGATGGGGAAGATGGGAGAAATAGCAAGATGCAGGGAGGCAAGGAGATATGGAGAAGATGGGGGAGACAGGGAAGGGGACAGAACACACGAGGAGATAGAGATGGGGAAAGATGGGAGAATCGAAGGGGAGATGATAAATATAGGGGGAGAGAGATGGGGAAGATGGAGGAGACAGGGAAGGGGACAGAACATGAGAGGAGACTGAGATGGGGAAAGATGGGAGAAGACAAGGGGAGATGGCAAATTGGGGAGGAGAGATGGGGAAGATGGAGGAAGATGAGAGAGATGACTGGTGAGGGGAGGCTGGCTGGGGAATTCCTTTCCACAGTCCTTCCCTCCCTCCACTCTCCCCCAGAGGGAGAAAGGTATGCAGCAGTCTCAGTCTCCAAGTAGAGGATGGGGTCCTGAAGTGGAGACTGGGAGTGGGGGGGTTCGGGTGGGGGCCTAATAGCGGGAATCGGGTGGGGCAGCAGCTCCTGCCATGACCTCAGGCCTAGGGGGCCCTGCCCAGTGCTGACGTCAGCCCCCAGCTACAAATGCCCCCCCTCTGACTAGGCAAAGGAGAAAGAGAGAGAGCAGGACACTGGAAGGGCAGGAGGAAGGAGCCTGAGGAACATGGGACAGGTGTGTGTATATGTGTTTGTGTGTGTGTGTGTGTGTGTGTGTGTGTGTGTGTGTGTGTGTGTTGCCTCACACCGTATGGAAGTGCCTGTCTCTGTGTCCAAGCATCTAGATGTGTTTGATGGTGGGTTCCTGAGTGTGTATCTTGGTACTTTTGGATCGGGTCAGTGGTGCTGTTGCTGTTACTGTGGGAAGAGTGGCTGTGTGTGTGTGTGTGTGTGTGTGAGAGAGAGCACGGGAAGAAAGGGGACAGGGCAGTGCCTCAGTTTCCCTCTCTATCTGGGGAATGAGATGTCATGGAGACTAAAAGACAGCCGGGAGCAGTAGCGGTGGGAGAACCCAATGGAATGAAGAGATAGGGAAGGAGGGGGAAGGCTAGGCTGGGTTGAGCAAATGGGCAGAACAGACGGACCGATCCTGACCTCCCTCATGACCAGGCACCAGGCTCCTGCCTCTTGGGACCCAGAGGAGACCACAAAATCAATCCACTCCTTTTTCTGTCTGGGTCCCTCTTATGTATCCATTTTCTCTGGTCAAGGGCAAGGGATGACAGACAAGGAAAAAGACTTGCGTTGGGGAGCCCAAAGCTTGTCTGAGAAAACAGACGACACATAGTCAGGTTAAACTCGAGAGTTCTTTGGGGATGGTGCCAACCCATTTTGGTCCCTTTCCTTTCCTGGCTGGGTCTCAGTTTCCTTCAATGAAATTGTGGATGGGGTGGACCAGATGATCCCTGAGATCCAAACTAATCCGGTGCCTTTTTTGTTCCAGAACACCCCCAAATCTGGTCCCCGCCGAGCCTGGACTGGGCCAATTCGCCGGCTCATGACAATTGCCTTTGCCCTGCTCATCCTAGGTGTCATTTCTTGGGCCTATGCTGTGGGTGTTCCTTTGGCTTCCGATCGTTATGGCCTCTTAGCCTTCGGCCTCTATGGGGCCTTTCTCTCAGCACACCTGGTGGCCCAGAGCCTCTTTGCCTACCTAGAACACCGGCAAGTTGCTGCCCGGGCGGCCCGGGAGAAGCCCAAATGCTCTCGGCGGGTGGCATTGACCATCTCTGCCTACCAAGAGGATGCTGACTACCTGCGTCAGTGCCTGCTATCAGCCCGGGCGCTGCAGTACCCGAGGGAGCGCCTCCGGGTGCTACTGGTGGTGGATGGCAACCGGGAGGAGGACATGTACATGGTGGAGATGTTCCGGGAAGTTTTCGAAGCCGAGAACCCTGCCACCTTTGTGTGGGATGGGA
The DNA here is from genome assembly GCF_016433145.1 of Gracilinanus agilis. Taxonomy (NCBI): domain Eukaryota; kingdom Metazoa; phylum Chordata; class Mammalia; order Didelphimorphia; family Didelphidae; genus Gracilinanus; species Gracilinanus agilis. Next base: position 16,740,532 of record NC_058132.1, on the reverse strand, counting down.
ACTATCACCAGCCATGGGCCCCCCAAGTGTCAGGGGATGGTGGCAAAGCTGGGGAGGTGGAAGCCGGTGGCTATGTGGAGGTGGAGGCTGAGGACCCAGGGCGGCTGACTGTGGAGGCCCTGGTGAGAAGCCACCGATGTGTGTGCGTGGCTCAGCGCTGGGGTGGCAAGAGAGAGGTCATGTATACAGCCTTCAAGGCCCTCGGGGACTCCGTGGACTATGTGCAGGTGAGGGGCTGCTGGAAGCCAAGAACCCCAAGACTCTGGGATGATCCCTGTGACTCCAGACCCCCGACTCAGCCCCCCATGCCTTCTGACCCTAATCTCTTCAGATTCCTAACCTCTGACCCATCATCCCTGAACTCTAGGACTCCCTCTCCCTGCTTGATTCCTAACCCCTCTGACACCTGAGACTCCCAGGCCCCTTTAACCCTCTGATGTCCCACAGTTCTGCCCCCCAGCCCCTCAAATAAAAGAGGTCCCCCTACAGCGGGCTCAAAGAGCAGATAGCCTGCTTCGGTGACTAACTAAGGGGGGGATGTTCACAGCCCCCCCAGGGAGGGAGGGAGTTTGGAGGTGACAGGATGACCCAAACAATGTGTGAAATGACTTGGAGGCCACCTTCTCTGGTCCTCCAGAGCCTCTGACTGTTGGCCATCAGGGTCTGACTGTGTGTTTTGGCCCAGGTGTGTGACTCCGACACGAGGCTGGATCCCATGGCCCTGCTCGAGTTGTCCCGAGTGCTGGATGAGGACATGACTGTTGGGGCTGTGGGTGGGGATGTGCGGATCCTCAATCCTTTGGACTCCTGGGTCAGCTTCCTGAGTAGCCTCAGATACTGGGTGGCCTTCAACGTGGAGCGAGCCTGCCAGAGCTACTTCCGATGTGTTTCTTGTGTCAGCGGCCCTCTCGGTAAGCCTAATTGGGGGCCCTCGGGGACAGGAGACGGGATAGAAAGGGACAACGAGAGGGACCAAGACCGGTATGGAGACGGGGCAGAGCCGAGGATAGGAAGGGAGAAGAGCATGGGGGTGGGTACAGAGAAACTAAAGGAGGAGGCAGGACAAGGACAGGGGGTAAGGGCAGAGGTGGGGACGAGGCTGGGGATGGATATAGGGAGAAGTTTGTGGTTGGAGTTGAAGGTGGGATTTGGGATAAGATCAGGAGGGAGGTGAGGATGGGATTAGGCAGAGGAATGGGCATGGGGAAAGGATGGGAAGGGAGAAGGGTGGGAAGAAGGATGAGAACAGAGATGAGGATAACAGTGGGGTGGTGATGATTCTGGCTGAGAATCTGACAGAAATGGCAACTAGGGAGGATGGAACTAGGGAGGGCAAGAATGCTTTTGAGAGGGCTCGGGATGATCTGGGCGATAGAACTGGAGACAGGCATGGGAACAGAGATGATGGTGATGGAGGCAGAATGGCGATAAAGATAGAGAAAAGGGCAGAGATAAAGGTGGGGAGGATGGAGATATCAGTGATGGTGATGGGGATGGGCATGGCCCTGGTGATGAGGGGGATTGGCTGGGGCCAAGATGGTCTATTCATTTGGCATGGCGTGGGGTATGGGGATGGGGACAGAGATGAGGATGGAGAAGGATATCAGTGATGGGGGTGCTAAGGAGGACATGGGAAATGGGGGAAATGGGCTGCACCCAGGTGCTTATGGGGGTGTCTCTGTGTCTGGTAGGTCTGTATAGGAATGACCTGTTGCAGCAGTTCCTGGAGGCCTGGTACAATCAGAAGTTTCTGGGCACCCACTGCACTTTTGGGGATGACCGCCATCTCACCAACCGCATGCTCAGTATGGGCTACGCCACCAAGTAAGGAGGAAGCTGGGGAATATACCGGGTTAGAGAAGAGGGCCGGTAAAGCAGGGTGCTATAGTAAGTGCTGCTGAAGGGGAGGGCTGTACTAAGGGACAAGGTGGGGGAAAGAATGAACTGTTCAGTGGCATGACGGTCAATTAGCTAGGCTGTGCACAATGACAAATGGGGAATGGATTCTACCAATGTTCTCAAGGCACACTGGGTGCTGCCAAGTGACTGTACGGGGCTGGAGTGGATAACATGGGCCAGAGAAGGAGGCAAGATGTGAAGGTGGTTATGCCAAGTGAGATAATCATAACTCAGAAAAGCATCTCTTGCATCTCAAGAGAGAGAGAGATTACAAAATCTTTCCTCAACACGCTCACGTGACGTAGGGAGAGCGAATGACTTTAATTCCATCGTGCAGATGAAGTAGTTGAGGTACTGAGAAATGAAGTAGTATTTCCTTCTCTTTACAAGGCTGTCTGTCTTACCTCCATCTGTTGGAACCAAGGAGAAAAATCTAATTGCTCAAACTTGAAGCCATGTTTTCTCCTCAGACCTTCTTGCCCCAAGTCTTCTCTAGGTCACACATTCCTAGTGCCTTCAATTCATCTTTTTTCCTTCTTCTTTCAAACCCTTACCTTCTGTCTTAGAATGGAAACTAAGACCAATTCTAAGACAGAAGAGCGGTAAGGGCTAGGCCAGTGCTGGTGAACCTTTTAAAGACCGAGTGCCCAAATTACACCCTCGTGCTGCCTGTGAGTCTCTCACCTTTCCCTAGATAGGGGAGGGAGATAGTACTCCCATTGGGCTGCTCGGCAGAGGAATGGGGGATGTGAAAAATGTCCTCTGGCACGGTAGAGTGGAGGAGGAGAGCAGCCCTCCTTTGGCACACATGCCTTACGTTCGCCAACATGGGGCTAGGCAATTGGGGTTAAGTGACTTGCCCAGGGTCACACAGCTGGGATCCTTCACCCCATCTTTATACGCTATGGTCTCAAGATCCTCTACCATCTTGGTCCTTGACCCCTGGATGTTTTCCCTAGGCATCATTAATGTTCTTCCTAAAAGTGATGCCCCAAGCAGGAGATGATGCTTCAAGTGTGGTCTAACCAAGACAGTACTGCAAAGACCACCTTTCTCCTTCCTCCTCTGCCTTCCTCAGTTCAGTCTGAGGCCCCATCTGCATCCTTTGGGGCTCAATTACAGATTCGACTCACACTACTCTTACAGCTCACTAAAAGTCACGAATCTTTTGGGTTCAAATATGGTCTTGCTTGAATAAGTGAGTTGCTTGTCCTATATTTGACGACAGTCTAGAAAAGGATGTTGCTCTGTCTGCACCAGGCAGGCTGTCTGCTAAAACGCAATCTGACTGCGGTTGGGTTTTATAAGCGAATCTGGGTTTATTGCACTCACTTATTTCAGGCTGCCTCACCCTAAGGGGCAGCCAGGTAGCCCAGTGGATACAGTGCTGGATTTGGTGTCAAGAAGGCTCGTCTTCCCGAGTTCAAATCTGGCCTCGGACACTTCATAGTTGCATAACTTTGGGCAAATCTCGTAACCCTATTTGTCCCAGTTTCCTCATTTGTGAAGGAAACTGGCAGACCAAGCTGGAGAAGGAAATGGAGAACCACTCCGGTATCTCTGCCAAGCACACGTCCCCACATGGGGTCACGAAGAGTCAGACACACGCATCGCTCTCGTCTTGCACTTGTGAGGATGATTTTTTTGAATCCCACGTCTACTACTTGCCGTTGATCCCGACTAAATCCCGTCTATTACATGTGGTCCTTTATTCTAGCCCTTCCAGATCCTCATCCCTGATTTGCCAGCCAACAAGCTGGCTGGCCCTCCCATCTCTGTGCCATCGTCCAGGCTGAAAAACTTACTAGCTTTGTGATTCTGGGTAAATCCTTTAACTTTGTCTGCCTCTGTTTCCCCATCTTTAAAGAGAGGATAATGAGGGCATCTAGATCCCAGGGTTGTTCTCGGGAGAAAATGAGCTAATTGCCTCGTGCTTTGCAAACCTTCAAGTGCTAGAGAAATGACAGTTATTGTTGCTGTCATTGATGCCTTCATCCCAAGCTTGGGTAAATGTGTAAAACAGCACATGCCCAAGCACAGATTCATGGAGCACTCCCAGATGGCATTAAATCATTCATCTTGGGGTGTGCCATTCAACCAAGTTTTTAATTCACTCGGTCGTTTTTCAGCTAGCCTTTGCCTCTCCAGCTTTTCTCTAATATGAAAGGTTTTGCTAACGATTCCCTTAAAATCTAAATAAATTAGGGGGGCAGCTGAGTAGCTCAGTGAATTGAGAGTCAGGCCTAGAGATGGGACGTCCTGGATTCAAATCTGGCCTCAGACACTTCCCAGCTGGGTGACCCTGGGCAAGTCACTTGACTCCCATTGCCTAGCCCTTACCACTCTTCTGCCTTGGAGCCAATACACAGTATTAACTTCAAGATGGAAGGTAAGAGTTTAAAATTAAAAAAAAAAATCTAAATAAATTAGGTCCAAAACTTCCCCTGGTCTTGCTTTGATTATCAGATAACAACCAAAACAAAAAACAAGGTTTGCAAAGCACTTTCTATAAATATTAACTCATTTGACCCTCACAACAACGTTGGGATGTGGGTGCTATTATTACTCCCATTTTACAGATCAAAAAAAGGCAAATAGAGTCCAGAGTCCGATAACTAGTGTCCGAGACATGATTTGAACTCAAGACTTTCTGACTTCAAGTCTAGCAGTCTATACAGCTTGCTTAGATACTTTAGTGTACCCAACGACACAAATCCTGGACTGTTCTTTTTTTTTTTTTTAAGTTAATTTAAAGTTTTAAAACTCTTCCCTTCTGCCCTAGAATTGTTCAGAACTAAGTTATCGGTTCCAAGGCAGAAGAGCAGTAAGGGCTAGGCAATTGGGGGTAAGTGGCTTGCCCAGGGTCACACAGCTAGGAAGTGTCTGAGGCCATCCTAGCCCATTCTTGACTCCTCATTCTGTGTGGCTCTTATTTATGTCCTCCGAAAAGCATCCACAAGGAGGTCCACCCAACTGATGGTGTCCTTCTATATTTTTCTACTTTACATGGATGCTGCTGGATTAGGGGGCTTCCCCTTGATCTCGTTACCTGATTGGTCCATCTTCTATTCATGCATCTCTTTGGGGACGCTTCTCCATGTACCCCACGTAACCGGTTCCCCTCTACCCCAAGCCTCTCCAGTGCCCTTTGTGGGGTCCCAAACTTGACTTCTCTGAAGGCTGAGGAATTCCTGGCCTGGAAGTCATGGGATGTCACTGGGAAAAACTGAGGTTGAGTAGCTGGGACCTCATTTCAAAGGCCATCTGACCCACCGGCCTCCTCTTGTTCCATCTGAGCTCCAGCTCTTTGCCTCTGGGCCATGGAGACGGATGGGTCAGCTCCATGGGTTTTCCACCTAGTTGATGTGTATGTAGTTCTCCTTATTGTTCTTTGGCTTGATGCCCCAAGTCATCTGCAAACAGGAATCTCTGCAGGACTTGACCATCTGTTGGAAATTCTCCTTCCATCTGGGCCCTGTATGGGATGTCCAGCCCCAGTGGCCAATCCTCTTCCTCCTTTATGTCTTTTGTCACTGTGGTTCAGTCATTTCAGTGAGTCTGACTCCTCGTCACCCCATTTGGGGTCTTCTTGGCAAAGATAAGTGGTTTGCCATTTCTTTTTCCAGCTCATTGGACAGATGAGGAAACTGAGGCCAAGAGGGTTAAGTGACTTACCCAGGGTCACACAGTGTCTGAGGTCAGATTTATCTTGCTTGATCTTAATTGTCAGAGGCTTATGAAGAAAGTAATTCCTGCTTTCCCAGCCTAATTGACATAGGGTAAGCTAAGACAGTAGACTGCTCTCTGCCTCCGTTTCCCCACATTGACATGGGGATTCTTTTCCATTATGAGGTTGACTAGATATGGCAGAGTCAGCAGTGACATGGTGGATAAGGACCAGGAAGGCTTTCAAAGTTGTCTTCTGACAGCCTGGCTGGCTGTGTGACCCTGGGCAAGTCACTTAATGTTTCAGCGCTGGAGGCTCTGTCTGTGAACCCTTACTTTCTATCTTGGTAACAACTCTAAGACAGAAGGGCAAGGGCTAGGTGAATGGAGTTAGGTGACTTGCCCAGGGTCACTGAGCTGGGAAGTGTCTGGGGCCGTATTTGAACCCAGGTCCTTCTGACCGAGCCACTTAGCTGCCCCGACACTCCCTAAGACTAAGTGGCTGCCAGCTTCCTGGCGGGTGTTTTGCTCCCATCAGTGTCACCCAGGGTGGGGCTGGGCCAGGTCTGGGGATGGCCGCAGAGAGCCCTCGCAGGCCCCTGACCGAGCGCCCTCTGTCCCTCCAGGTACACGTCTCTGTCCCGCTGCTACTCGGAGACGCCGGCGTCCTTCCTGCGCTGGCTCAGCCAGCAGACGCGCTGGTCCAAGTCCTATTTCCGCGAGTGGCTGTACAACGCGCTGTGGTGGCACCGGCACCACGCCTGGATGACTTACGAGGCCGTGGTGTCGGGGCTCTTCCCGTTCTTCGTGGCCGCCACCGTGCTGCGCCTCTTCTACGCCGGCTCTCCGTGGGCGCTGCTCTGGGTGCTGCTGTGCGTGCAGGGCGTGGCGGCGGCCAAGGCGGCCTTCGCGGCGTGGCTGCGGGGCTCGGGCCGGATGGTGCTGCTCTCCCTCTACGCGCCGCTCTACATGTGCGGCCTGCTGCCCGCCAAGTTCCTGGCGCTGCTCACCATGAACCAGAGCGGCTGGGGGACGTCGGGCCGCCGCCGCCTGGCCGCCAACTATGCCCCCGCGCTGCCGCTGGCGCTGTGGGCCGCCCTGCTGCTCGGGGGCCTGCTGCGCAGCGTGATCCAGGAGGCGCAGGCTGACTGGAGCAGCGAGGCGCGCAGGACCGAAGCGCGCTATCTCGCCATCGGGGCAGTCGCCTACGTGGCCTACTGGGCGCTCATGCTGGCTTTCTACTGGGTGGGGGTCCGCAGGCTCTGCAGGCCCAGGGCTGGGGGCTACCGGGTGTCCGTGTGACCATGTGTTCGTCTGGTCGTGGTGGCTGGGAGACAGGAACTCTGGAGGAGCTCCGTTCCGGCCCAGCACTGCGGCTTCCTGGGGGACGCTGGACAAGCCACTCCACCTCGCCGGGACCTCAGTTTTACCTTCTGTAAAGAGTGTACTCTGGACAAGAGCATCCCGAAGGTCCCGTCCAGCTCTCCCTCCGTGATCCTGTGACCCTGCCAGCTTCAAGCTACTACTTGGGTGACCTTGGATCGGTCATTTCCAGGCTCCGGGCCAGGGATTCCTCATCTGAGGGAGATCGGACTCCATTTCCCATGTAGGGCTCCGATTAGATGATCTCCAAAGACCTTTCCAACACCAAGGCTTATGGTCCTTTGAATCTCCTTTCATCCAGGAGGCAGCTGGGCGCTAGGACTCCGGGTTCAGTCTCCCAGCCCTGCTGCCTGACTGTGTGGGCTTCGGGAAGGTCTCTTGCCCTCTTGGGCCTCAGAGGGCGTACAGCTCAGGGATGGGCGCTCAGTGCTCACTCCTCTGTGATTTCAGAGATTAGATGTAAAATGGAGGCTAAGGGCCACATGTTAGATTGGACACTCTCTTGGGGTTCTTTCCAGCTGTGATGTGTATTTTAAATTCTCCCCATGGAGCTCTGGCCCCTTGGCATGTGTCCGAGACTGAAAAGGCAGCTCCCAGGGTACCCCTCTGAGCTCTTCTGTTCTCTCTCCGTCCAGGAGAGTTGTATTCTTGGCGAGCCTTGTGGCTGACCACCTCCTGCAGCCCCCAAATCACTAAGGGTGCAGCCGTTTGATTCCCTGCACTGGGCTAGGCTGGGCCCAGGATGCTTGTGAGCTGAGGGGAAGGGGTATTTATTGGGCAGGAGGGGTGTCCTCTGCCCGGAGGGGGTGAAGAGGCCTCTGGAGCCTCTGACTCTGATTTTATTTAATTCCCATTTACCCAAAGATCGATAAAGAGTTTTATTTATTTTCCAAACTGGTCTGCAGTCAGTGATTGATAGGATGTCGGGTCCCTCTGCTGGAGTAGGTGATGGAGTGTCTGGATTTGGGGATGACTGAGAAGTGGCGGGGAGGGGCGGTGGGTGGGGGGCCGGGAGGAGGCTGAGGAACTTTGAGTAAACCAGAGAGAGGGCCAAATTGCCCAGGCCCTCTCTGTCATCTCCTCTGAGTTCCTCCTACTGGAAATATCTGTCTGGTCATTAGGTCCAGAAGCTGGAGGCTATTGGAAAAGATGCTGGGCACAGAGCCACGGAATCAGCCCAGTCCCCTGCCTCCCCCCCACCAGAATCCCTATTGTAAAAACAGCCAACAGTTGGTTATCCGACCCACTGAAGAATAGTGGTACCCACTACCTATGGAAGCGGGCTGTCCACTGCTGGGCAGCTGTAACTGAATTTTTGCCCAACATCGAGTCTATAGAGGCCTCTCGGAAAGAGGACATGGGTTCGAATCCTTTCTCTGCCACTTTCTCCTTGTGGTATGCCAGCAGCCCCGCCCTGGTTTCAGATTCCCCATCTGGGAGTGATTTACAGGCCGTGGGGCTTTTCTGGGATAGAGAGTTCCAGATGAGGAAGTTCCCTCCAATGATTTGGGTGAAGTAATCCTGGGATCGCCCAGCCAGTCATGTGCTGGAGGCTGCATGGCAGATGAGTCAAAAACCAACGGATAGACCCAGAAGGGGCCTTAGAGCCCCTCATTTTTCAGGGGAGAAATCTGAGGTCCAGTGGGGACGAAGGCCTTGCATCCTCACTGGTAGCAAGTGGGGAGAGTGGAGATTCAGACTAGGGCTGGGAGTTGAACCAAAGCCCACTAACTCCAGCAGGCTTTCCACTGCCTTCTTTCCCCTCACCAAAAAGAAAATCAAATTTAAAAAAGATTATATTAGAAATATTTATAGATAACACATAAACATATTATATAATCTGTAAATAGATCATAAGTAATATGTAAATGATTATACAATATATAAATATATTGTATTATATGTTATATGTGAATATATGTATGTAGATAGCTAGATAGCTAGATAGACGGCTAGACAGAGACAAAAAGATAGACAGATAAACAGATAGGGATAGATAGATAGATAGCCTTTGGGGTTCTCATTGCTGGGCAGCTCTCTCTGCCTCTCACTTGGCCCATCCGGATCTCCCTCCAAACCCCTTTGTCAATCTCCGGCTCAGACCCGTCCCTTACCACCCCATAGGACGTCAAGCACCACCACCCGCAGCAGTCCCTCGGGGCAGGAAAGGGTTAAGCTTGTCCACGAACTGCGCATGTGCAGAGAGCGAAGCTCCTGGCTTAGCTCCCATGCTCAGCCAGAGCCCCTTCCTTAGTCTCGGCTCCACCCTGTGCTCAGCTTCCCCTGCTAGGACAGCCCTATCACTGCGCATGAGCGACCGAGCCGCCTGGCTCCTGGGGTCCTCAGAGTTTGAATTAAACCTTTTTAGGCGGCAACAGAAAGGGAGGAGTGAGGTCTGTGACTGAGAAGCCTAGAGAGTCAGAATGGGGAAGACAAGCCCTGGCCTCCCATTTTATAGATATGACTTTTGAGAGAGGAAATAGGGGGAAAGATTCCACACACCCCCTCCCCCCCCCCCAGTCCTTAGACTATGGAGGGGAGAGGATCCTAGGGAGCCTCTGGCTGCCTCTCCTGGGCTCTGGAAGTCCTCTGCAAGCCTTCCTTTCCATTCATCTTTAAACCTGGAGGCAGTATGGTGCCGAGTGTTTGAAGCTGGATTTAGACTCAGAGGACCAGGGCTCAGATCTCCTCTTGGTCACTTACGACTTCTGGGCCTTGGTTTCCCCTTCTGTAAACTAGAGGCTGGATGAGATTAGATGACAGCTCTGGTTCTAAATCTGGCTGGATGAGGGGAAGGGTTCCCTGGAGCATCGAGTCCAGGAAGGACCTCCAGAGGCTGCCCTAAGATATGGATGTGTAGTTCTGTGTGTTTCAGTCCTTGAAGCCTCTCTTTCTGTGGCAGTGGGAGATGGGGCAGGTCTGGGTTTTGGGCACCCTTAATTCAGCCTGCTAGTATTTATTAACTTCCTACTACAGGCCAGGCACAGGACTAAGGGCTGGGGCAAAACCCAGTCCCTGCTGTGAAACGGAGGTGCTCCAGAGTTCCCTTGCCCTGGTGCCTGTTGGGGGCCACATGCCTGGGCCAGGCCATTGCAGCTTTCATCTGAGGAAGCCAGACTGCCTTGAGTTTGAAAATAGCTTTATTGGAGCGAGTGGAGGATAGGGGATGGAGGCCCACTAGCTCTCTTTATCCAAATAAAGATTCAGCGACCTGGGGGAGTGAGACAGGGAGAAATGAGGTCTAATCCCAGGGCCAGAGGGCAGTGGTCGGTGTGGACCAGGTAGGTTCCCTCAGAGGCCCTGCCTGGAAGTAAGTGGGCCTCAAAGGGTCAGGAAGTCAAGCAGTCAAGAAGCCTGGATCCCTGGGGATATTTCATGGGGGTAATCAGGTCGCCTTGGTGAAGTGGAACTGGGGGCTGGGGCCCCCTAGGCCTTGGGGAGGGGATCACTCACAGCACCAGGAGGATGAGGCTCATGGTGCCCAGGCCAGCTGCCAGTCCAAGCAGCAGCAGGTTTCGAGGTGTCAGGGCCTCAGGCTGGGTCAGCAGCTGGGGGAAGCTGGGCTTCAAGGGTTTCGCAAAACCCTCCTCGGAGATTCCCGACTTCAGCACTTCCCGAAACAAGGTCTGTAGCTCTGCTTCACCCCGAGCTTTCCCGGTAGTCACTGGGGACACAGAGACCGGGGGCGGGGCGAGAGCCTGCCCTTCTCTCCCTCAGGCTGCGGTCCTCACCTTCCACCTCTGGAACAAGGCCCTCCCCCGCCCGGGCTCAGGTTCGGCCTCACCATTTATGTAAAAGAACAACCTGGCCAGGGGTTGCTGGTCGTGGGTAAGCAGGCAGCTGAAAGTCCCGCGGTGGGGGGGCCGAACGGGCCGGATCCGCCCAAACATCCCCCGTGCTCTAGGCATCTCACGAAAATAGGTGAGGTCCCGGGTCCGGATCTGAGGGTGGGAAGGGAAGAGGGGGGCCACGGGGAGACCCAGAAAGACCTAGAACCACTGCCAGAGGCATCGAAGGAGGGGGAGGGATGGAGGTAAGGGGGATGGGGATGGAGGGGCACCAGATTTAGAAAGAAATGAAGAGATGGAGGAAGGAGGTCAGGGTTGGGAATGGAGGTATAGAGATAAATTGGGGTTAGGTGGAGAATGGATAAGGGAAGGGGATAGAGGGGGGAAAAGAGATTGCAAAGTGTGGAGAATGTGAGAGAAAGGATGAGGCTGGATGGCTGAAATCAGGGTTCGAGTTAAGGTCAGCTATGCCCCCCCTTTTACACTCGGGGGACACTCACATTCCCCGCAAACAGCCAGGTGTAGGTCAGCTCCGAGGGAATAGGGAAGGGCACGGAGCAGGAGAAGATAGCCTGGCCTCCCACCGGCACCTGCAAGTCCTGAACTGGGGAGGGGGTCGGGTTCTGCCTAAAAGCCTAGCCCACCCAGGTGGAATTCTTCCTGCCCCACCATCCTCGGGCCCTGCCCTCATCCCAGCAAAGTGCTCGAAGACCAGCTCTCCAGGCCCCGCCCCCACGGGATCTCTGGGCCCCGCCCCTGATGGCCCCACCCCCAGAACCTCTTCCCGGCCCCGCCCCCTACTCGGGCACTCCAGCGGGAGGTTACAGTCACGGGCAGCGCACACTTCGCAGTAGAAGAGTCGGGACGCCTCCTGGAACCCTTCGGGATGTGGAAGAGAGGCGGTCCGGGGTCCTGGAGGGCTAGCGTGGGGGACCTCCCCTTTCCGCAGTCCTCATTGGCCCAGTCTAGGCGCAGTTCCAACCCTTCCCTTTTCTATTGGTCGCTTTTGGGCAGGCTCCGCCCCTCATGGCCAGGAGACGTCCTGGAGCTGCACGGAACTCGCCTGCTCTCTCACTCCGGAATTAAAAAAAAAAAAAAAAACCAACAAAAAAAGCCCAACACAACCCCGACTCCAAGCCTTCCCATTGGTCGGTTCTATCCAGCTGGGGCGGGCTTTGTGGGGCTTACCGCAGGGTGGCTCGCAGGCGGGGGCTGGAAAGAAAGTGGGGAGAGCTAACGTCAGCTTCCTCCCTATGCGGGGCAACGGAGGCACCTCCGCCCTCTCCTCCTGGGTCTCTAGGAGTGCGCGGGGCGGGATAATTTGGCATCTCGGGGAGGATGCCGGCCGGATGGCCTAACATTCCATGGAGGGGGGGCGGACTATGTAATTGAACATAACAAGGGGGGGACGGAACCATGTAATTTAACATTTCATGGAGGGAGCGGTGCATGATAGGCCAGCATTCCATGGAAGGGGCGGGACCATGCAATTAATATACCACAAAGGGGCGGGGCATGTAAATTAAATAAATTGAGGGGCGGGACCTGGCAGACTGCAATCCATGGAGGGGGCGGGGCCAGAGATTTAACATTTGATAGAGGGAGCAGGGCCAGATAGTGCCGCCATCCCCCGGAGGGGCGTGGCCAGGTAATTTAATATTCCCCTAAGGGGCAGGGCCAGGCAATTCAGAGTTCCATGGGGCGGGGCTTCAGTGGGTGTGTCTCCTGGAGGAGCTGCAGGGGTCCTACCTTTGCTCAGCTTGCCTAAGACCTTTTTCATGTTCCTGGCAGCCCGTAGGAAGGCCACTTCGTAGGACTCTGGTGGGGGAGGAGGGGAAGGTAGGGGTTGGGAGCCATGACTGGTTGAGAAGGGTGTTTCAGGTCAGGGGCCAGAGATCCTCCTAGCCCCAGCTCTCTGGCTCTACTGCCTTCCCACCCCTGGAAAGACAACACTAACTTCTCCAAGATTTGGTACCCCTTGTATGACCTTGGGCAAGTCCCTTAACTGTTCTAGGCCTCAGTTTCCTCATCTGTAAAACAAGGAGGCTCACTGAAATGATCCTATCTAGCTTACTTGCACTGCGAAAATAAAAAAATACTTTAGAGGAGCAGCTCCACTCGGTTGATAAAATGCTAGGCCTCTGAAGCAAGGAAGAATCGAGTTCAAATTCTACTTTGGACTCTTGTGGCTGTGGGACTCTGGGCAAGTCACTTAACTCGGGCAACTCTCTAAGAGTAATTCATAGACAGACGGGTGGAGGGTGTTCCCAAACTTACTAGTCTCCATTTGGGGCACTTGGAGGTGTGTGTAGCACAGTGGGTAGGGTTGGTAATGGCTTGGGTTGGGAGGTGCATGTGAGTGAGAAGTCGAGGGCTATCTATCTCTAGGTTTTGAGGCTGGGTAATGGGGAGGCTAGTGGGGTCCTCGACAGTAGCAGAGGTATTTAGAAGAAGAGAAAGCAAATGTGAGTTCTGTTTTGGACATGAGTTTGAGCTGCCCTATTCAGTTTGAGATATTCAAAATGGTGTGAGGTGAGGTCAGAAGAGAGGTTAGGGCTGGATACTGATACCTGGAATCAAGGGTAAGAGAAGTGAATTGACAGGAGCTTGACTGAGATCACTGAGTGAGATGGTATGGAAGAAGAGGGCCCAGGATTGAGCCCTGGAGGACACAACCGGCCCCAAAAGCCAGCAAAGGAGAGTGAGGAGTGATCAAGAGGTAAGAGAAACAGGAGGGAGCAGTTTCACAAAAACCTAGAGAGGAGAAACCCTCAAGGCTAGGAGGCTGATTGAAAGAGGTTAGGAGGGCTGGAGATTAGGAAAAGATCATTAGATTAGGAAATTAGGAGATCTTTGGTAATTTTGTAAAGAACAATTTCCACAGCCTATGGGGAAAAGATTTCAGAGATAAGAAGTAAAGGACCTCAATGTAGATGGCTTTATCAAGGAATTTACGCACAAAGGGAAGGAGAGAAGGGATAGTACCTAGATTGGTTGAGTAAAGGATGGGGAAGATACAGATGTGTTTTTAGGAAACAGAAATAGCCAGCAGATAGGGAGAAAGTAGAGGTGATAAAGGGGTCGATCTGTGGGAGAGAACAGGGTGGACTGGGATCAAGGGCACATGTAGAGGGATTTGCCTTGGCAGGGATGAGGGTTACCTCATTATGTGTGACAAAAGTGAAGGAGAAGATAGTGAAGAAAGATAATCTGAGTGAAGGGAGATGAGGAGGAGGGAGCCTTTAGTGAATGGCCTCAATTTTTTCAGTGAAATATGAGGCAAGGTTCTTGGCTGAAAGGATGGGGGGAGGGGGTGCCAAGGGAGGCTTGAGTAGGGCATGAAAAGGTTTGGAAGAGCCTCTGTGGTGAGTGGAATGAGAATTCATTATATCTGCTCCAAGATCTGGCTCACCCCATTGCCAAGGGAGATGGCAATTTCCTTCCTGGTAGAGAGTAAAAGAGTGACTATGGCTGGACACTTATTCCTTCTGTTTCCTATCTCTGTGTAGGATATTGTAATAGAATTAAATTTATCTATCACTTAAATATTGGCAGTCTAGGGGCTCAAGGCTCTCTTTTAGGGATTTTGAATAAAAATCATGCTCCTCGGCCTCTCTAAAGAGGCTGATAACAAATAGTTTTCTCTGTCTCTCCTCTTTTTCTTTCTCTTCCTCCCTCCCTCTCTCCCTCCCTCTCTCCCTCCCTCTCTCTCTCTCTCTCTCTCTCTCTCTCTCTCTCTCTCTCTCTCTCTCTCTCTCTCTCTCTCCTTTCAGTCTTTTCCTGAGTTTCCCTTCCCTTTCTTTCTTCTCTGTTGGGTAAGATAGATTTCTATACTTTACTGAGTGCAGATATCATTCCCACTTTGTGCTATTTCTTATAATAGTAAGGTTCATGCATTGACCAACAGCCCCCTCATCTTCCCTTCCACTTCAATTTTTTCAAGATGCCTCATATGAAATAAGTTCCCCCCAACAATTTTTGTATAAGTAGGTCCTTTCCCTTTTTTTTATGATCTCTTTAGATACAGACACAGTAGTGGTATTACAGGATCAAAGAGCATGCATAATTTTATAGCCCTTTGGGCATAGTTCCAAATTGCCCTCCAGAATGGTTGGATCAGTACACAATTCCACCCACAATGCTTAGTATCCCAATTGTGTGTGCCACGTCGCATCCAACATTTATCACTTTCCTGTCATATTGGCCAAACCATTGATTAAAAAAATAAAATTGAATTATATTCAATTTACTCTCTACTCTTTCTATATATTCTCCTATTCATTGCCCTAATAGTGATAAAGTTCTTAAATATATTCAATGCCTTTAGTATTCTAAGTACTTTAGGTATCTTAGGTGCTTCAAGTATCATAGCTTTCCATTTAACCCCATTGTTTCCCTTGATTAAGTAGCTGCTTTAGGTATATACCTCTTATGCTATAGAAATCTTAAGTATCCTAGTTACCACTTTCCCATTAGTTTAACCCCAGTGACTCACTCAAGTTTTTTTCCTTCTGTTTACCTTTTTATGCTTCTTTTGAGTACTGAATTTAATTGATCATTGAATTTTCCTTTTAACTCTGGTCATTTTGTCAGGTATGCCTAGAATTCCTCTATTTCATTCAATGTTCATTTCTTTCCCTGGAGTTTTATGCTCAGTATCATTGGAGAGGTGATTTTTGCTTGTATGCCTAGGTCCTTTGCTTTGCAAAATGTCATATTCTATATTCTTATCCTTTAATATAGAAGCTGCTAGGTCCTGTGTTATCCCGATTGAGATTCTACAATATTTGAATTGTTTATTTTCTGACTGCTTGTAGTGATTCATTCTTGACTTGAGATTTTTGGAATTTGGATATAATAGTCAGAATTGTAAAATTTGGGTTTTTTTTAGGAGGTGATTAGTAGATTCTTTCAATCTTTATTTTCTCATCTTGTTCAAGAACATCAGGACAGTTTTTCTTGATAATTTCTTTCAATACGATGTCCAGTTTCTTTTTTTTTTTATCATGAATTTCAGACAATTCAATTATTTCTCTTGGATCCATTTTCCAGGCCAGTTGTTCTTCTGGTGAGAAATTTAACATTTTCTTCAAATTTTTTCATTCTTTTAAATTTGTTTTATTGTTTTTCTGTTGTCTTATGAAGTCATTAGCTTCCATTTGTCCCATTATAAATTTTAGGAAACTATTTTCTTCTTTGAAGTTTTGTCCTTCCTTGCTTACAGGGTTATTTTCCTTTCTGAAGTATTGTATTTCCTTTTTTTAGGAAACTGTTTTCTTCAATAAGTTTTTGTTTTAAGCTGTTAATTTTTGACCATATTCTTTTCTAATTTTTCTTCTAATTTTTTTTTAGTTTATTTTTCTATCCTTTTTTTGAAGCTCTTCTAAGGGTTCATTTTGGTCTTGACATCGTTTTACATTTTCCTTTGAGGTTTCACACATTTTCATTTTTATTTTGCTATCTTTTTCTGAGCTGTATTTTGGTCATCTCTTTTGTTGAAATATTTTTCTAGCTTCAGGTTTTTCTCTGTCTTTTGCTCATTTTGAGATTATTCCCCATCTTGATTCTATAGTTTATCTCTGCTCTTGGGAGGGAGGGAGTTCTGTCCTGCACTTGTACTGTGCCTGGGACAGGTTCAGTTGTCTTGATCCCAGACTGAGCATTCTGCAGAAGTGGTCTGGTTGGCCTTCTGTGTGGAGGTTTGCAGCTGTTCAGTTCAACTGGTTGGAGTTGGGTTCTATCTAATCTCTTGGAGGCTGGACCTTGATGGGGTGATTTCCTCCCAGTACTTCCTGTACTGGGCTGTGCCTGGCTTCTGTACTGGCTGGATTTTGCAGGACCTCTTTCCTCCCAGTGCTGCTTGTTCTGTATTGCATTGGATTTCACTCTTATCCTATTGAGGCTGGATCTAGCTGGCTGTTCTCTTTCTCCTACTGCTTGCACTATATTGTATTTGCCCAGAAGCATGTTCAGAGCTTTCTCCTCATACTCCAGTGAAATAAATCCTCTTTGATGTCTCAGCATTATTCTGGGCCCAAACACTGTGTTACCCCTTCTTCTGTTGGTTTTGTCACTCCAGTATTTGTTGTGAGGCATTTTTTTTTTCTTCTGGGATTATTTGGAGGGTGGTTGGTAGACTTTGAATGTTTCTTTAGTCATCATCTTGACCTGTTCTGCTACTGCTGCATGCTCTGGCTAGCCCTTTTTTTTTGGCTACTACCACTATCACTCCATCCATATTTCCTTTCATAATTTCCCTAGATATTCTAGATCTTTTGTTGTATAAATATATATGTATTTATAAATAAGTAAATAAATAAAAATATAAAATATCCTTTTGGTAATTTGATTAGTATAACATTAAATATGAATTAATTTTGGTAGCATTGTCATTTTTATTATATTAGCACAGTCTAGCCATGAGTACTGAATATTCTTCTAACTAAATTATTCACTACTTCTTTAGGGAGAACTTTTTAATTGAAAAAATATAGATACATATACATGTCATGCATATGTCTTTTGTGAACATTGGGAAGTTGTCATCCAGATATTATATGTATTTTGGGGTTATTTGGAATGGGATTTCCCTTTCTATTAATAGTTTTTGCTTAGTTATTATTATGTAGAAATGCTGTTGATTTTTGTGATCTATTTTATAGCTTAATTCTTTGTTAAAGATATTAATTATCTCAGTATCTTTACTGATACCCTAGGATATTTTCAAGTAAGTCATTTTCATCAAGAAATAGGGATAAATTTATCTCTTATTTGCTTTTCTTTATGCTTTTATTTTTCTTGTGTTTTTTATGTTGCTATCCTTTCCAGAAATATATCAAATAATGGTGTAAAGAATGAGTATCCCTTTTCACTCTCATTTTTATTGGAAAATGTTCTAGCATGTCACCATTGCATATCATGCTTGCTTTGGGTTTTCAGTGAAATGATTTTTATGATATTAAAAAAGGTCCTGCTATACCTATACTTTGTAAAATTTTTAGCACTAAAGAGTGTTGTACTTTGTCAAAGGCTTTTTCTGCATCTATTGAGATAATCATGCTATTTTTTTTATTTTGGTTTTTAATAAGAACTTGATGGCAATTATAAATCAGGTGAAAGGCCAAGACTATTCCTTCTTTTCAGGAAGTTGTTTATATGCCTCCATGGATACCTAAATATATAAATGTTTATAAACATATATACATACATATGAACAAACATATTTAATGATATATTAATTCTATCTATTGTGATAAATATTAGGAATGGAGATAAGACCTGTGATTTCATCTGTGTAGGGAACACCCAAATGAGAAAACTACCTTTATCAATGACAGTTAGTACTTCCTCAGTAACTTAGTCTTAGCAAATTTTCTAGAGCATTGAGAACTTGTGAGTTGTGCAGGGCCATGCAGCTAATATATTTCAAAAGCAGGACTTAATAATAATAGCTAGCATTTATATAGTGCTTTAAGATTTATAAAGCCCTTTACAAATATCTCATCAATATCAAATCTGACCTCGAATTTTTCTTAATACATGTGTGGTCTTGGGCAAGTTATTTAATCCTTTTCCCCTCACTTTCCTCCTCTGTAAAATGAGCCAGAGAAGGAAATGGTAAATTCCATTCTCTTTGCCAAGAAAGCCCAAAATAGAGTCATGAATTGTCACTGAAAAACAACTGAACAACAGCAAATCCTCACAATAAACTTGGGAGATAGGTGCTATTATTATCTTCACTTTACAAATAAGGGAACTGATGTATACAGGCAGAAGTGCCTTGATCAGGGTCACACAACTAGCAAATATGTCTGAGGTGGGGTATAAGCTCAGGTATTCTGGACTCCAAGTCTAGTCCTCTATCCATGGTGCTACCTCCTTGTTCTTGGACTTGAACCCAGATCTTCCTAGTTCTGAGACAGGATTCTTATCCTTGATAAATGTTAGCATATTTAAAATGTAAATTCTGCTATATTTGCAATGCCACTACAAATAGAGAGGTTTGAGGTCTCTACTGGGGAATGAGATTGAAATAAATTAATGGCAGTCTCCATAACCATGTATATGATTGACTAGCATATAGAAGACAATGCCTAATCTGGGAAGACAAAACTAAAGATGAAAAGGGATTGATATTAATATGCAGTCTGAGTCCAGTAGTAATTTCTGTGGACTATCACCACCCTGTGAGAACGAGAGCATCCAAGGCACAATGTAAAGAATTAACAGAAGCAGAAAAAAGTCTTTGACAAAATATAGTCATTCGTATTAAGATACTGCAAAGAATGATCTCTGTGCAAAATCTCTCTCTTACTTGCTTGCACCCATTCTCTCCTTTCCTTATAATAGTATAAATAGATTTTTTCTTAAAATTTTATGAAGCATCTACCTAAAACCATCAGTAACTATTATTTGTAACAGGTATGAGCTAGAAAATTTCCCAGTAAAATCAAGAGTGAAAAAAAATGCCCATTATTATCAATATTATTTAATATAGTATCAGAAATGCTAGCAATAGCAAAAAGAGAAGAAAAGGAAATTGAAGAAATCATATTGGACAAAGATAATAAAACTATTTCTTTTTGCAGATGACATGATGCTTTATTTGTAAAATTCCAGAGATTCAACTAAAAAGTTAGTTGAAACTAAAATTTTTAGCAAAGTAGAAAGATGTCAAACAAACCCACATAAATCAGTATATATATATATATATATATGTATATATGAACAAACATATTTAATGATATATTAATTCTATCTATTGTGATAAATATATATATATATATACATATACATATGTATATATATATATATATATATATATATACTAAGTTCTACAGGAAGAGATAGATATTTCATTTAAAATGATTTAAAATGACTACAGATAGAATAAAACACCTGGGAGCATACCTTCCAAAACAAACTCAGGAACTACATGAACATAATTATAAAGCACTTTTTTTCTTTTTTTTTAAACCCTTAACTTCAGTGTTTTGGTTTATAGGTGGAAGAGTGGTAAGGGTGGGCAATGGGGGTCAAGTGACTTGCCCAGGGTCACACAGCTGGGAAGTGTCTGAGGCCAGCTTTGAACCTAGGAGCTCCTGTTTCTAGGCCTGACTCTCAATCCACTGAGCTACCCAGCTGCCCATATAAAGCACTTTTTACATAAATAAAGTCAGATATAAATCATTGGAGAAATATTAATGGTTCATGGAGTAACAGAGCTAATATAATTAAAATAACTATCTTAACTAAACTAATCTACTTATTCAATGACATCCCAATTAAATTAACCAAAAATTATTTTATTGAGCTAGAAAAAAATAATAACAAATTTTTTTTGGAAGAACAAAAGATCAAGAATGTCAAAAGACTTAATGAAATAAATGTAAAGGAAGGTGATCTAATAAGATCTAATAATAAAACATATTACATTTTAAAGCAGAAATTGGCAAAATTATCTGGTACTGCTTAAGAAATAGAAAGGCAACTCAATGGAACAGGTCAGACATACAACAAATAAGAAGAAAAGATTATAGTAACCTTGTATTTGACAAAAAGCTAGATTCAAGTTTTGGGGATAAGAAATCACTATTTGGCAAAAATTATTGATATATCTGGAAAGTAGTTTGAAAAAAACCTAGATATAGATCAATATCTTATACCATTCCCCAAGTAAGGTCAAAATGGATCTATGATCTAGACATACAAGAAGATATTACAAGTAAATTAAAAGAACAGGGAACATATTACATATAAGATTTATGGATAGGAGAGGAATTTATAAATCAACAAGAAATGAAGAGCATAGTGAAATGTAAAATGGATAATTTTGAGTACATTAAGTTGAAAAGATTTTGTACAAATAAAACAAATGTTGGCCAGATTAGAAGGAAATCAGAAAAAAATTTTTTTCTAGGCAGCTTCTAAGGTTGAGGTCTTATATCTAAAATATGTAGACAACTTTGTAAATTTTAAAAGAATAAGACCCTTCCTCTAATTGATAAATGGACAAAAGATATAAATGGACAATTTTTGAATGAAAAAATCAATATATGTATATATATATTTAGGTATATAAAAATGCTCTAAAACACTATTGACTTAAGAAATACAAACCAAAACAATTCTGAGATATCATCTCTTACCCATCAGATTGGTTAAAATGACAAAAAGGCAAAATGGGAAATGTTGGAGGGGATGTGGAAAAATAGGGACACTAATACACTGTTGGTAGAGCTCTGAACTTATCTGACCATTTTGGAGAGCAATTTTGAATTACATTCAGATAGTTGTTATATATATTTATATATGTGTATGCATAAGTGCATACATATACACATCCATCTCTGT
The DNA here is from genome assembly GCF_016433145.1 of Gracilinanus agilis. Classification (NCBI taxonomy): domain Eukaryota; kingdom Metazoa; phylum Chordata; class Mammalia; order Didelphimorphia; family Didelphidae; genus Gracilinanus; species Gracilinanus agilis. The sequence goes on along the minus strand of NC_058132.1, from coordinate 16,719,443 downwards.
GTCTCTGTATCTGTCTTTGTGTCTCTGTGTCTCTGTATCTCTGTATCTCTCTCTCTCTCTCTCTCTCTCTCTCTCTCTCTCTCTCTCTCTCTCTCCTTAGACCTAGCAATATGGTTGCTGGTTCTGTTTCTCAAGGAGATCGGGAAAAACAAAAAGAAACTTTATGTTCCAAAATATTTATAGCTGCGCTCTTTGTGGTGGCAAAGAATTGGAAATTGAGGGGATGCCCATTATTTGGGGATTGGCTATACAAATTGTGGCATATAATTATGATGGAATACTACTGGCACCATAAGAAATGGTAAACAGACTGATTTAAGAAAAAATTTCAAAGAATTATATGGGATAATGAACAGTGAAATAAGCAGAACCAAGAGAACACCAAACACAGTTACAGAATTAATTCTTGAAGAAATTAATCTCTTGTTCATGTACAGCCCCCATTCCTGATGCAGTCTCACTTTTTGTGAATATATTTAACAGTGAAAAATGTGAATGTTACCTCCAGACAGTGAACTATAAGGTGGAAGCATGAAAGACATACTTTGTATGAACATGTCTGTCTCCCTGATGATGCCTATTGTGATGCAGGGAGGGTGAGGAAGGGCTGGGGCACTTGTAGATAAATTCTATTAATAATAAAAAAAATTTTAAAGTCCAATGAAAAGAGTAGCAAAATCCAACAAAAGAGGTGCCAGTTCTTTAAAAATGGAAGAAAATTGAAAATTCTCAAGAGCTGTTCAGTAAGGGTTTGTGCAACTGGGATCATTGCACTAAGAAGATTCCTTAAGAGGTCAGAAGGAAACAACAATGGGGTTTCAAATTCTGCCTGTCCGTGTTTGAAGGTCTAGGCAGTGTTAAACTGAAGAGTTTTTTTTGATAGAAGAACAGAGTGACCTTTGAAAAGAACACAGTGAAGAAGATGGCTGTGGCAATAAAGGCCAAGGACTCAAAAAGAAAAAACCTAGGAAGTATCAGACAGAGAAATATCAAAGAAGGTCCATGCTTATAAATTGAGGTACTTGAGGACGGGGATGTTAAAAAAAATTTCAAGAGGCGTTGGGAAATAGAAGGATGGGAACAAAGCATCATTGTATTGTGGGATGTCTTATATAACAACTACGGGTTAAAGGCAGTATAATAATTCGGGACAGAAGAGAAAAGACAGAGGGATGAGAGACGGCAATACTCCACAGGATTTTCATGGGTTTTTTTTTGTGTGAGCCAAGATTATGGGATGCTAAGGAGGGAGACATACTGTGGGTACAATTAAAAAAAGATGTGGGATTCAGTAAAAGGAAGGAAAAAAGAATCATCATCAAGACAAATTATCTGAGGACATTAATGTGTGTCAAAGAAGATAATTGGCTGCTACCTGTTAGAGAAAATTGAGTGTGGGTGGTTAAAAGGCAAAACACTAAAAATTAGAAAATGTTGAAATCTGATATGTAGTTTATGTTTATGTTTGTGAATATCTAATTGTATTTGGTTGTGGGAAAAGGGTTATAAATATGTATAATATGTAAATACCATTTATAATTTTAAAAATTGTGAGAACCTGCTATAGAAATACCAGACAAAATGCCAATTGTTAACATAAACCAGGTGATGATTGACTTGTGCTGTGTTAATTTGTTTTTGGGATGAGTTTGTAAGGAGAGGCAAGCAGCTCTAATAATGAGGTATTTGGTGGCATAATAGATAAACCATTGAATCTGGAGTTAAGAAGACCCAAGTTCAAATTCAGTTTTAGACAATTAATAGCTGTGTGAGTCCCTGCTCAATTTTCTCTAACATGCCTCTTACCTATGCAGTCTGCTTTTCTCTTCTTTTAATATACATTGCTGTCCTCAGAGAATTTATCCTGAAGCAATTGTTCAATATTTCTTCCTCTCACCTCTTTCCTTTTAAAAAATTGTAACCATAGTTTATCCTCCTTTTTTCCTTCCCATAATTTTGACTCACAAAGTTCTATAGAGTATTTAGGGATGAAGCATTGTCTTGTCTCATCTCTCTGTCTTTTTTTAAAGGTTTGCCTCAGTTTCATCATCTGTAAATTAGGATAATGATAACCCCTATATCCCAGGATTTTTATAAGGATCAAAGATATAATAAATACAATTTGTCAGGTAATATAATATATCTACATATAATATTTAAATATATTTTATATATGCAATTATATATTTTCTTATATGTGTATAAATAAGTATAAATATTAGCTATTATTATAATCAACTGAGGTCAAACTATCTCTTCTGTCTTCTCTAGTAGATTGCCCCCACCATTAACCCAACCCGTCATTTCAATTTCTCTCTTCTGCTTTCTTCTTTGCTACCTATAATCTGTCCATGCCTCCCCATCCTTAAAAAGAAGACCTTCATTAAATACTACCATGCCCATCAGATACCATTCTACAATCTCTCTTCTTCTCAGCTAAGCTCCTTGAAAAAGCTAACTTCATTTCCTTGTCTTTCATTTTTTCTAGACCCTCTGCAATCCAGCTTTCGGTTTCATCATTTAATCTGAAACTATCTCCAAAGTTACTAATAATATCTTGATTGTCAAATGAAGTTTTCTCAGTCCTCAGTCTTGTAGAAGTCTCAGTAGTTTCTGGCATTGTTCATCACCAACTCCTGGATATTGTCTCTCTGTGTTTTCGTGATACTGCTATCTCTTGGTATTCCTTTTCCTTTCTGACCAACCCTTCTCAATCTCCTTTGTGAGATCTTCGTCCTTATCACACTCACAAATGGCGAGGGTTCTCCATAATTCTATCCAGGCCCTCTTCACTTTTCTCTTTCTGTCTTTCATTTGAGGGAATTAGGAAGAACTGAGTTCAAATTTGGCCTCAGGCACTTAGTAGTTGTTTTACCCCTGGAGAAGTCACTTTACCCAGCTCAGTTTTCTCTAGCATATAGCCAAGTTTTTTCTTCTTTTACACATTGCTGTCCTCAGAGAATGTAGCTCAGAGAGCCAGCTCCCATGACAGCAATGACTGTTTCTCTGCAGAAAGTTTGAAAATTTATTTACCCAGCCCAAAGCTCTCTTTCCTTTCAACATTATCAGTTTCCTGTTGGACATTTCAAATTGGATGCCTGTATGCATTTCAAATTCAATGTGTCCAAAACAAAACCAACTTATGATCTATTTCCCCCAAAACCTTCTTTTGAATTTCCTTATTACTGTTAAGAAGCCATCATTTTCCATACAACTAGCCATATTTTTTACATTGACTTGGGTAAAAGCTAAACTGACTTACTTGGTGTTTGCATACTTGACACTACTTTTCTGTGCCCTCTCTGCACCCTTGATTTCCTTTAAGACTTAATTCAAATGCCTTTTTTGAGGTCTTCCTTTCCTCACCCTCTTCTTCTCCTCCGTAGCTGTAAGAATTTCCCTTTTTAAGGTTATCTTCCACCAAATCTCTATGAACCTTATTCTATACTCTAATGATTGTTTTTCCTCCTCTTTAGAATGTAAGCTTGTTGAGGGATCATTTTAGTCTTTATCTGTATCTTCAGGGTTTAGTACAGTGCCTGGCACCTACTAAATAATTATGCTTATTGAAAGGTCAAAAGGAAGCTTAGGTGAAAAATATCTTTTTCTCCTTGCTTCAAACATCAAACAGGGAATTTGATCTGAGACAAAACATGTGAAGTCTACTCCTTGCTGTCAAGAGAAGCTGTATTACTTTAAGAAAATGCTTTTTCAAAGAGCTGTTTAAATAGCTGGCAACACACGAGGTTTTTTGACAGATGGGACTCAAATCAGCATAAGCATATTTAAAATAAAACTCTCATTTTTAAAAAATTTAATGTACATATTTATTTGTTACAGTAAAATGCCCAAATAGTCTTTATTTTGCAACCTCATATTGTAGGTGATGATTTTGTTTTATACTTTTTCAAAATTTTGTTTTGGTTCCTAAGAATGAAAATATTATAGAGTCTTAATTTAATGTGCTTGATCTCAAGCAGGTAATTTGGATGGGGCAACTGGAGTTCTAACTCTGGGCATCTAAATTTTGAAGGAACAAACATTTATCATATGTGTCCCTTCAGTATAGAAACATGAACATAGCACCTAGTTAGCAAGAATAATTAGTTGAGATTGGAGACTACAAGATGTACCTACCTGTGTGACATCATGGTAACTAATTCTCATTTTTGCTCAATTGATTTTGGTTTAAATATTTCTTGCATTATTTTCGCACTGTGATCCACAAAGTTGATTCTAGGGCCATGTTGGTTATCCTTGGAGTCACATTTTCTAGTGATGCTTTGGTTGGAGTGTCATTGTGATCTTACCTCAACATGTAAATGTCTCTGTGTTTTATTTGTTGTTTTAATGTGGAAAATATGTTGTACCTGAACTAGATGCTAAATAAATTTGAGGGAATGTGATTTCAATTCTCTAATTCATGATATTCACTTTATTCTAGTGTGGCCTCCTTCTAGAGGGGTGAACCTTGGGTTGATTAGAGAAACATGTTGATTTCATTTCTCTCCCTTCCTTCCTTCCTTCCTTCCTTCCTTCCTTCCTTCCTTCCTTCCCTCCCCCTCTCTTTTCTCCCTCTATTAGTGGTTACACTAAAATCAATCTCTGGTAGCAAGAAGTCACATTTATCCAAGCCAAGCAACAATAAGCAGAAATAGGGGAAGCTCTCCAGATCAGAGAAGGAGATAGACTAGAGGGAGGGAGAATGTGTTCTTCAATTCGGGAGGAAGAAAATCTCTCCGCTCTCTTAAGGGGAGAATGAACTCTCCGCCCTTACCAGTGGTTGGGGGAGTGATGCAGGTGTTGGGAAATGAGGAAATGAGCTGCTTTCCCATGTCTGCAGCTCTGCAATCTGCACTGAGCAGGGAGAGAGCCAGGAGGAAGGCAGCAGGGACGGGAGACTGGAGAGAGAGTGGGGATGACCGAGGGGGCAATCTGCTCTAGAAGGGGGGATGGAATGGGACGACTTGCACATGTAGCCTGCTGTGTCAATCTGGGAGCCGGGTGCAGGAGGAGATAGTGGGGGAAGGCATCCGAGTGCTGTGAGATGAGGAGGAGGAGGGGAGAAGGAGGAATTCTTGGGGAATGGCCTCATTTCTTTCTTTTTCAGCTAAGTATGAAGCAATGTCCTCAGCCGATAGGAGAGGGGGAGGGAGAGCCGTGGGGATTTTGAATAGAGGTGAGAAGGTCTGGAGCAGCCACTGTGGTGAGTGGATGGTGGATTGATAAAGGGGCTGCCTTGCTGCAGTGAGAGCCCCATTGAGATGAGATAATGTACATTTCCAGTGGACCAGTTGGCATGATTTCATGATTTTCTCCAGGTTTGTTCAGCAGCACCCGAATAGGAGTGATCCAAGGCTGGGCTTTGGAGGGCCAAGCTTGGCCATAGGGCAAGGGGTCTGACGATGGAGGACAGATGGGGGGGGGGGTGCGATTTGACTGGTTCAACAAGACAGGGAAGGGAGGAGCGGATAGCCAGTCTGGGGTGATGGCTGGGGAGAGAACCCCGAGGCTGGAGGAATCGAGAATCCCGGTGAGGATGAAGAAAAGGATTTGAGCTCATGAGGAAGAGGGAAGGTTAGATAAAAGATTATGAGCCAGGAAGAACTTTCTGGAATTCATGACCATGGCGGTGGCGGGTAATGAATGGCAAGATCCAGTGTAGAACCATCTAGGTGGGGAGCAGATCAGGTCACAGAAGCCCAAGGGGCCTAAGAACCCAGAGTTAGGCTGTCAGGAAGCCTCTCTATGTAGGCTGGAGTCACCTGATCGGGGAGTAGGAGTTGGGGAGAAGATATCAATGGGGAGCCACAGCAGGCACTGAAGACATCCAGGAAAGGGGAATGCCCTTGGGCATCTCTCTCATTTGGGTGATCAATGTGGACTGACTAAACCTCAGAGGAGAAGTAACCGTCTGATGGGGGCAAAGAGAGAGTCTGGAGGTGACAATGGGGAGTGAGGAGTATCTGCCTCTCCTCCCAGGACCGCTGGGTTTGGGGGGGGGTGGGGGAAGAGGAGAATACGTGAAAGGAGTCAATATTGAAAAGGGAGGCCAGGAGGCCAGGCTCACGAGGAGGGAGCTGAGTCTCAGAGAAAGGAAAAGATGTAAATGAAAGAGGAGAGAATTCCAGCAACCGGAGCATTTGCTTCAATCTGATCATTTATTAAATGTCTACTATTTGCCTGCCACGGTGCTGGGCAATGGGAATATAAAACCCCAAATGAAACAATCCCTGTCTTTGATGAGTTCATGGGGAAAAAAAAAAAACAAAACATGTCCATGGGGCAGCTATTGTAGCTTAGTGGATAGAAAGCCGTGTCTGGAGTTGGGTGAATCTGGGTTCAAATCTGACCTCAGACACATTCTAGCTGTGTGACCCTGGGCAAGTCACTTAATTTCAGTTGCCTAGTCCTTACTGTGCTTCTGCCTTGGAACCAATACTTAGTATGAATCTAAGATAGAAGGGTTTGGGGGGGGAGGGGGAAGAAAAACAACATGTACAAAGGGCAATTAGGTGGCATGGTGGAGAGAGTACCAGGCCTGGAGTTAGGAGGACCTGGGTACAAATCTGACCTCAAACACTTCCTAGCTGTGTGACCTTGGACAAGTAACTTAATTCCATTTACCTAGTCCTTACCCTTCTCTCTTAGAGTTGTTACTGAGACAGAAAATAAGTGTTTAAGAAGGAAAGAGAAGGAAAGAAAGACAGAAAAGGAAGTAATGAAGGAAAGAAAGAAAGAAGGAAGGAAAGGAAGGAAAGGAAGGAAAGGAAGGAAGGAAAAAGGGGGTAGGAAGGAAGGCTTATGAACACCAGTAAGTAAATACAAAACGTAAATGATATGAATGCCGTGATTTTATTGGGGGAAGAAGGATTGGCAGGATCAAGATGATCTCCTGTAGGAAGGGGCACTAGAACTGAACTTGGAGGAGTTAGGGATCCCAGGGAGGTAGAAGTGAAGAGGGGGAAGAAGCCCATATCAATTGGCTCATGCCCTTTCGGCATCATTTTTTGCTTCTTCCTCTGCCTCCTAAAACCAGGGGAGAAGCTCCCCCTCCTCTTTTCCCAGTAAATACTTCATAGATAAAATGTTCCATCGGGGCCCAGAAGCCCTGCATTATCTGGAATGGCAGATAAGATTCCTTTTTATTCCACGTTGGGTAAATCAAGCAACATTTCCTGTCTATCCTATGTGCCCCTTAACGGAGCTCAAAGACCTCTTGGTATAGACTTGGACGTCATGGGAGCAGTCATCACCATCCTGGAGTCTCTCCCCTCCATCCCCAAATGAAAGGGCCTTCTCGAACACATGTCAGAGCTGGGACTTTTCCGATACAAAAACGGAAAGCTTTGGAGATGCTCTTCAGTCTGCTCACAACGGCCACAGTCTCTGTTGGTTCCTCGGGTTCCCTTCCCATCTCTAGCCAACCTAAATAACCTCCTTTAAGAGATCTCTTTTGGATCCAGCAGTTAGCACAGTGCCAGGTACGTAGCAGGTGCTAAATAAATATTGATAAATTGAGTGATATCTACTTCATAAGATCATAAATTAAAAACTGTGAAGGACTTTCGAATCTGCTCCTTTCCTATTACAGGTGATGATACGGAAGCCCAGAGAGAGTGTGATTTGCCCCAAATCAAGTCACTTAAAAGATAATCAGGGGAGGGGGCAGCTGGGTAGCTCAGTGGATTGAGAGTCAGGCCTGGAGACGGGAGGTCCTGGGTTCAAATCTGACCTCAGACACTTCCCAGGTGTGTGACCCTGGGCAAGTCACTTGACCCCCATTGCCTACCCTTACTGCTCTTCTGCCTTAGAGCCAATACACAGCATTGACTCCAAGATGGAAGGTAAGGATTTAAGAAAAAAAAAAAAAAAGATAATCGGGGGCAGCTGGGTAGCTCAGTGGATTGAGAGTCAGGCCTGGAGATGGGAGGTCCTAGGTTCAAATCTGGCCTCAGACACTTCCCAGCTGTGTGACCCTGGGCAAGTCACTCGACCTCCATTGCCCACCCTTACCACTCTTCTGCCTTGGAGCCAACTCCAAGATGAAAGGTAAGGGTTAAAAAAAAATAAAAAAAGACAATCAGTATAATGAGTGGGCTTTGTAATAGGAAAGATAAATGCACCTGGGGCCATCACCGCCTTCCTGGATCGCTGCAGCACCCACCAGGGGGCGATGGCACCCACTTTGGGAATCACTGCTTCAGAGCTTTGCATTTAAGGGGTATTGAGGGAGTTTAATGGGAAAGACAGAGGACCTGGGGGCGGTACTGATTCTGTTCTGAGAGTTTTGAGTAGAGAAAGGGGGAGAGTAATAAAAGGATTATACTGTGATGGAAGGGATGGAGAAGGGGGTGAAACACACACATGACAAACAGTTTGGAGTATGGGTACATCGAATTCAACAGGGAAGTCACAAGCTAAACAAATTTCCTTATCCTGAAGGGAGGATTAAAAGGAAAAACAAAGGGGGCAGCTGGGTAGCTCAGTGGAATGAGAGTCAGGCCTAGAGAGGGGAGGTCCTGGGTTCAAATCTGGCCTCAGACACTTCCCAGCTGTGTGACCCTGGGCAAGTCACTCAACCCCCATTGCCTACCCTTACCGCTCTTCTGCCTTGGAGCCAATACACAGCATTGACTCCAAGACGGAAGGTAAGGGTTTAAGGAAAAAAAAAAAGGGAAAAACAAAACAGAAAAGCTGGAAGCTAAGGGGGGGTCCCTCTGACTGCCTCTTAGATAACTGAGGAAGAGCAGAACAAATTATGCTAGCTAAACAGAATGGAATCTTCCTGCACTGTAAGAACTGACTAGAGAGATGATTTCAGTGAATCCTGGGTAGTACAACATGATGGTGGAATTGAAGGGAGCAGAACCAGGGGAAGAATTTGTACCAACCAGGACAATGATGATGATGATGATGATGATGATGATGATGATGATGATGATGATGATGATGATGATGATGATGGAAAGAAAAGTGACTTCAAAAGACTTTAGAGCTCTGTTCAATGCAGTGACCAACCATGTCTGCAGAGATCTTAGGACGGCGCAAGCAGGTCACCTTTGGACCAAGAGGAAATGGTCTTCTCAAGGTATGGAAAGAAATATGCATTTTTGGACAGCGGCTCTGGGGATCTGTTTTGCTTGACCAGCCTTATTTGTTTCAAGGTTTTTTTTTTTTTTTTTTTAAGTTGGAAGGAGGGAATGCTTGGGGGGGTGGCCTAAAGGAGGAGGTTGGCTGGCCATACGGGCGCCATAAAAAGTTTGAAAAATGCACAGATGGGAGCAGAAGGAAGTTCAGAGGGAAGCACAGAGAAGCAGGAAAGTTTTAAAAGTTACATGCAGAATTGAATATATACCTTAAAAACCTAAACTGTATGGACAGGAGCTCCATGTTTCGTACACTATCCTCTTTTTGTGAGCTGCTGTGAATGTGGAGGGGGAGTGAAATGAAAATAAAAAAATGAAAAAAAAACAAAAACCAGAGTCCTGGGAGAATTTTGGAACCAAATGAAGAGGTGTCGCTTGGGAGGGTGTACTGGGATTAGAGTCAGAAGACTCGGGTTCAAATCTCATTCTGCCACTAACTTGTGGTTGTGAATTTGGACAGATCCTTCCCCCTCCTGGGGTTTCCGCTATAAAATGGGGTAGGAGGGAGGTACTGTATGTATGTACATGCACATGTGTTGGACTCAATGGTTTCTAAAGTCCCTTCTAGGTCTACTTACTATTTTACCCATAATGATTCTGAGTGGCCTTAGGCAAGTCATTTTACCACTGTGATTCTCAGTTTTCCCATATCTTATTTTCTTTTTTAAATTCTTACCTTCCATATAAGAACTAAGTATTGGTTCCGAGGCAGCAGAGGAGTAAGGGCTAAGCATTGGGGTTAAGTGACTTGCTCAAGGTCACCCAGTGAGGAAGTGTCTTAGGCTAGATTTGAACTCAGGACCTCTTTCTAGTCACTGAACCACCTATCTCCATGCCCTGCCCCAATCCTATTTTCTTACTCCACGGAGTCATCTGTGCAAGTGAGGTGGCATGGCGGATAGAGCTCTAGACTTGGGAGCCAGGCGCACCTCGGGTGAAGCCTGAGCAGATCACTTAACCTCTCCAGGGCTTGGTTTCCTCATGTGTAAAATAGAGAGGATGACAGCCCCTATACATGTAACATATATGTATTTCCTTATTATTATATGTCTTATACCACATGTATTGTACATATAACACATGTATCATAATATAGAAATAAATGCATAATGTATGGTGATATATAACACACACACATATAATGCACAAGGATACAGAACACACACACGTATAATGTATGATACAATATACATATATGTATACTGTATGAGGATATAATATATACACACACAATGCACGAGAATATAGTATACATGTATGATGTATGAGGCAATATGCACACATGTATAATGACACATAACACATGCATGCATAACACACGAGGATATCAATATACATGTATGTATGATGTGCAAGGATATATAACACATATGTATAATATGTGAGGATATATAATATACACATATAATGTATGATGACATATAACACGCACACATGTATAATGTATGAGGATATAACACACATAATGTATGATGACATATAATACACATACATGAATAATGCAAGAGGATATAAAATATAACACACATAATGTATGATGACATATATTACACATACATGTATAATGTATGCGGATATAAAATATACACACATAATGTATGATGACACATAATACACATGCATGTATAATGCATGAGGATACAACACACAATGTATGATGGCATATAACACACATACATACACGATGACATAATACACACATGCACAACACATGATGACACACAACACACACGATGCCACACACATGTATATAACACACAGACATGATACACACATGTATATTGCACGTGGACACAATATACACCCATGTACAATGCACGGTATAAAAATGTGTGTAATGCACGCTACAGTATACATGCGTGTGTAGCTAACGAGATAATATGTGTGCACGCATGATGTGTTGTGGTGTGTAATATACATGTATGTGTCATGTATGAGGACAGACGTGCTACACACATGTAACGACTTCCGCAGGTTTTAGAACCCTTAGAGCCCTCTAGGAATGCTGGTCACAGAGTGGGAGCGATCCCGGCCGCAGAAGCCGTGCTTCCGTCTGTTCTCCCCCCTTCCCTGGACGCCGGCTTGTGCTCGTCCTCCCTCGCCCGTGAGGGCTCTCCACGGGTCACCGGAGCCGGCAGGATGCGGCCAGCCCTCTGCCCGTGAACCTCCCTGCCCTTGGCCGCCCGGGCCTTGGCCGGCAGACACAAGGGCTTTGTTGGGCTCCTCCTCGGAACTTGTCCAGCGTGGTAGCTCTGCTGGCAGAGCCTTCTGGAGCCAAGGAGGCTGCTCAGGACTGGGGGAGGCGGGACAGGAAGGACTTTTCCCACCCAGAAGAATTGCTACACGGATGCAAAGAGCATCTTTCTATACCCACATGATTCTGCACATTGCCTAGAACACGGAACCTGGAGGCAGAAAGACCTGGGTTCCAGTCCTGCCTCAGACACTCACTAGCTGGGTGGTGCAGGCTGGATCTCTTCACGCTTCCGAGACTCAGTTTCCCCTTTTGTAAAAGGTGGGGGCTGCCTGGTCTTGTTGGCTTCTGAGATCCATTCTAGCTCTAAATCTATGATAACCCATGTGACCTTGGAAGAGAAACTCAATGAAGTAAAAACAGCGACGGTAATGATTGCAACGCTGAGCATTTTTATGGCACTCTGAAGTCTGCAACACATTTTATGAATATTTTCTGATCTGAGCCTCACAATAACTCTAAGAGGACAGGTGCTATTATTATGTTACAAATGAGGAAACTGAGGCTGAGGAAAATTAAATCACTTGCCCAGGATCGAACAGGTAGTAAATATCTGAATTCAAACTCGAACTCAGGTCTTCTTGACTTTAGGTCTGGTGATCTTGTACCTTGTTGTTGCTTCTGCTCCCCCCACCTCAACCATTTAATTTCATTTAAATTTTATTTTCTTAACTCGATGTATATAAATTTTTTAAACCCTTAACTTCTGTGTATTGGCTCCTAAGGTGGAAGAGCAATAAGGGTGGGCAATGGGGGTCAAGTGACTTGCCCAGGGTCACACAGCTGGCAAGTGTCTGAGGCCAGATTTGAACCCAGGACCTCCCGTCTCTAGGCCTGACTCTCAATCCACCGAGCTACCCAGCTGCCCCTATAAATTTTTTTAACATTAAAACCCCCCTTACCTTCTATCTTAGAATGGAAGCTAAGCTTTGATTTTGAAGGCAGAAGAGTGGTAAGGCAAGGGCTAGGCAGTTGGGGTTAAGTGACTTGCCCAGGGTCATACAGCTAGGAAATGTCTGAGGCCAGATTTGAACCCAGGACCTCCTGTTTCCAGGCCTGGCTCTCTATTCATTGGGCCACCTAGCTGCCCCAAACATTAATTTTTTAAAAATTTGAGTTCCAAATTGTCTCCCTCTCCCCCCGCTTTCCTTGCTCCTTGAGAAGCTAACACTTCGCCAAGCAGTGCCTACACAAGAGATACAAAGACAAGAGAACAGCTGTTGCCTCTATTGTTGTTGTTTTTTTTTTAAACCCTTAACTTCTGTGTATTGGCTCATAGGTGGAAGGGTGGTAAGGGTGGGCAGCTGTTGCCTCTAAAAAGCTTCTGCTTATCTGGAGAGATACAACGGAAGAAGCAAGAAGTAAAGAAAAGAGACTCTGATGAAGGAGAAGAGAGCATTAGCTATTGGAGCCACCAGGGAAGGCTTCCTGGAGAAGGTGACGTCTGAAGCTGAACCTTGACGAAGTGAGCTTTCTAAAATCTTAGATAATTTGGGGGGTTTTCTGAACCAGAAAAATGCCAGGCTATATGGGCATTTCTATAATCAAAGAAGATGGGAAAGATCAGGGTTCTCCATGAAACCATGAATCTCCATTTTGTATTTTTTCCCCTCAAAGTATACATAATACGATATATTCAGAAAGCTTGTTTCTAAGCTATCCTGATGTTCTGTGTTTCCCTCTGAATCTCCTGCTCTGTTCTGCATACTTTTTTTAGTAGGAAGCTAAAGATTTTTTTTTTTTCAACCCTGACCTTCTGTCTTAGAGCCAATACTTCTAAGGCAGAAGAGCGGTAAGGGCTAGGCAATGGGGGTTAAGTGACTCGCCCAGGGTCACCCAGCTAGGAAGAGGCCAAATTTGAACCCAGGACCTCCTGTCTCTAAGCCTGTCTCACTATTCACTGAGCCACCTAACTGCCCTTATTAGAAAGCTACAGATGCTCAGAATCAGAGATGAAGAGAAAGCGCATTCAACGTCTGGGAGATAGACTGGGCAAAGAGACGGAGGCCAGAGATGGAGTTTCCCATGCAACGAACAGTAAGTGGACTAGTTTGTCTAGAAAATCGGAATGCGTGAAGGGAGTAATATGAGACTAGAAAGTTAGGCTGGACTCCAACTGTGACATTTTCTCATGGAGCCCTCTGTTACACAGACAGGACAAGAGAAATGGGGCAATTCCGGAGTCTTGGAGGCTGGGTGGTGCAATGGATAGAGGGTGGTCTCATCTTTCTGAGTTCAAATCTGGCTCCAGATACTTCTTAGCTGAGTGACCCTGGGCAAGTGCCATAACCCTGCTGCCTCGGTTTCCTCATCTATAAAATGAGCTGGAGAAGGAAACGGCAAACACTCTAGTATCTTTGTCAAGAAAACTCCAAATAGGGCCAGACACAACTGAACAACCACCACCACCACCACCAGGTCTGAAGTTCAGAGGCAGCCTGACAACCTGTTGGAGAGGCTGTAGAAGGGATTCCTGATCCGATCAAGGTGGATTAGATGCCCTCTGAGATTATAACACTCTGTGATGTTAGGGATCAGCAGGGATGAGCTCTCCGTCAATGGAGGACTCTGTATATAGGCTGGAGTTTGGGGGGGATGTTCTAGATGTACTTTGCTGGTAAAAGTTGGACCGGATACCCTTTAAAATTCTTTTGAACCTCAAGACTCAGTCTATGATACCCCACATTTGCAAGTGACTTGTCCCAGGTCTGAAGCTGTTATTTACTGGTAGAGAGAATATCGAAATATCTCCTACCAAGGGAGATGAGAGAGGAGATAAGCCTTTATATGGCACCTACTAAGTGCTCAGCGCTTTACAGATATTATCTCATTTGAACTGTATAACACCCTGGCTGCCTGGCGGAGAAGTAGGTGCTGTCTTATCCCTGTTACAGAGCTGAGAACACTGAGGCAAGCCCGCTCTGTGAATTTTAGTCTTGAGAGCGGTCTTGTCTCTCGGCCAAGGGTCCCAGAGATGGCTACCGAGGTTCGCTCTGACGGCACACTCTCGTGATTCCGAGGCTCTGGACCACTTTTTAGTGGCACGGTGACAAGGGGTTGGGTGGCAATGGCATAAATAACTCTTAGATCTCAGAATATTAGAGGCAGATGCCTCAGGAGGCACCTCCTGAGACCCAAGAAAAGGAAGAGACTAGGATCACATTAGCTTGTCTGGGGCGTTCAACCAATCCACCGACGTTGATTAAACACCTACTATGTGCCAGGCACTGCACTAAGCACTCACTCACGGCCAGCACTAGAGGTCCTGATTCCCAATTCCAGACCGCTCCAACCATACCCCGCTGCCCCTTCCTGACCCACACTCGAGATGTTGTGAGAATGGCTGGAATGGGCCAACGATCACTGTCATGGTTATCACGCCTGCTATAAATGATGAGAATAGCTTTAGAATCAGAACACTAATAGTAGCTTATTTTTATAATGCATCGAATAGCCATGCTGACCAGCCCCTCCAGAATTCTTTCTCTTCTCTGTGTTTTCATGACAGTGCTCTCTCTCTCTCTCTCTCTCTCTCTCTCTCTCTCTCTCTCTCTCTCTCTCTCT
>NC_058132.1:16698455-16704387 GCF_016433145.1 Gracilinanus agilis | reverse complement strand
TCTCTCTGTCTCTCTGTCTCTCTCTGTCTCTCTCTGTCTCTCTCTCTCTCTCTCTCTCTCTCTCTCTCTCTCTCTCTCTCTCTCTCTCTCTCTGTCTGTCTCTCTCTCTCTCTGTCTCTCTCTCAGTTCTCCTCTTGCCTGTCTGAATACTCCTCTTTATGCAGGCTCAGTATTTATGTGATGAACCCTAACCAGGAGTGTGTCTTAATGCTCTCCTCTGGATTCTCCCCTTTTTTCTCTCTGTACTATATCCTACATTACACTATACTCGTGTTGGCGAGCCATGGCACGGGTGCCAGGGTGGCATGGGAAGGCCATTCCATTCCCCCTCTCCACAGTGCCTGAAGACATTTTTTGCATGCCCTACCCTTCTGTCCAGCTGCCCAGTGCAAGCACTTTCTCCCTCTGCTGTCTGGGGGTAATATGCGGGAATCACAGGCAGCTTGAAGGTGCAGTTTGGGCATACAATCTCGAAAAGGTTTGCCAATGCTGCACTACATTATACTATATTATATTATATACAATAAAATATGATAAAATGATATATGATAAGATACTATGATGATATGATGATGCTATGCAATATGATTTGGTACTATATGGTAAGATATAACATGTTGTAATGTGATACCACATGATAAGGTATATGATAAAGTACAATGATTCCATATAATAAGATATGATGATATGATATAATACAACACTATAATATATGATAAGATATAATACATGATACTATACTACATAATATAACAAAATAATATACTGTACTATGCTTATACATATATAAATAAGAAATGATATGATACTATACTATACAGAATATAGTATGATAATATATGATAAAATATGATATGGTTTACTATGATTCTATACTATAAGATATGATATAATATACTATATAAAATATAATACGATACTATATTATACTATACTAAAATGATAGTATATGATATATTAAGATCTGATATGATACTCTAACTATACTATATACTATACTATATATGACATGACATACTATACTATATACCAGTGATGATGAACCTATGGCATGGGTGCCAAAGATGGCATGCACAGAGCTCTCTGTGGGCACACAGCCACCCCACCACCAGAGTGTTCATTACTACAAAGGCAGAGGGACTTGGGCAGAAGAAGCTGCTCCCTTCCCCCTCTCCACTGTGCCTGACGACATTTTTTCATATCCCCCACCCCTCTGCTCAGCAGCCCAATGAGAGCTTTCAGGGGTAAGGTGGGAGGATCATAGGTTGCAGAGCTGGAGGGGAGCAGAGCGCTTGGGTCACTCTCCTCCCCCTCTCTATATTCACTGAGGATATTTCTTACATCACCCACCCCTCCACCCAGCAGCCCAATGGGAAAGCTTCTTCCCTCCCTTGTGTGGGGTAAGGGTGGAGTGTACTCAGCATGTGGGTGCGGGGAGGGACACGACACTCAATTTGGGTGGTGGGGCAGGGCCAGAGCCAGGCATTCCATCTCTAAAATGTTCACCATCACTACTATATACACTATACCTGTGTTGGCAAACCTATAGCACAATGTGCCAGAGAGGGGGCACTCAGAGCTTTCTCTATGGGCACACTCACCATTGCCCCAGCAAAGTTATTCAGAGTTTGTTACTAGAAAGTCAGAGGGATATAGAGTGGGGGTTCTCCCTTTCCCTTCTCCATGCAGTTTGCATTTTGGGCACTCGGTCTCTAAAAGGTTTGCCATCACTGTACTATACTATATGATACTATATAATAAAATATGATACAATATGATACTATAGTATATAAGAGACATTATGATACAATACTATATTTCTCTCTGACTTTATCAGCTTCCATGGATTAAATGATCATTTCTAGGCAGATTACTACTACCAGATCTACGTATCCAGCCTCCGTCTCTCCCCTGACCTCCAGTCCTGCATTGCTACCTAAGGCAGCTAGTTGCCTACAGAAAATTTCAAACTATATGTTCCAGTGACTCTACCAATTTCTACTTGTGTGCCCTTGGGCAAATCATAGTCTTTTGGCCTTAGTTTTCCTCATTTATAAAATGAGAGATTGGATTAGATAACCTTTAAAGTCCTTTTTTCACCTTTACAGCTAGGTTCAAAAAAGAATCTTTTTAAAAATTAAAAAAATTTTAAATATTAGCTTTTCCTCCAAACCCATCACTTTCCCAGTTTTCCCTCTTATCTGTCTGAAGTCCCCATTTCTCCCAACTCCCAGGTTCTCAAACTCATAGTCATTTTTAACTGCCCCCTTGCCCAAAGCCACACATTTCCAGCTCCTGTTGTCCCAATCGCCAGAAAATCTCTTGCATCAATCACTTTCTCAGTGTCTCACTTGCCACTATCCTACTTCAAGCTCTCTTCGCCTCTCTTCTGGATTATTATTGGTTTTGTTGTTGCTCATTTGTTTTTAGTTGTGTCTGATTCTTCATGACTCCATCCCAGTTGCCCTCTTCTGGAGCTCTCCAACTTATGTGCATCCTTTAAAAAAACATTAACCTGGGGGCAGCTGGGTAGCTCAGTGGAGTGAGAGTCAGGCCTAGAGACAGGAGGTCCTAGGTTCAAACCCGGCCTCAGCCACTTCCCAGCTGTGTGACCCTGGGCAAGTCACTTGACCCCCATTGCCCACCCTTACCACTCTTCCACCTATGAGACAATATACCGAAGTTAAGGGTTAAAAAAAAAAAACAACAAAAAAACATTAACCCTTACTTGTTGTCTTAGAATTAATAATGTATATTGATTCCAAGGCAGAAGAATAAAAGAATGGTAAGGGCTAGGTAATGGGGGTTAAGTGACTTGCTCAGGGTCACCATCGCTAGGAAGTGTCTTGAGGCCACATTTGAACCCAGGACCTCCTATCTCTAGGCCTGGCTCTCTATCCACTGAGCCACCTAGCTGCTCCTTATCAATGTCTTTTTTTTTTTTTTAAACCCTTAACTTCTGTGTATTGGCTCCTTGGTGGAAGAGTGGTAAGGGTGGGCAATGGGGGTCAAGTGACTTGCCCAGGGTCACACAGCTGGGAAGTGTCTGAGGCTGGATTTGAACCTAGGACCTCCCATCTCTAGGCCTGGCTCTCTATCCACTGAGCTACCCAGTTGCCCTATCAATGTCTTTTTAAGATTCTGCTGTACAACCTATGTGGAACAGCTAGGTGGACAGTCTTGGATAGAGTGCCAGAGTTGGAGTCAGGAGGACCTAAATTCAAATCTAGCCTGTGACACTTACTAGCTGTGTGACTGTGGGCAAGTCCTTTAACTCTGGTTACCTCAGTTTTCTCATCTGTCAAATGAGCTGGAGAGAAAATGGCAAACCACTCCTGTATCTTTGCCAAGAAAATCCCAAATGGGGTCACGAAGAGCCAGACATAACTGAAAAAAAACTGACTGGACAACAACAAGCACGAGTGACTAAGGCAGAGCTCGGCGGGGCTCGCGCGTCCCTGTTTTGGGAAGCGATGCCCCTCGGTGCCGCTCAGTAGCTCCTTGTTTGGTCGGGCGTGATGGTGATCTTTAGCCGCTGCATCTCCCCGCCGATTCCTCTGGAGCTGGCAGGCTGCTAAAAGCCTCAGATTCTTTCCAACCTGCCTGCTGTCTGATCATGCCTTTCCCCTCCCCAGCCTGGAAACGTGAGATCGATTTTTGGAACTCGGATGGGAGATCTGATATTTAGGCCGACTGAATGGAAGCTTCTTTGATTGGGTGGCCTGCCAGGATCTCTTTGGATCCCGACAATGCGGGCGGATGTGTTCAGCCCTTGGAATCTGGCCTCTTCCCCGGCCCCACCTGGAATTGCTTTCTCCAAAGTCAATACGTTCTTTGTGTTCTCAACCTCAGAATGAGAGTCAAGATTAATCAGCCATATTCCACTTGATTAGAGATCAAGGCTGTGGGACCTGTTTGTGTGTTCACGGTCTGGTTCACCCATTGTGTGTACAATAATAAAATTGCCTTGGCTAAGCCAGGAAAATGGGTGTGTGTGGGGTGGGGGAAGAGTTAATTTGTTGGCACCAACAGTTTCCTTAATGACAACATTTCATCTCCTCGACCCCCTCTGCTGACCAGTGGGCACCCGTCTCTATTCCTGTCCTCGCAGACGTGGCACTTTTCCTTGGTTTTCTTTCCGCCCCTCTCGTTTCGCTGCTTCCATATCTCCCTCCTAGCCCGCTTGGATACTCTTTTAGCTAAGGGCACAGGAAGCCCTGGGTTCATGTCAGGTCTCTGTGATCACTGGGCAAGTCATTTGACTGCTCTCTGCCTCTGTTTCCTCAGCTGTAAAATGGGGATAATGGTTAATAGCAGATCAAGTTTGATGAGATTGATAAAGTTCTTAGCACAGAGTCCGGCACATAAAAGATGCTTATTGTCTGAGTGCTCCTTTCTTCTTCTTCTTCTTCTTCTTTTTTTTCACTGAAGGGTTTAAACCAACACTGTGGGAACACGGATTCCCAGATCTCCATCTCCAGCCTTCAGCCCTCCTGTACCTCCAGCTGCTGGCTGGATCCCTGAACCGTGATGTCCCAGGAGCCCCTTGGACTCCACATGCCTCTAACTGAACCATTCCCTAGAGTTCTGATCACTGGAAATCAGAGTTTCCTTTTCCTTGTGCTGAGGACCTGGCGTCTGGGTGACCCCACCGGCCTCTGGGTGCCCCTGCTCCCAGATAACAGCACACACAGCTACCTAGAACCCGGTGATCTCATACCTCCTCCAGATCCACGGTTATCACCCTGTAGCCATATAACACCCAGGCTAATCGCAACCGCACTCAACAGTGCTCTCCTATGTCTACACGGCCCCTAGGCTAGTCGAGGTTTCCTTCCATTTTCTTTTTCATTTGAAATATCACAATTCCCAGCAAACAAATATTTCAAGGGAGAGAACACAAAAAACTGGGGGTCCAGGAACCTGGGAACTTTCTGTGGATAGCTTTTCTTAAAAACTATAGGGGGCAGCTGGGTAGCTCAGTGGATTGGGAGCCAGGCCTAGAGACAGGAGGTCCTGGGTTCAAATCTGGCCTCAGATACTTCCCAGCTGTGTGACCCTGGGCAAGTCACTTGACCCCCATTGCCTAGCCCTTACCACTCTTCTGCCTTGGAGCCAATACACAGTATTGACTCCAAGATGGAAGGTGAGGGTTTTAAAAAAATTATATTATAGAGGGGGCAACTAGTGGCTCATGGATTGAGAGCCAGGTCTAGAGACTGGGAGGTCCTGGGTTCAAATCTGACCTCATATCCCTCCTAGCTGTGTGACCCTGGGCAAGTCACTTCAGTTCCTCATTGCCTAGCCCTTAACACTCTTCTGCCTTGGAACCAATACAAAGTATTGCTTCTAACACAGAAGGTAAGGGTTGGAGGAAAAAAAACCACATATATATATATTTATATATATATATATATACACACACATATATATATATATATATGTATATATATATATATATATAACTTTAAGACTTGTTGAGTTGTGTCTGATTCTTTGTGACAGTTTTTTTTTTTTTGGCAAAGATATTGGCATGGCTTGCCATTCCTTCTCTAGTTCATTTTACAGATGAGGAAACTGAGGCAAAAAGGCTTAAGTGAATTGCCCAGGGTCACCCAGCTAGGATGTGTCTGTGTAAAGAAAGTTCCTGAGGGGACTTTGATCATGAGGATAAAATTGAAACTCTGGTGCCAGCAGGGGACAACGAAGCAGGAGGCAGGTATGTGAGAGTCAATGGGTGGAGAAAAAGTTAGATAAACTGAGGCTGGACCATATTGCAGCCTTTTGGCTTCTGGAACAGAGGTAGATCAGATGCATTAGGCACTTGCTGCAGTAAGAGGTTTAGGCCTTAGTCAGCAAGATGGAGTCTCTATATTAAATCTTTACTTTGGCATAATCTACCTCCTCTCTCTCTCTCTCTCTCTCTCTCTCT